>NC_086445.1:627735710-628049460 GCF_028390025.1 Pseudophryne corroboree
ACTTTCCAGGTGCTGTTAAACTTCAAGTCCCAACATGCCCTGTCACAGCACTGCTGTTAGAGAATGTTAAAACTGTGTCAGGGCATCGCTTTAACTGAAGTAAATTTTACTATATAAATATATTACCAACAGTTCACTGTCGAATTATAGATAAAGATTCATACACTATATTGATATTCACTTTTACATTTTTGCTGCTTAACCCTATCCCTTATCCCAGTAACCTAGGTATGGTAAAAATCATATATATATATATATATATATATATATATATATATATATATAAAATATCCATATAGGCCTATTGGTGAACATCAACCACAATTATAAATCTATCTCTGTATATACCATTGATCGATAGTTTTGGATATTTATATCCCATTTAATTCCCATTTTTATGATACAAGTGGGGTGGAATAATATTTAAGTCACCTCATATGTCGCTTGCTCCGCTGTAAAATGGGATTGGTATACCTGCATAGATAAGCAATCTGTCTCATATTATTAATCAGTTGAATTGAGATTATTGAGGACCGGGGAGGATGTGGGAGGTTATACCAATATTTGGGACTGCTACATCCCTATGCCTGTATTCTGTCCATGCTCCCCAGCCAAACTAATAGGGAGTATTCCTTTAATGGCTTAGACAACAAACCCAAATTGGTCTGACATATTTAGGTGCATATCTCAGTTGAATGTGATCTGGGAATACACAGATAGGGACTACATGGCAATAATTATCGGAGGCATTTCCAAAGATATATAAGGTGGACTGCCACTCAGTGAAATTGGGGTTAATATATCCCCTTTAGAAGCAATATATTCCCCATCAGAAATACAGAACCAACAAAGGTCCGAGATACAGGTGGATGGCTTTATACCAATAAGCGGGACAGTCACATCTTCCATAGCAACCTAGTCTATATGAACGGTTGAAGTATTTACTATCATATCAACAACAAGACAGATAATTAGTGCGGGACGGTAGAGAGATGTGGAGATTTATTTCCTAATTAAAACCATCTTGGGATTATACATATAGAGAATATACAGTAATAACAACTGAAGACATACTTGATGTTCATAACTCTTACTGGGAGACTGAGGCATATGCATTTATTTACATCGGTAGATTAAAAACACACGTGGACACGTTTTTTATTCTTTATTCACAATTTTTCAATTCTTTATTCACATATCTGTTAGTCTTTGTGATTTTAACCTCTATGTTTCACTGTAGTCTGGGATAATACATTTATTTATATCCTATTTTAGTACATATCTAATAAAGGTTATATTTTATTTAAATCTACTTTTCCTCTAGTGCGTCAACAATACAGATTCCTTCTCTTTTTTCCTCCCAACTTTAGTCTCCTGAACATTTGCTGGCATGTTGACTGCATCCTGTGCTGCTAATACTAGAGATGTGCACTTGAAATTTTTCGGGTTTTATGTTTTGGTTTTGGGTTCGGTTCCGCGGCCGTGTTTTGGGTTCGACCGCGTTTTGGCAAAACCTCACCGAATTTTTTTTGTCGGATTCGGGTGTGTTTTGGATTCGGGTGTTTTTTTTAAAAAACACTAAAAAACAGCTTAAATCATAGAATTTGGGGGTCATTTTGATCCCAAAGTATTATTAACCTCAAAAACCATAATTTCCACTCATTTTCAGTCTATTCTGAATACCTCACACCTCACAATATTATTTTTAGTCCTAAAATTTGCAACTAGGTCGCTGGATGACTAAGCTAAGCGACCCTAGTGGCCGACACAAACACCGTGCCCATCTAGGAGTGGCACTGCAGTGTCACGCAGGATGGCCCTTCCAAAAAACACTCCCCAAACAGCACATGACGCAAAGAAAAAAAGAGGCGCAATGAGGTAGCTGTGTGAGTAAGATAAGCGACCCTAGTGGCCGACACAAACACCGGGCCCATCTAGGAGTGGCACTGCAGTGTCACGCAGGATGGCCCTTCCAAAAAACCCTCCCCAAACAGCACATGACGCAAAGAAAAAAAGAGGCGCAATGAGGTAGCTGTGTGAGTAAGATAAGCGACCCTAGTGGCCGACACAAACACCGGGCAAATCTAGGAGTGGCACTGCAGTGTCACGCAGGATGGCCCTTCCAAAAAACCCTCCCCAAACAGCACATGACGCAAAGAAAAAAAGAGGCGCAATGAGGTAGCTGTGTGAGTAAGATAAGCGACCCTAGTGGCCGACACAAACACCGTGCCCATCTAGGAGTGGCACTGCAGTGTCACGCAGGATGGCCCTTCCAAAAAACCCTCCCCAAACAGCACATGACGCAAAGAAAAAAAGAGGCGCAATGAGGTAGCTGTGTGAGTAAGATAAGCGACCCTAGTGGCCGACACAAACACCGGGCCCATCTAGGAGTGGCACTGCAGTGTCACGCAGGATGGCCCTTCCAAAAAACACTCCCCAAACAGCACATGACGCAAAGAAAAAAAGAGGCGCAATGAGGTAGCTGTGTGAGTAAGATAAGCGACCCTAGTGGCCGACACAAACACCGGGCCCATCTAGGAGTGGCACTGCAGTGTCACGCAGGATGGCCCTTCCAAAAAACCCTCCCCAAACAGCACATGACGCAAAGAAAAAAAGAGGCGCAATGAGGTAGCTGTGTGAGTAAGATAAGCGACCCTAGTGGCCGACACAAACACCGTGCCCATCTAGGAGTGTCACTGCAGTGTCACGCAGGATGGCCCTTCCAAAAAACCCTCCCCAAACAGCACATGACGCAAAGAAAAAAAGAGGCGCAATGAGGTAGCTGTGTGAGTAAGATAAGCGACCCTAGTGGCCGACACAAACACCGTGCCCATCTAGGAGTGGCACTGCAGTGTCACGCAGGATGGCCCTTCCAAAAAACCCTCCCCAAACAGCACATGACGCAAAGAAAAAAAGAGGCGCAATGAGGTAGCTGTGTGAGTAAGATAAGCGACCCTAGTGGCCGACACAAACACCGGGCCCATCTAGGAGTGGCACTGCAGTGTCACGCAGGATGGCCCTTCCAAAAAACCCTCCCCAAACAGCACATGACGCAAAGAAAAAAAGAGGCGCAATGAGGTAGCTGTGTGAGTAAGATAAGCGACCCTAGTGGCCGACACAAACACCGTGCCCATCTAGGAGTGGCACTGCAGTGTCACGCAGGATGGCCCTTCCAAAAAACCCTCCCCAAACAGCACATGACGCAAAGAAAAAAAGAGGCGCAATGAGGTAGCTGTGTGAGTAAGATAAGCGACCCTAGTGGCCGACACAAACACCGTGCCCATCTAGGAGTGGCACTGCAGTGTCACGCAGGATGGCCCTTCCAAAAAACCCTCCCCAAACAGCACATGACGCAAAGAAAAAAAGAGGCGCAATGAGGTAGCTGTGTGAGTAAGATAAGCGACCCTAGTGGCCGACACAAACACCGGGCCCATCTAGGAGTGTCACTGCAGTGTCACGCAGGATGGCCCTTCCAAAAAACATTCCACAAACAGCACATGACGCAAAGAAAAATTAAAGAAAAAAGAGGTGCAAGATGGAATTGTCCTTTGGCCCTCCCACCCACCCTTATGTTGTATAAACAGGACATGCACACTTTAACCAACCCATCATTTCAGTGACAGGGTCTGCCACACGACTGTGACTGAAATGACGGGTTGGTTTGGACCCCCACCAAAAAAGAAGCAATTAATCTCTCCTTGCACAAACTGGCTCTACAGAGGCAAGATGTCCACCTCATCATCATCCTCCGATATATCACCGTGTACATCCCCCTCCTCACAGATTATCAATTCGTCCCCACTGGAATCCACCATCTCAGCTCCCTGTGTACTTTGTGGAGGCAATTGCTGCTGGTCAATGTCTCCAAGGAGGAATTGATTATAATTCATTTTAATGAACATCATCTTCTCCACATTTTCTGGATGTAACCTCGTACGCCGATTGCTGACAAGGTGAGCGGCGGCACTAAACACTCTTTCGGAGTACACACTTGTGGGAGGGCAACTTAGGTAGAATAAAGCCAGTTTGTGCAAGGGCCTCCAAATTGCCTCTTTTTCCTGCCAGTATAAGTACGGACTGTGTGACGTGCCTACTTGGATGCGGTCACTCATATAATCCTCCACCATTCTTTCAATGGTGAGAGAATCATATGCAGTGACAGTAGACGACATGTCCGTAATCGTTGTCAGGTCCTTCAGTCCGGACCAGATGTCAGCATCAGCAGTCGCTCCAGACTGCCCTGCATCACCGCCAGCGGGTGGGCTCGGAATTCTGAGCCTTTTCCTCGCACCCCCAGTTGCGGGAGAATGTGAAGGAGGAGATGTTGACAGGTCGCGTTCCGCTTGACTTGACAATTTTCTCACCAGCAGGTCTTTCAACCCCAGCAGACTTGTGTCTGCCGGAAAGAGAGATCCAAGGTAGGCTTTAAATCTAGGATCGAGCACGGTGGCCAAAATGTAGTGCTCTGATTTCAACAGATTGACCACCCGTGAATCCTTGTTAAGCGAATTAAGGGCTCCATCCACAAGTCCCACATGCCTAGCGGAATCGCTCCGTGTTAGCTCCTCCTTCAATGTCTCCAGCTTCTTCTGCAAAAGCCTGATGAGGGGAATGACCTGACTCAGGCTGGCAGTGTCTGAACTGACTTCACGTGTGGCAAGTTCAAAGGGCATCAGAACCTTGCACAACGTTGAAATCATTCTCCACTGCGCTTGAGACAGGTGCATTCCACCTCCTATATCGTGCTCAATTGTATAGGCTTGAATGGCCTTTTGCTGCTCCTCCAACCTCTGAAGCATATAGAGGGTTGAATTCCACCTCGTTACCACTTCTTGCTTCAGATGATGGCAGGGCAGGTTCAGTAGTTTTTGGTGGTGCTCCAGTCTTCTGTACGTGGTGCCTGTACGCCAAAAGTGTCCCGCAATTCTTCTGGCCACCGACAGCATCTCTTGCACGCCCCTGTCGTTTTTTAAAAAATTCTGCACCACCAAATTCAAGGTATGTGCAAAACATGGGACGTGCTGGAATTTGCCCATATTTAATGCACACACAATATTGCTGGCGTTGTCCGATGCCACAAATCCACAGGAGAGTCCAATTGGGGTAAGCCATTCCGCGATGATCTTCCTCAGTTGCCGTAAGAGGTTTTCAGCTGTGTGCGTATTCTGGAAAGCGGTGATACAAAGCGTAGCCTGCCTAGGAAAGAGTTGGCATTTGCGAGATGCTGCTACTTGTGCCGCCGCTGCTGTTCTTGCGGCGGGAGTCCATACATCTACCCAGTGGGCTGTCACAGTCATATAGTCCTGACCCTGCCCTGCTCCACTTGTCCACATGTCCGTGGTTAAGTGGACATTGGGTACAGCTGCATTTTTTAGGACACTGGTGAGTCTTTTTCTGAGGTCTGTGTACATTTTCGGTATCGCCTGCCTAGAGAAGTGGAACCTAGATGGTATTTGGTAACGGGGGCACACTACCTCAAGAAATTGTCTAGTTCCCTGTGAACTAACGGCGGATACCGGACGCACGTCTAACACCAACATAGTTGTCAAGGCCTCAGTTATCCGCTTTGCAGCAGGATGACTGCTGTGATATTTCATCTTCCTCGCAAAGGACTGTTGGACAGTCAATTGCTTACTGGAAGTAGTACAAGTGGTCTTCCGACTTCCCCTCTGGGATGACCATCGACTCCCAGCAGCAACAACAGCAGCGCCAGCAGCAGTAGGCGTTACATGCAAGGATGCATCGGAGGAATCCCAGGCAGGAGAGGAATCGTCAGAATTGCCAGTGACATGGCCTGCAGGACTATTGGCATTCCTGGGGAAGGAGGAAATTGACACTGAGGGAGTTGGTGGGGTGGTTTGCGTGAGCTTGGTTACAAGAGGAAGGGATTTACTGGTCAGTGGACTGCTTCCGCTGTCACCCAAAGTTTTTGAACTTGTCACTGACTTATTATGAATGCGCTGCAGGTGACGTATAAGGGAGGATGTTCCGAGGTGGTTAACGTCCATACCCCTACTTATTACAGCTTGACAAAGGCAACACACGGCTTGACACCTGTTGTCCGCTTTTCTGTTGAAATACCTCCACACTGAAGAGCTGATTTTTTTGGTATTTTCACCAGGCATGTCAACGGCCATATTCCTCCCACGGACAACAGGTGTCTCCCCGGGTGCCTGACTTAAACAAACCACCTCACCATCAGAATCCTCCTGGTCAATTTCCTCCCCAGCGCCAGCAACACCCATATCCTCCTCATCCTGGTGTACTTCAACACTGACATCTTCAATCTGACTATCAGGAACTGGACTGCGGGTGCTCCTTCCAGCACTTGCAGGGGGCGTGCAAATGGTGGAAGGCGCATGCTCTTCACGTCCAGTGTTGGGAAGGTCAGGCATCGCAACCGACACAATTGGACTCTCCTTGTGGATTTGGGATTTCGAAGAACGCACAGTTCTTTGCGGTGCTTTTGCCAGCTTGAGTCTTTTCAGTTTTCTAGCGAGAGGCTGAGTGCTTCCATCCTCATGTGAAGCTGAACCACTAGCCATGAACATAGGCCAGGGCCTCAGCCGTTCCTTGCCACTCCGTGTGGTAAATGGCATATTGGCAAGTTTACGCTTCTCCTCCGACAATTTTATTTTAGGTTTTGGAGTCCTTTTTTTACTGATATTTGGTGTTTTGGATTTTACATGCTCTGTACTATGACATTGGGCATCGGCCTTGGCAGACGACGTTGCTGGCATTTCATCGTCTCGGCCATGACTAGTGGCAGCAGCTTCAGCACGAGGTGGAAGTGGATCTTGATCTTTCCCTAATTTTGGAACCTCAACATTTTTGTTCTCCATATTTTAATAGGCACAACTAAAAGGCACCTCAGGTAAACAATGGAGATGGATGGATACTAGTATACTTATGGATGGACTGCCGAGTGCCGACACAGAGGTAGCTACAGCCGTGGACTACCGTACTGTGTCTGCTGCTAATATAGACTGGATGATAATGAGATGAAATCAATATATATATATGTATGTATATATAATATCACTAGTACTGCAGCCGGACAGGTAGATAATATATTTATTAGGTAATGATGACTGATGACGGACCTGCTGGACACTGTCAGCTCAGCAGCACCGCAGACTGCTACAGTAAGCTACTATACTATAGTAGTATGTACAAAGAAGAAAAAAAAAAAAAAAAACACGGGTAGGTGGTATACAATTATGGATGGACTGCCGAGTGCCGACACAGAGGTAGCTACAGCCGTGGACTACCGTACTGTGTCTGCTGCTAATATAGACTGGATGATAATGAGATGAAATCAATATATATATATATGTATGTATATATAATATCACTAGTACTGCAGCCGGACAGGTAGATAATATATTTATTAGGTAATGATGACTGATGACGGACCTGCTGGACACTGTCAGCTCAGCAGCACCGCAGACTGCTACAGTAAGCTACTATACTATAGTAGTATGTACAAAGAAGAAAGGAAAAAAAAAACCACGGGTAGGTGGTATACAATTATGGATGGACTGCCGAGAGCCGACACAGAGGTAGCTACAGCCGTGGACTAACGTACTGTGTCTGCTGCTAATATAGACTGGATGATTGATAATGAGATGAAATCAATATATATATGTATGTATATATAATATCACTAGTACTGCAGCCGGACAGGTAGATAATATATTTATTAGGTAATGATGACTGATGACGGACCTGCTGGACACTGTCAGCTCAGCAGCACCGCAGACTGCTACAGTAAGCTACTATACTATAGTAGTATGTACAAAGAAGAAAGAAAAAAAAAACCACGGGTAGGTGGTATACAATTATGGATGGACTGCCGAGTGCCGACACAGAGGTAGCTACAGCCGTGGACTACCGTACTGTGTCTGCTGCTAATATAGACTGGATGATAATGAGATGAAATCAATATATATATATATGTATGTATATATAATATCACTAGTACTGCAGCCGGACAGGTAGATAATATATTTATTAGGTAAAGATGACTGATGACGGACCTGCTGGACACTGTCAGCTCAGCAGCACCGCAGACTGCTACAGTAAGCTACTATACTATAGTAGTATGTACAAAGAAGAAAGAAAAAAAAAAACCACGGGTAGGTGGTATACAATTATGGATGGACTGCCGAGTGCCGACACAGAGGTAGCTACAGCCGTGGACTAACGTACTGTGTCTGCTGCTAATATAGACTGGATGATTGATAATGAGATGAAATCAATATATATATGTATGTATATATAATATCACTAGTACTGCAGCCGGACAGGTAGATAATATATTTATTAGGTAATGATGACTGATGACGGACCTGCTGGACACTGTCAGCTCAGCAGCACCGCAGACTGCTACAGTAAGCTACTATACTATAGTAGTATGTACAAAGAAGAAAAAAAAAAAAAAAAAACACGGGTAGGTGGTATACAATTATGGATGGACTGCCGAGTGCCGACACAGAGGTAGCTACAGCCGTGGACTACCGTACTGTGTCTGCTGCTAATATAGACTGGATGATAATGAGATGAAATCAATATATATATATGTATGTATATATAATATCACTAGTACTGCAGCCGGACAGGTAGATAATATATTTATTAGGTAATGATGACTGATGACGGACCTGCTGGACACTGTCAGCTCAGCAGCACCGCAGACTGCTACAGTAAGCTACTATACTATAGTAGTATGTACAAAGAAGAAAGAAAAAAAAAAAACCACGGGTAGGTGGTATACAATTATGGATGGACTGCCGAGTGCCGACACAGAGGTAGCTACAGCCGTGGACTAACGTACTGTGTCTGCTGCTAATATAGACTGGATGATTGATAATGAGATGAAATCAATATATATATATGTATGTATATATAATATCACTAGTACTGCAGCCGGACAGGTAGATAATATATTTATTAGGTAATGATGACTGATGACGGACCTGCTGGACACTGTCAGCTCAGCAGCACCGCAGACTGCTACAGTAAGCTACTATACTATAGTAGTATGTACAAAGAAGAAAGAAAAAAAAAAACCACGGGTAGGTGGTATACAATTATGGATGGACTGCCGAGTGCCGACACAGAGGTAGCTACAGCCGTGGACTACCGTACTGTGTCTGCTGCTAATATAGACTGGATGATAATGAGATGAAATCAATATATATATATATGTATGTATATATAATATCACTAGTACTGCTGCCGGACAGGTAGATAATATATTTATTAGGTAATGATGACTGATGACGGACCTGCTGGACACTGTCAGCTCAGCAGCACCGCAGACTGCTACAGTAAGCTACTATACTATAGTAGTATGTACAAAGAAGAAAGAAAAAAAAAACCACGGGTAGGTGGTATACAATTATGGATGGACTGCCGAGTGCCGACACAGAGGTAGCTACAGCCGTGGACTAACGTACTGTGTCTGCTGCTAATATAGACTGGATGATTGATAATGAGATGAAATCAATATATATATGTATGTATATATAATATCACTAGTACTGCAGCCGGACAGGTAGATAATATATTTATTAGGTAATGATGACTGATGACGGACCTGCTGGACACTGTCAGCTCAGCAGCACCGCAGACTGCTACAGTAAGCTACTATACTATAGTAGTATGTACAAAGAAGAAAAAAAAAAAAAAAAACACGGGTAGGTGGTATACAATTATGGATGGACTGCCGAGTGCCGACACAGAGGTAGCTACAGCCGTGGACTAACGTACTGTGTCTGCTGCTAATATAGACTGGATGATTGATAATGAGATGAAATCAATATATATATGTATGTATATATAATATCACTAGTACTGCAGCCGGACAGGTAGATAATATATTTATTAGGTAATGATGACTGATGACGGACCTGCTGGACACTGTCAGCTCAGCAGCACCGCAGACTGCTACAGTAAGCTACTATACTATAGTAGTATGTACAAAGAAGAAAGAAAAAAAAAAAAACCACGGGTAGGTGGTATACAATTATGGATGGACTGCCGAGTGCCGACACAGAGGTAGCTACAGCCGTGGACTAACGTACTGTGTCTGCTGCTAATATAGAGTCTAGACTGGATGATAAATTATTGATAATGAGATGAAATCAATATAATATCACTAGTACTGCAGCCGGACAGGTACTATATATATTTATTATGTAATGACTGATGACGGACCTGCTGGACACTGTCAGGTCAGCACAGCACCGCAGACTGCTACAGTAAGCTACTATAGTAGTATGTATAAAGAAGAATGAAAAAAAAAAAAAACCACGGGTAGGTGGTATACAATATTATATATATATATATATATATATTATATACAATTATATATATATATATATATATATTAAACTGGTGGTGATTGATTATTAAACTGGTGGTCACTTCAGGTCACGTTGCAACTTGCAACTAGTACTCCGAGGCCTAAGCAGACAATCACAAAATATATTATTATACTGGTGGTCAGTGTGGTCACAACAATGGCAGTGTGGCACTGACTCTGGCAGCAAAAGTGTGCACTGTACGTTATATGTACTCCTGAGTCCTGCTCTCAGACTCTAACTGCTCCCCACTGTCAGTGTCTCCCCCACAAGTCAGATAATACACTTACAGTCACACTATCTAATCTATAAATATCACTTCAGCAAGTAGTATAGTAGTATACAGTATAGTAGTACTCCTCCTAATAATGCTCCCCAAAATACTGTGTCTCTCTCTTCTCTAAACGGAGAGGACGCCAGCCACGTCCTCTCCCTATGACTCTCAATGCACGTGTGAAAATGGCGGCGACGCGCGGCTCCTTATATAGAATCCGAGTCTCGCGATAGAATCCAAGCCTCGCGAGAATCCGACAGCGTGATGATGACGTTCGGGCGCGCTCGGGTTAGCCGAGCAAGGCGGGAAGATCCGAGCCTGCTCGGACCCGTGTAAAAAAACCTGAAGTTCGGGCGGGTTCGGATTCAGAGGAACCGAACCCGCTCATCTCTAGCTAATACATGCCAAACCAATAATAACCAAAAAAAACAAAACTATATGATTATCTGAATCATATTAATCTGTGCACAATAACATAGTTACTCCCTGAACTACAAAGCATACGTAGAAAAACTGCCAGTTGGCCTATAACAATAAAATGGAATATCTCCCAAGTGACATTAAAATGAATGCATCATATATTATGAAAATAAACAGTAAAGTCTCATAGCCTATGCTCACCAATGTAGGGCGTGAGTAAATATGGTGAACAAAATGTAGATATGCCTTTAACATTACTTATGCCACAATGATTACTAGCAGTTACAAGAGGAGCAGTCAGCTCATCTATAATTGCATTTGTCTAAGTACCAGCTACCAGTCAGCACACAATATGATTAAGCTTTACATTTTACACACCACAAAAAAATAATACAGTAGTTATTTAAAAGACACATTAAAATGTATGTACACTAGAGATGAGCGGGTTCGGTTCCTCGGAATCCGAACCCGCCCGAACTTCATGTTTTTTTACACGGGTCCGAGCGACTCGGATCTTCCCGCCTTGCTCGGTTAACCCGAGCGCGCCCGAACGTCATCATCACGCTGTCGGATTCTCGCGAGGCTCGGATTCTATCGCGAGACTCGGATTCTATATAAGGAGCCGCGCGTCGCCGCCATTTTTCACACGTGCATTGAGATTCATAGGGAGAGGACGTGTCTGGCGTCCTCTCCGTTTATAGAGATTCGAGAAGAGAGTGAGACAGAGAGAGACACAGTAGTAATTTGGGGAGCATTAGGAGGAGTACTACTACTACTAGTACTTGCTGAAGTGATAGAGAGAGATAGTGTGACTGTATTATCTGACTTGTGGGGGAGACACTGACAGTGGGGAGCAGTTAGAGTCTGAGAGCAGGACTCAGGAGTACATATAACGTACAGTGCACACTTTTGCTGCCAGAGTGCCAGCCACACTGCCATTGTTTGTGACCACACTGACCACCAGTATAATATATATTGTGATTGTCTGCTTAGGACTCAGGAGTACTGCAAGTTGCTAATAGTGTGACCAGTGACCTGACCACCAGTTTAATAAATCACCACCAGTTTATGAGTTTAATATATATTATATATATATATAATTGTATATAATATATATATAATATTGTATACCACCTAGCACCTACCCGTGTTTTTTTCTTTTTTTCTTTCTTCTTTATACATACTACTATAGTAGCTTACTGTAGCAGTCTGCGGTGCTGCTGAGCTGACAGTGTCCAGCAGGTCCGTCATCAGTCATTACATAATAAATATATAATATATACCTGTCCGGCTGCAGTACTAGTGATATTATATATACATATATATTGATTTCATCTCATTATCATCCAGTCTATATTAGCAGCAGACACAGTACGTTAGTCCACGGCTGTAGCTACCTCTGTGTCGGCACTCGGCAGTCCATCCATAATTGTATACCACCTACCCGTGGTTGTTTTTTTCTTTCTTCTTTATACATACTACTATAGTAGCTTACTGTAGCAGTCTGCGGTGCTGCTGAGCTGACAGTGTCCAGCAGGTCCGTCATCAGTCATTACATAATAAATATATAATATATACCTGTCCGGCTGCAGTACTAGTGATATTATATATACATATATATTGATTTCATCTCATTATCATCCAGTCTATATTATCAGCAGACACAGTACGTTAGTCCACGGCTGTAGCTACCTCTGTGTCGGCACTCGGCAGTCCATCCATAATTGTATACCACCTACCCGTGGTTGTTGTTTTTTTCTTTCTTCTTTATACATACTACTATAGTAGCTTACTGTAGCAGTCTGCGGTGCTGCTGAGCTGACAGTGTCCAGCAGGTCCGTCATCAGTCATTACATAATAAATATATAATATATACCTGTCCGGCTGCAGTACTAGTGATATTATATATACATATATATTGATTTCATCTCATTATCATCCAGTCTATATTAGCAGCAGACACAGTACGTTAGTCCACGGCTGTAGCTACCTCTGTGTCGGCACTCGGCAGTCCATCCATAATTGTATACCACCTACCCGTGGTTGTTGTTTTTTTCTTTCTTCTTTATACATACTACTATAGTAGCTTACTGTAGCAGTCTGCGGTGCTGCTGAGCTGACAGTGTCCAGCAGGTCCGTCATCAGTCATTACATAATAAATATATAATATATACCTGTCCGGCTGCAGTACTAGTGATATTATATATACATATATATTGATTTCATCTCATTATCATCCAGTCTATATTAGCAGCAGACACAGTACGGTAGTCCACGGCTGTAGCTACCTCTGTGTCGGCACTCGGCAGTCCATCCATAATTGTATACCACCTACCCATGGTTGTTGTTTTTTTCTTTCTTCTTTATACATACTACTATAGTAGCTTACTGTAGCAGTCTGCGGTGCTGCTGAGCTGACAGTGTCCAGCAGGTCCGTCATCAGTCATTACATAATAAATATATAATATATACCTGTCCGGCTGCAGTACTAGTGATATTATATATACATATATATTGATTTCATCTCATTATCATCCAGTCTATATTATCAGCAGACACAGTACGTTAGTCCACGGCTGTAGCTACCTCTGTGTCGGCACTCGGCAGTCCATCCATAATTGTATACCACCTACCCGTGGTTGTTGTTTTTTTCTTTCTTCTTTATACATACTACTATAGTAGCTTACTGTAGCAGTCTGCGGTGCTGCTGAGCTGACAGTGTCCAGCAGGTCCGTCATCAGTCATTACATAATAAATATATAATATATACCTGTCCGGCTGCAGTACTAGTGATATTATATATACATATATATTGATTTCATCTCATTATCATCCAGTCTATATTAGCAGCAGACACAGTACGGTAGTCCACGGCTGTAGCTACCTCTGTGTCGGCACTCGGCAGTCCATCCATAATTGTATACCACCTACCCGTGGTTGTTGTTTTTTTCTTTCTTCTTTATACATACTACTATAGTAGCTTACTGTAGCAGTCTGCGGTGCTGCTGAGCTGACAGTGTCCAGCAGGTCCGTCATCAGTCATTACATAATAAATATATAATATATACCTGTCCGGCTGCAGTACTAGTGATATTATATATACATATATATTGATTTCATCTCATTATCATCCAGTCTATATTAGCAGCAGACACAGTACGGTAGTCCACGGCTGTAGCTACCTCTGTGTCGGCACTCGGCAGTCCATCCATAAGTATACTAGTATCCATCCATCTCCATTGTTTACCTGAGGTGCCTTTTAGTTGTCCCTATTAAAATATGGAGAACAAAAATGTTGAGGTTCCAAAATTAGGGAAAGATCAAGATCCACTTCCACCTCGTGCTGAAGCTGCTGCCACTAGTCATGGCCGAGACGATGAAATGCCAGCAACGTCGTCTGCCAAGGCCGATGCCCAATGTCATAGTACAGAGCATGTAAAATCCAAAACACCAAATATCAGTAAAAAAAGGACTCCAAAACCTAAAATAAAATTGTCGGAGGAGAAGCGTAAACTTGCCAATATGCCATTTACCACACGGAGTGGCAAGGAACGGCTGAGGCCCTGGCCTATGTTCATGGCTAGTGGTTCAGCTTCACATGAGGATGGAAGCACTCAGCCTCTCGCTAGAAAACTGAAAAGACTCAAGCTGGCAAAAGCACCGCAAAGAACTGTGCGTTCTTCGAAATCCCAAATCCACAAGGAGAGTCCAATTGTGTCGGTTGCGATGCCTGACCTTCCCAACACTGGACGTGAAGAGCATGCGCCTTCCACCATTTGCACGCCCCCTGCAAGTGCTGGAAGGAGCACCCGCAGTCCAGTTCCTGATAGTCAGATTGAAGATGTCAGTGTTGAAGTACACCATGATGAGGAGGATATGGGTGTTGCTGGCGCTGGGGAGGAAATTGACCAGGAGGATTCTGATGGTGAGGTGGTTTGTTTAAGTCAGGCACCCGGGGAGACACCTGTTGTCCGTGGGAGGAATATGGCCATTGACATGCCTGGTGAAAATACCAAAAAAATCAGCTCTTCGGTGTGGAAGTATTTCAACAGAAATGCGGACAACAGGTGTCAAGCCGTGTGTTGCCTTTGTCAAGCTGTAATAAGTAGGGGTAAGGACGTTAACCACCTCGGAACATCCTCCCTTATACGTCACCTGCAGCGCATTCATAATAAGTCAGTGACAAGTTCAAAAACTTTGGGTGACAGCGGAAGCAGTCCACTGACCAGTAAATCCCTTCGTCTTGTAACCAAGCTCACGCAAACCACCCCACCAACTCCCTCAGTGTCAATTTCCTCCTTACCCAGGAATGCCAATAGTCCTGCAGGCCATGTCACTGGCAATTCTGACGAGTCCTCTCCTGCCTGGGATTCCTCCGATGCATCCTTGAGTGTAATGCCTACTGCTGCTGGCGCTGCTGTTGTTGCTGCTGGGAGTCGATCGTCATCCCAGAGGGGAAGTCGGAAGACCACTTGTACTACTTCCAGTAAGCAATTGACTGTCCAACAGTCCTTTGCGAGGAAGATGAAATATCACAGCAGTCATCCTGCTGCAAAGCGGATAACTGAGGCCTTGACAACTATGTTGGTGTTAGACGTGCGTCCGGTATCCGCCGTTAGTTCACAGGGAACTAGACAATTTATTGAGGCAGTGTGCCCCCGTTACCAAATACCATCTAGGTTCCACTTCTCTAGGCAGGCGATACCGAGAATGTACACGGACGTCAGAAAAAGACTCACCAGTGTCCTAAAAAATGCAGTTGTACCCAATGTCCACTTAACCACGGACATGTGGACAAGTGGAGCAGGGCAGGGTCAGGACTATATGACTGTGACAGCCCACTGGGTAGATGTATGGACTCCCGCCGCAAGAACAGCAGCGGCGGCACCAGTAGCAGCATCTCACAAACGCCAACTCTTTCCTAGGCAGGCTACGCTTTGTATCACCGGTTTCCAGAATACGCACACAGCTGAAAACCTCTTACGGCAACTGAGGAAGATCATCGCGGAATGGCTTACCCCAATTGGACTCTCCTGTGGATTTGTGGCATCGGACAACGCCAGCAATATTGTGTGTGCATTAAATATGGGCAAATTCCAGCACGTCCCATGTTTTGCACATACCTTGAATTTGGTGGTGCAGAATTTTTTAAAAAACGACAGGGGTGTGCAAGAGATGCTGTCGGTGGCCAGAAGAATTGCGGGACACTTTCGGCGTACAGGCACCACGTACAGAAGACTGGAGCACCACCAAAAACAACTGAACCTGCCCTGCCATCATCTGAAGCAAGAAGTGGTTTCGAGGTGGAATTCAACACTCTATATGCTTCAGAGGTTGGAGGAGCAGCAAAAGGCCATTCAAGCCTATACAATTCAGCACGATATAGGAGGTGGAATGCACCTGTCTCAAGCGCAGTGGAGAATGATTTCAACGTTGTGCAAGGTTCTGATGCCCTTTGAACTTGCCACACGTGAAGTCAGTTCAGACACTGCCAGCCTGAGTCAGGTCATTCCCCTCATCAGGCTTTTGCAGAAGAAGCTGGAGACATTGAAGGAGGAGCTAACACAGAGCGATTCCGGTAGGCATGTGGGACTTGTGGATGGAGCCCTTAATTCGCTTAACAAGGATTCACGGGTGGTCAATCTGTTGAAATCAGAGCACTACATTTTGGCCACCATGCTCGATCCTAGAATTAAAGCCTACCTTGGATCTCTCTTTCCGGCAGACACAAGTCTGCTGGGGTTCAAAGACCTGCTGGTGAGAAAATTGTCAAGTCAAGCGGAACGCGACCTGTCAACATCTCCTCCTTCACATTCTCCCGCAACTGGGGGTGCGAGGAAAAGGCTCAGAATTCCGAGCCCACCCGCTGGCGGTGATGCAGGGCAGTCTGGAGCGACTGCTGATGCTGACATCTGGTCCGGACTGAAGGACCTGACAACGATTACGGACATGTCGTCTACTGTCACTGCATATGATTCTCTCACCATTGAAAGAATGGTGGAGGATTATATGAGTGACCGCATCCAAGTAGGCACGTCACACAGTCCGTACTTATACTCGCAGGAAAAAGAGGCAATTTGGAGGCCCTTACACAAACTGGCTTTATTCTACCTAAGTTGCCCTCCCACAAGTGTGTACTCCGAAAGAGTGTTTAGTGCCGCCGCTCACCTTGTCACCAATCGGCGTACGAGGTTACATCCAGAAAATGTGGAGAAGATGATGTTCATTAAAATGAATTATAATCAATTCCTCCGTGGAGACATTGACCAGCAGCAATTGCCTCCACAAAGTACACAGGGAGCTGAGATGGTGGATTCCAGTGGGGACGAATTGATAATCTGTGAGGAGGGGGATGTACACGGTGATATATCGGAGGAGGATGATGATGAGGTGGACATCTTGCCTCTGTAGAGCCAGTTTGTGCAAGGAGAGATTAATTGCTTCTTTTTAGGTGGGGGTCCAAACCAACCCGTCATTTCAGTCACAGTCGTGTGGCAGACCCTGTCACTGAAATGATGGGTTGGTTAAAGTGTCATGTGCTGTTTGGGGAGGGTTTTTTGGAAGGGCCATCCTGCGTGACACTGCAGTGCCACTCCTAGATGGGCCAGGTGTTTGTGTCGGCCACTAGGGTCGCTTAGCTTACTCACACAGCTACCTCATTGCGCCTCTTTTTTTCTTCTTTGCGTCATGTGCTGTTTGGGGAGTGTTTTTTGGAAGGGCCATCCTGCGTGACACTGCAGTGCCACTCCTAGATGGGCCCGGTGTTTGTGTCGGCCACTAGGGTCGCTAAGCTTAGTCACACAGCTACCTCATTGCGCCTCTTTTTTTCTTTGCGTCATGTGCTGTTTGGGGAGGGTTTTTTGGAAGGGACATCCTGCGTGACACTGCAGTGCCACTCCTAGATGGGCCCGGTGTTTGTGTCGGCCACTAGGGTCGCTTATCTTACTCACACAGCTACCTCATTGCGCCTCTTTTTTTCTTTGCGTCATGTGCTGTTTGGGGAGGGTTTTTTGGAAGGGACATCCTGCGTGACACTGCAGTGCCACTCCTAGATGGGCCAGGTGTTTGTGTCGGCCACTAGGGTCGCTTATCTTACTCACACAGCTACCTCATTGCGCCTCTTTTTTTCTTTGCGTCATGTGCTGTTTGGGGAGGGTTTTTTGGAAGGGACATCCTGCGTGAGACACTGCAGTGCCACTCCTAGATGGGCCCGGTGTTTGTGTCGGCCACTAGGGTTGCTTATCTTACTCACACAGCTACCTCATTGCGCCTCTTTTTTTCTTTGCGTCATGTGCTGTTTGGGGAGGGTTTTTTGGAAGGGACATCCTGCGTGACACTGCAGTGCCACTCCTAGATGGGCCAGGTGTTTGTGTCGGCCACTAGGGTCGCTTAGCTTACTCACACAGCTACCTCATTGCGCCTCTTTTTTTCTTCTTTGCGTCATGTGCTGTTTGGGGAGTGTTTTTTGGAGGGGACATCCTGCGTGACACTGCAGTGCCACTCCTAGATGGGCCAGGTGTTTGTGTCGGCCACTAGGGTCGCTTAGCTTACTCACACAGCTACCTCATTGCGCCTCTTTTTTTCTTCTTTGCGTCATGTGCTGTTTGGGGAGTGTTTTTTGGAAGGGACATCCTGCGTGACACTGCAGTGCCACTCCTAGATGGGCCAGGTGTTTGTGTCGGCCACTAGGGTCGCTTAGCTTAGTCATCCACCGCACTGAGGACACTGCTGGCACCCCTGCACTGCTGACACTACTGCCACCATCGCACTGAGGATGCCGCTGGCACCCCTGCACTGCTGACACTATTGCCACCACCGCACTGAGGATGCCGCTGGCACCCCTGCACTGCTGACACTGCCAACACCACCACATTGAGAAGACCACTGACACCCCTGCACTGACGACACTGCTGGCACCACTGCACTGAGGACAGCGCTAGCACTCCTGCACTGCTGACACTGCCGGCACCACGACATTGAGGAGACCGCTGGCACCCCTGCACTGACGACACTGCTGGCACCACCACACTGAGGACGCAACTGGCACCCCTGCACAGAGGCGTCACTAGGGTTGGTGTCACCCGGTGTGGTGACTCATGGTGTCACCCCCCATGGACCTCCGCGTGCGTGTGTGTGTATATATATATAAACACACACACACATACGGTGATTGAAGAAGGAATTTTGAAGTGGGGGTATGGAAAATTGAAAGGGGTAGTGTCCAATCAGAAGGGGGGTATCCTTAAGAGGCACTGGGTGAGAGGGAGGACACATGGTGGAGGAAGGGACTGAGGAGGACGGGGGCATTGGGTGAGAGGGGGATGCAGGGTGGGAGCAGGACATAATGGATAAAGGGACAGAGGAAGGGGGAGATGCTGGGTGGGAGAGGACGCAGAGTGGGAGGGGGACATACTGGGGACTGGGACGCTGGGTGGGACAGGACGCAGAGTGGGAGGGGGACATGCTGGGTGGGAGAGGACGCAGAGTGGGAGGGGGACATGCTGGGGACTGGGAGGCTGGGTGGGAGAGGACGCAGAGTGGGATGGGGACATGCTGGGGACTGGGACGCTGGGTGGGAGAGGACGCAGAGTGGGAGGGGGACATGCCGAGGACTGGGACGCTGGGTGGGAGAGGACGCAGAGTGGGAGGGGGACATGCTGGGGACTGGGACGCTGGGTGGGAGAGGACGCAGAGTGGGAGGGGGACATGCTGGGGACTGGGACGCTGGGTGGGAGAGGACGCAGAGTGGGAGGGGGACATGCTGGGGACTGGGACGCTGGGTGGGAGAGGACGCAGAGTGGGAGGGGGACATGCTGGGGACTGGGACGCTGGGTGGGAGAGGATGCAGAGTGGGAGAGGTTTGGACGCTGGGTGGTTGAGGATGCAGAGTGGGAGAGATTGGGACGCCGGGTGGGAGAGGATGCAGAGTGGGATGGGGACAGACTGGGGACACAGGGTTGGAGAGAAACATACTGGACAGACTGTCATTTCATTTTAAAGCCTACCAGCTCCAGCGGCGGCAGGTACAGGAACCAAGCGCCCGGTGGTGCTCCTTCAGCGGCAGTGACGAGATCCAGGCGCATCTCCCGTGCGCGCCCGGCGGTGCTCCGGCGATGGCAGGCAGGGATGAGAGCCGGCCTGGGTACCCGCTAGCTGCAAAGACAGGAGCCGGGCGCACCCCACGTGGGCACCATACACTGGACTCCCATTCTCCCTCCCAGAATAATACATCTACGGTCTACCCCCCCGAATGGCCTGCCCTGCGGTGCCGGCGTGCGTGATGACATATATATATATATATATATATATATATATACACATTACACTCACATAATATATATATATATATATATATATATATATATATACACAGTCACTGGAAAGGGCACTCTGGGATATCCATTGTAATAGCCGGGGTGCCTTCCCAAATGAGTAATAGACAAATGCAGGTGTCCCCCCTTAGAGAAAGGAACAGGCGGCACTCCTCCGGACTTTTTCAAGTAAGCTGTTGCTTTTAATAGAACGACGTTTAAGGCCCAATGGCCTTTTCATCAGGTGCAATAAAAGCGATAAAAGATGAACATACCATATATATGAGGACTGTGAGTCCAACAGTGTGTCTCTCCCGCCTCTCCGTGGGTGGCGCCGGTACTGTGACGTAACCGGCGCACTGAACGTGAATCTGGGCAGCTGGACGAGATGCATGCTGGGTCCGTAACTAAGGACACCAGCGGGCGGTTGCTGGGAAAGGCGTGTCGCTGCCGGGAGCATGCCGGGTGGGTAGTTAAGGATGCCAGCGGCTGGTTGCTAAGAGCGGCATGACGTCACGGTGAGTGACATACTGCACCCGGCATCTATTGATTGCGGCAGTACAGACCCGGCGACGCCACGGCGGTGAAAGTAGTCAGGCCAGGCGGGTGTACAGCTCTTTTTGGTGTCACCCTATTGAAGGGTGACACCTGGGTGCGGGCCGCACCCCCCGCACCCCCCTCATGACGCCACTGCCCCTGCACTGCCGGCACCACCGCACTGAGGGCGCCAGTGGGATCCATGCAATGATGACACCACTGCACTGAGGACACCACTGGCACCCCTGCACTGCCGACACTACCACACTGAGGACACCGCTGACACCTCTGCACTGCCGACACTACCGCTCTATTGACACCGCTGGCACCCCTGCACTGCCGACACTACTGACATCACCACACTGAAGACACCGCTAACAACCCCGCACTGAGGACCCATGTCACAGTAAGTGCACTATTAGTGTATCTAACCTGCACTGTATCCGACCTGCACTGTAACCCGTGCTGTTTCTGACCCACACTGTATCTGACTTGCATTGTGTTTGACCCGCACTGTATCCAACCCACACTGTATTTGACCTGCGCTATATGCAACCCACACTGTATCCAACCTGTGCTGTATCCAACCCAGCCACTGCGTGACACTACTAGATGGGCCAGGTGGTTGTGTCTCTTAGCTTAGTCATACAGCAACCTTGGTGCACCTTTTTTTCTTCTTTGCATCATGTGCTGTTAGGGGCCTTTTTTTGAGATCTGCCCTCCTGTCTGCCACTGCAATGCCACGCCTAGATGGGCCAATTGTGTGTGTCGCTTGGCGTAGTCATACAACTACCTCATTGCAATTCTTTTTCTTCTTTGCATGAGGTGCTGTTTGGGGCCTTTTTTTAATATCTGCCCTCCTGTCTGACACTGCAGTGCCTCGCCTTGATGGGCCAATTGTTTGTGTCGCTTGGCTTAGTCATACAACTACCTCATTGCAATTCTTCTTTGCATCATGTGTTGTTTGGGGCCTTTTTTTAATCTTTTTTTATCTGCCCTCCTGTCTGACACTGCAGTGCCACTCCTAGATGGGCCAGGTGTTTGTGTTGTCCACTTGTGTCGCTTAGCTTAGTCATACAGCCACCTCGGTGTGACTTTTAGGCCTAAAAACAATATTGTGAGGTGTGAGGTGTTCAGAATAGACTGGAAATGAGTGGAAATGAATGTTATTGAGGTTACTAATACTGTAGGAGCAAAATTACCCCCAAATTCTGTGATTTTAGCTGTTTTTATGTCTTTTTTCAAAAATCACTCGGATCCAAAACCAAAACACGAAAGGGTGGTTTTGGCAAAACCAAGCCAAAACCAAAACACGAAAATGGAATTAGAACCAAAACCAAAACACAAAACACGAAAAGTGCCCGCCGCACATCTCTAATTACTAGGGTGCGTTTTTTGCATCCCTGCGATCAGGTAGTCGCTGCCAACAGGAGGAGGGGGACATCGCTGTGTATGTGTGCATTCGGATGTGTTGGAGAGACTGCACAAAATCATTTTGTGCAGTCTTTGCGCAGCCCAGGACTTACTCTTCCAGCGCGATGATCGGGGCTGGAGCTGACATCTGGAACCCTCCCTCCACACACCTGGTCCCTCCTGCGTTTTTCCGGACACTCCTCAAAAACGGTCAGTTGCCCCCCACAAACGCCCTCTTCCTGTCAATCTCCTTGTGTTCGCCGGTGCGATGGGATTTTTCGCACCATCCCATCGCTGCCCGGCTCTCCTCGTGGCTGCGGACCGTTGCGCTTGCGTATTGCGGTGCATACGCATGCGCAGTTCAGACCTGATCGCCCGCTGTGCGAAAACGCACAGCAGCAATCAGGTCTGAATCGGCCCCAATATCTGCTGTTGCTATTTTGCACATGGTTTTGGTTTTTTTTTCTTTGCTGTTTGATAACTACTTTAGAGTAATTATATTGTACACTTGATTTTCAGGAAATTTCTGTGTTGGATTGTTTTCTATTGATAGTACTTGTGAGTTGGTTTGTTTGGTTATTGCTAATACAGTACTAATTTGTAAAATATGTTTAAACAGAAATAACTGTTGTGTGTTTGTGCCGCTGCTCTGTTGCTTAGTTTAGCCAGCCAGGCTTTGGCCTACGTTTGTGAACAATATTGTGAGCAGTTCGGTGGTCAAAATTGACTGGAAATGAGTGGAAATTAATGTTGTTGAGGTTAATAGTACTGTAGAAACAAAAACACCCCCAAATTCTGTTATTTTAGCTGTTTTGATGAGTTTTTAGAAAAAAAATCCAGATCCAAAACCAAAAACAAAACCTGCAAGGGTGGTTTTGGCAAAACCAATTCAGATCCAAAACACAAAGGAGATCCAGATCCAAAACCAAAACACAAAACCCTAAAAATGGCCCGGTGCACACCCCTAATACACTTCCCAGGCTGCATCTTTGCCCTGGACATATGTGCATAGAATGATCTCTGCCAGGATGAGGATCTCGAGTGGCTCCTTATACAGGTAGTTGGCCTCATAAGAGGAGCCTCTGTCTGTGTGGCATGCTGCCTTCGCCTCTTTTGCCATCTTGGACTGTACCCTGTGCTCTATGCCCGAAAAAGTGCTTTTTGCAGGTGTCCTCATTCCTGCGCACAGTTTCGACTGGCAACTATGCGAACGCAGAACTGCAAAAAAAAACCTAGCGAGCTAACAGGTCTGAATTAGGCCCTATATCATAACACTTCATCACTTCACTACATTCCCCTATCCACTACACTACATCACTATACTACATCCCCTACACTCTGAACTACATCACTACACTATATGCCCCACTACACTACATACCCTATATGCTACATTACATCACTACACTACATCCCCTTATATGCTACACCACCTCAGTGCACACTACATTCCCCTATATAATGCATTACATCACTACACTACGGTGCGAACGGGTCGGAAATGCGCATGTGCGGCGGATGCATTGCGCACGCGCGTCATTGCCTGGCGACGATCGTTGCTGGGCAACGCCACCGCCAGCAAGAAATGTGATCGCAGCGGCAATCGCAAGAAGACGGACAGGCGGGAGGCATTCCAGGGAGGATACTCACCGTTTTCCAGGCGTGGTGAGTCCAATGCAGGCGTGTCGAGGCGTTTAGAGGGTGGATGTCTGACGTCAGGCCCGGGACCTTTATCGCTGGATCCATCGCACTGGGTGAGTAACTGCAGCCCTGGTCTTGTTTTACTTGAAACTTTTTTAGCATAGCAGGGCTGCACAAGTGTTTGCAACCCTGCTATGCTATAATACAGTCCCCCATATGTGATACCCCACGGGTATCTGGTATGCATAATCTGCAGTCACTGTGTATAGTACATCAAACTTACTTTGCCCCGGCTTGTCATGGGTTCAGGCACAGTTACCAGAGGGTCCCCTGAATAATCGGGTGTTTAATTACAAGTGCATTGTGGGTGTGGACTACAGGTGTCGGTGCAGCGCATAAAGAATTGGGCGCCAGGCCATCTCAGAAAAACAGCATAAAGTTTATTTTAACATCAAACAGGGAGATTGCAGGGATAACTTGTGAACGCTCCTCCAGCACAAAGCATAACAGTTACAGTAGATCACATCAGGGCACCTCCTCCAGCGCATCGCTTAGTCGCAGCGGCATATATATGGCGAACATCAGTACATACCAGGGCATTCTGTGACCAGTAGTGCTACACATCAGGTTGCCGTCTCTCTCTCTTACTTAGCGAGGATTCTTTTCCTTGGGGGCGCTTACTCACGCCGCGTGGCTTTCCGACCACTTCACCCAGATACCTCTCGAGATACTTTTCCATGGGGGCGCTTACTCACGCCGCGTGGCTTCCGACCACTTCACCCAGATACCTCTTGAGACTCACACCATTAGCACACTTTTCTCCTGGCATCACCCTTTCACTGGATTCTGCATACTGCTGCTCTCACACTGCGATGTCTCCCTCTGTCAAATGCTTTGCTGTGGCTAGCATCACTCCCCACCTAAACATGTGGGGAGCCCTCACTGGGGCTACATCTTTCTGGTTAATCCACCACACTTCTGCTCACTCTCCTCACTGACTGTCCTCTCTCCCTAGGCTGCTGCAGGACAACCTTTTTATAACCTTGCATTCCCAGGGACACATTCTAAATCTGGGTTTTCCCGCTCTGTGTTTCCCGTTCTCAGTTTCCCGCTCTGTTTGCAAAAGGGTGAGTCATGCCCTTTGCATTTTGCAGACTGATCTGTATTGCTCTGAGCTGTGCTGTTAACTCCTTCTGTGCTGCAAGCTGTAGGCTGCTGGCACGGTGCTTATGCAACTCCAGCAAACATTTTACTTTTATTAAAGTCATGCTGGCACCTGTAGTGCCACAGTTGATTTGGGCTGCAGTTTCAGGGTATCACATGCACCCCAGCTAAAATCTTGCGTGTCCTCATGCAACAGCAGTTTTCAACATAACATATAATGACAGTACATGTGACAAAAAAAACAACATCACATATGCAGGAAAATATGGCATGTCAAACATTACATTACATACAAATCACATATTCTGTTACGGTTTTCAAACGAGTTACAGTCCAGAGTCACATGTGATAGTAAAATGTTCCAGACATCTTGTGGCAATTGCGCCAAACACAGAGAACCTGCCCTCGCCTGCCCTTGTCTCCCCCCACGTCTGGGTCAAAAGAGACAGGTGGCTCTCGTGGGCCCCTCCCAATAAACAAGTTTCTTCAACTTTTTAGAGAATATATATAGGGGACTCCATTCCCCTCGCGATCCTTGGCTCTTTCGGACACTCAGAAATGGCCAAACACAGTGCCCCCAAGGGTGTTGCTCCGACCGGGTGCACTGCATAGTCCCGATGTCCTGTGACATGAGTTCCACCTCCACAAATATTGCCCTTAGAGCCCCACGTTGGTAACCATGGTTGCTCGTATCCTGTTCGCGGACGCCAAGTGTGATACCCCACGGGTATCTGGTATGCATAATCTGCAGTCACTGTGTATAGTACATCAAACTTACTTTGCCCCGGCTTGTCATGGGTTCAGGCACAGTTACCAGAGGGTCCCCTGAATAATCGGGTGTTTAGTTACAAGTGCATTGTGGGTGTGGACTACAGGTGTCGGTGCAGCGCATAAAGAATTGGGCGCCAGGCCATCTCAGAAAAACAGCATAAAGTTTATTTTAACATCAAACAGGGAGATTGCAGGGATAACTTGTGAACGCTCCTCCAGCACAAAGCATAACAGTTACAGTAGATCACATCAGGGCACCTCCTCCAGCGCATCGCTTAGTCGCAGCGGCATATATATGGCGAACATCAGTACATACCAGGGCATTCTGTGACCAGTAGTGCTACACATCAGGTTGCCGTCTCTCTCTCTTACTTAGCGAGGATTCTTTTCCTTGGGGGCGCTTACTCACGCCGCGTGGCTTTCCGACCACTTCACCCAGATACCTCTCGAGATACTTTTCCATGGGGGCGCTTACTCACGCCGCGTGGCTTCCGACCACTTCACCCAGATACCTCTTGAGACTCACACCATTAGCACACTTTTCTCCTGGCATCACCCTTTCACTGGATTCTGCATACTGCTGCTCTCACACTGCGATGTCTCCCTCTGTCAAATGCTTTGCTGTGGCTAGCATCACTCCCCACCTAAACATGTGGGGAGCCCTCACTGGGGCTACATCTTTCTGGTTAATCCACCACACTTCTGCTCACTCTCCTCACTGACTGTCCTCTCTCCCTAGGCTGCTGCAGGACAACCTTTTTATAACCTTGCATTCCCAGGGACACATTCTAAATCTGGGTTTTCCCGCTCTGTGTTTCCCGCTCTCAGTTTCCCGCTCTGTTTGCAAAAGGGTGAGTCATGCCCTTTGCATTTTGCAGACTGATCTGTATTGTTATGAGATGTGCTGTTAACTCCTTCTGTGCTGCAAGCTGTAGGCTGCTGGCACGGTGCTTATGCAACTCCAGCAAACATTTTACTTTTATTAAAGTCATGCTGGCACCTGTAGTGCCACAGTTGATTTGGGCTGCAGTTTCAGGGTATCACACATAGGCGGCGTCAGGTTGATCGCACGAGCAGCAAAAAGTTGCAACATGCGTTCAACTCGGAATGACCCCCTATATCCCCCCATCTGGGAGGCGAAGGGGAGGTTGATAGTGATAACTGGGAGCACAGTGTCATAATAAAGTCTGTCTTTAAACTCACCACAAAGCTGCTGTAGTGATACTTAGTGAGTGAGAGTTGGAGGTTGTCCAGGCTCTTAGTTCCACTGTCAAGTGGATAGCTACCAAAGTGAGCCATTGATTTCTGTAACATTATTGACTGCAACTGTTAACATGCAAAAGCCTGGGGCAGTGTGTCCTCTCAATGGTGTGTAGCTGGCAGCTTATCGGATGGTGCTGGGCAGGCAACCGGGATCATTGCCTGCTGAAAAACACAGCAACAATAGCTTGGTTCTATAGCTTGCACGGTTCACCGCACGCTAGTTGCAGCACTGCATGGCAAAGAAGAGAGTTTAAGATTGTAACCCACATAGGAAAGATCCCAGGTACTGGAGCTCACCTGCACAGCATCGGAGCCAGCTGCGGGCAGACAGGTAGATCAGAGACACTGCCCTCGGAGCCGTCTGTTGTCTCAGTGGAGCAGCACAGCACTGCCGGTAAAAATAAATCCCTGGCAACTCTGTAACTCCACGGCGTGCCCTCAAATCCTGCACCCGGGGCGCATGCCCCCTTAGCCTCCCCTAGTTGAGACCCTGCCTTAGGGGAGCAGAAGTGAGAGAAAGTGAGTAAGTGGAATGAGAGACAAAAAGGGTGTCAGGGGGAGAATAAGAGAGAGAAAGAGAAGAGCAAGAGAGAGAGAGAGAGAGGGTGTCAGAAAGAGAGAGAAGGAGGAGGAGCAAGAGAGTGAGGGGAGTGAGAGAGATAGTGTCTGGGAGGGAGAGATAAAGAGAGGGGAGCAAGAGAGAGTAAGAGAGAGTGTCAGGGAGAGAAAGAGGGACAGTCAGAGAAGGAGAGAGAACAAGAGAGTGTCGGGCAGAAAAAAGAGAGAGAGAGTGTCCAGGGAGAGAAAGGGGGAGAGACAGCGAGGGAAAGAGAGAACAAGAGAGAGAGGGTTTAGGGAGAGTGAGAGTGTGTCAGGGAGAGAGAGAGAGAGAGAGATAGAGAGAGACAGAGACAGTGTCAGGGACAGAGAGAGAGGGTCAGGGAGAGAGAGATAGTGCCTGAGAGAGGGAAAGAAACAGTGTCAGGGAGAGAGAGAGATAGCAAGAAAGTTTGTCAGGGAGAGAAGAGAGAGTGTCAGTGGTAGAGAGAGAGGGAGAGAGACAGTGTCATGGAGAGAACAGGGGAGGACAGTGTCAGGAAGAGAAAGATAGGGAGAAAGAGTGTCAGGGAGAGAAAGAGACAGTGTCAGGGAGAGAGACAGTGTCAGGGAGAGATAGATAGTGAGAGAGAATGTCAGGGTTAGAAGAGAGACAGCGCCAGGGCGAGAGAGGGAGAGACAGTGACAGGGAGAGATAGGGAGAAAGACATTGTGAGGGAGAGAGAGAGAGAGAGAGAGAGTGTCAGGAAGAGAGGGAGAGAGACAGTGTCAGCAAGAGAGAAGGAGAGATACACTGTGTCATGGAGGGACAGAGACAGTGTCAGGCAAGGAGAGAGACAGTGTCAGGGAGAAGTAGGGAATAAGATTGACAGTGTCAGGAAGAAAGACAGAGTGATATAGTCAGGAAGAGAGAGTGTAAGAGAGACAGTGTCAGGGAGAGAGGGAGTGCATTAGTAAGAGAGTGAAGGAGAGAGAGACAGTGTCATCAGGGAGAGAGAGAGTGACAGTATCAGGAAGAGAGAAAAAGAGAGAGGAGTAAGAGAGAGTGTCATGGAAAGAGGGAGGGGGAGAGAGAGTGAGGGGAAGCGAGCACTACCTGACTTCAGCAGAGATCTCTGATTTCCGGCAATATTAGACAATGCCCCCTAAATACCTGCGAATCATTGCACTCGGAGCCGGCCAGGTAGGCTCCCCTGCTGCATCCTCTGTGCGGCAGCAGCCTCAGGGGAATGGGGCAGATGTTATGCTATTGGTGGCAGCCATTCTTAGAAGGGATTAAGGGGAGCTACGGGTCTTGGAGGCAGCCCAGGTCCCATAGCAGCACCACCCCCTGTACCCATGGTATTTACGCCACTGCACTAAACACTTAACAACTCTCCAACAAACCACGTCCCTCAACTCCACTAACTAAAACCATGAGGTCCGGACGGTTTGGGGTGTATTATTATTTATTTCATTATTAACAGTTTCTTATATAGTGCAGCATATTCTGTTGTGCTTTACAATTAGAACAACAGTAATAGAACAAAATGGGCAAAAACAGACAGACATAGAGGTAGGAAGGCCCTGATTACAATCTATAGGGAAATAGGCATTGATACGCAAGGATAGATGCTACCTATTGCATAATGGTCTACCAGATTGATAGGTTCTTAATGGGTTGTATGATATGATCACCCAGTAATGTTGGTCAAGGTTTAGGAGGGCGTGAGAGTAAAGAAAGACAAAATATGTGAGGTTATGTGTTCTGTACATAGAGGCTGTAATTAGGTAGGGAAGCAAAGAAGGTTGGGTCTGGAATTTGATAGGCTTGTCCGAAGAGGTGAGTTTTCGGGGAACATTTTAAGGTTTGGAGACTAGAGGTGAGTCTTATTGTGCATAGGAGGACATTCCAAAGAGTGGGCGAAGCCGGGATAAAGCCCTGTAATGTTGAGTGGGAACAAGTAATACGTGTGGGTGAGAGACGCAGATCTTGTGCAGAATGGAGAGGTCGGGTAGGTAGGGAGATATTTTGAGATGAGTGAAGAGATGTATGTTGGTGCAGTTTGGTAAATAGCCTTGTATGTAAGTAAAAGTATTTCTCTTACGTCCTAGAGGATACTGGGGTTTCATTTAGTACCATGGGTATAGAGGAGTCCAGTAGGAGCCATGGGCACTTTTAGAATTTGATAGTGTGGGCTGGTTCCTCCCTCTATGACCCTCCTACCAGACTCAGTTTAGAAAATGTGTCCGGAGGAGCCGGTCATGCTTATGGAAGCTCCTGAAGAGTTTTCTGCATTTATTTTTCTGTTTGTTGTTTCAGGCAGGTCTGGTTGGCCCCAGACTGCCTGCTTTGTGGGACTTAGGGTGGGTGGGGGGACACGGCCCAACCTCTTGAAGGGTTAATGGTCCCGTTACCCTCTGACAGGACACTAGCTCCTGAGGGAACTATTTGTAAGCCCCACCACGGTCAGCGTACATTCCCACAGCATGCCGCCATCCCTAACAGAGCTAGAAGAAAGAAGAGTGGTGAGTACTAAGCTGGCATCCCAGTTAGCGGGTTGTTGGCCATTATGGCGGCATGAGGGAATTGAGACGCACGGCTTCTCACCGGGGCGGAATGCGTATCCAGATTCAGTACAAAACTGCATCTCAGTACACTGTACACAGTAGTCTGAGACCCGGCTAAGGTTGGCATTAGCAATATGAGCACTGTGTGCTGGCTCCAAAATATCTCTGTGTCTCCCTGAAGGATTCTTTGTGGGTTAATTGTACTTTTAACCTTTCCTGTGTGTGTGTGCTGTCACATTTACAATATGTCAGGCAAAGAGTATGTTTTATGTATGACAGAGTGTTCCTCTTCCCCAGGGAGCTCACTACTATGTACTCAGTGTAGTGCACCTTCTCAGGCTAGCGGGGCTGAACCAGCGTGGCTGGATTACATTAAAATAATGATTTCCAATATATCTAATAAATTGTCCCACCATGAGAAAGAGACACAATACTTAAGACAGTCTGTGGATAAGATTATGAATAGAGACTCAGTCCCCAAACAAGCGTCGCAGTCCCCAGCCATTTGTCCACAAATTGAACTCTTGGCCATATCCTGCAGTCTGACTCTGATGCTGAGGGGTCAGACATGGAGGAGGGGGAGGTGGTTTCAGAAGGGGGGGGACGCTGCTCTATCACAGGGAATAGAAGCTCTTATAGAAGCTATCAGAGATTTTCTGCAAATTCCTGATAACGTGGCAGAGGAGTGTGAGGAATCTTATTTTAATGTAAAAAAGAAATCCTCAGTCACTTTCCCTGTGTCAAAGGAATTGAACACCCTGTTTGAAGAACCATGGGTTAATCCTGATAAAAAATTTCAGATCCCTTAAAGGTTAATCTCATCTTTTCCTTTTCCTCCAGAGGATAGGAAAAATGGGAAAATCCACCAATAGTTGATGCATCAGTATCCAGGCTGTCACGGAAAATAGGGTTGCCTGTCTCTGGTTCAGCCTCCCTGAAAGACACGGCTGATCGCAAGATTGATACTACACTCAAATCATTGTACATGGCTACAGGGGTGGCCCAGAGTCCCACTATAGCATGTGTGTGGATTACCAAAGCCATTGCTAGATGGTCAGGTAACCTAATTGAGGGGTTGGATTCTTTATCTAGGGGGGAGATTGTTTTACTCCTGCAACATATACAGGACTCTGCGAACTTTATGGTGGAAGCCATAAAAGAAGTGGGTTTGCTTAATGCATGCACCACGGCTATGGCAGTGTCAGGGGCTTATGGTTACGCCAGTGGACTGCGGACGCGATCTACAGGAAAGGTGTGGAAGGCCTACACTTCATAGGAGAGGCCTTATTTGGAGACGAACTAGACAAATGGATCTCCAAAGCTATTGTGGATAAGTCTACATATCTTCCTTCTGCAGCTCCCCCAACTAGGAAAACCTACTCAGGACCTACTCTACAGTCCTTTTCGGACTGCCAATATTAAGGGCAAAGCCAGAGGATCTTCTACAGCCAACAGAGGCACTAGAGGTAAACCACGCAAACCAGCAACTGCCGGTTCTCAGAAGCAGAGCTCCAGCACTGCTTCAGCAAAGCCTTCAGCATGGCGGTGGACCGCGATGCCCGGAAGACTGGCAGGTGGGAGCCCGACTAAAAAATTTCAGTCACTTCTGGACAACATCATGCCAGAATCCCTGGGTCATAGATCTTATTTCCCAGGGCTGCAGGCTGGAGTTTCAGGAACTCCCACCTCACATATTCTTCAAATCAGGCTTACCAGTTTCACAGGAGGCAAGTATAACCTTACAGGATGCCATTCAACAACTGGTACAAATGCAGGTAATTGTTCCAGTTCCACCTCAACTCCAAAACAAGGGGTACTATTCTGATTTGTTTGTAGTACCAAAACCGTACGGTTCCGTAAGGCCGATTCTGAATCTAAAATCATTGAATCCGTACTTACGAGTGTTCAAGTTCAAGAGGAAGTCTCTGAGAGCAGTGATCTCAGGTCTGGAGTAGGGGGAATTCCTAGTGTCTCTGGATATCAAGGATGCGTACCTTCACATTCCAATCTGGCCATCTCACCAGGTTTATCTACGGTCTGCACTGCAGGAATGTCACTACCAGTTCCAGGCCCTACCTTTTGGTCTCTCCAAGGTGATGGCAGAGATGATGTTTCTCCTTAGCAAGCAGGGAGTGAACATAATTCCTGTCCTGAAGCCAACCCGGATATAGGTGCACCTATGCATTCGCCTTCTGGGAAAAATGGTGGCCTCTTACGAGGCTCTTCAGTACGGAAGGTTTCATGCACGACCCTTCCAGCTCAATATGTAAGACAAATGGTCCGGATCACATCCTCTCATGCACCAGAGGATCCATCTGTTGCCAAAGGCCAGGATCCTCCCTTCTGTGGTGGCTACAGACTTCTCACCTGATCGAGGGCCAATGGTTCGGGATTCAAACTTGGATTCTGCTAACCACAGACGCAAGCCTCAGAGGTAGGGGAGCAGTTACCCAGGGGGTGCAGTTTCAAGGAAGATGGTCAAGTCAGGAAGTCATCCTTCCAATCAACATTCTGGAACTCAGGGCTATATACAACGCCCTTCTGCAGGCCTCATATCTTCTTCAAGATCGGACCATTCAGGTCCAGTCGGACAATGTGATGGCAGTGACGTACATAAACCGACAGGGTGGAACGATAAGCAGAGCAGCAATATCAGAGGTGTCAAGAATTCTCCTCTGGGCAGAAAAACACGCTGCGGCATTGTCAGCAGTCTTCATTCCAGGAGTAGACAACTGGGAAGCAGACTTACTCAGTGGACACGTCCTGCACCCGGAGGAGTGGGGCCTTCATGCAGAGGTGCTCAGGTGCTTGACAGGTCAATGGGGATATCCACAGATCGACATGATGGCCTCTCGTCTCAACAAGAAGCTCATGCGGTATTGTTCCAGGTCGAGAGACCCAGATGCTGTGTCAGTGGATGCTCTGACGACTCCATGGGTATATCAGATGGTGTACCTGTTTCCTCCACTTCCTCTGATCCCAAGAATTCTGAAAATAATAAAAAGGGAAAAGGTTCAAGCACTTCTTATTGGTCTGGACTGGCCAAGAAGGGCCTGGTACGCGGACCTCATGGAGATGCTCCTGGAAGATCCGTGGCCTCTACCTCTTCGCAAGGATCTTCTGCAGCAGGGCCCGTTCGTCTATCAAGACTTACCACGGCTACATTTGACGGAATGGAAGTTGAATGGCTGATTCTTGCCAGGAGAGGCATCATTGACAAAGTCACCCTGACTATGATCCAAGCCAGGAAGGGGGTAACGTCTAAACATTACCACCGTATTTGGAAGAAATACGTCTCTTGGTGTGAGAGCAGAAAATATTCTGCAGTGGAATTTCATCTGGGATGTTTCCTGCTTTTTCTGCAGTCAGGTGTGGATGTGGGCCTACGTCTGGGCTCCATAAAAGTCCAGATTTAGTCCTTGTCCATTTTCTTGCAGAAACAATTGGCTTCTCTTCCTGAGGTCCAGACGTTCTTGAAAGGTGTTCTGCACATCCAACCTCCCTTTGTGCCTCCTATGGCACCTTGGGATCTCAATTTGGTGCTGCAGTTCCTTCAATCAGCCTGGTTTGAACCGTTTCAGGAGGTAGATGTTAAATATCTTACGTGGAAGACAGTCACACTGTTGGCCTTGGCTTCAGTGAGACGTGTGTCGGAGCTAGGGGCTTTGTCTCACAAGAGCCCCTACTTAATTTTCCAAGAGGACAGAGCTAAACTCAGAACTTGTCAGCAATTCCTTTCTAAGGTGGTGTCTGCATTTCACATTAACCAACCTATCGTGGTTCCGGCTGTTACGGACACCTCTGCTACTTCAAAGGTGTATGTAAAGAGGACAGCTCGTCACAGGAAATCTGACTTGCTGTTCGCTCTCTATGATCCCAATAAGATTGGGTGTCCTGCTTCAAAGCAGTCCATTGCACGCTGGATCAGATTCACTATTTAGCATGCTTATTCCAAGGCAGGCTTGCCAATTCCGAAATCTGTTGAGGCCCACTCGACTAGGTCGGTGTGTTCTTCTTGGGTGGCTGCCCGGGGTGTCTCGGCTTTACAGCTCTGCTGAGCAGCTACTTGGTCAGGTTCGAACACGTTTGCTAAGTTTTACAAGTTTGATACTTTGGCCTCTGACGACCTTCAGTTTGGTCTATCAGTTCTGCAGGACCCTCAGCACTCTCCCACCTGGTTTGATAGCTTTGGTTCTTCCCCATGGTACTAAATGGAAGCCCAGTATCCTCTAGGATGTAAGATAAAATAGGATTTTAATTACCTACCGGTAAATCCTTTTCTCACAGTCCGTAGAGGATACTGGGCGCCCGCCCGGTGCTTTGCTCTTCCTGCACTGTTATTTGGTTAAGTATTGTTGTTTGGTCCAGCTGTTGCTGTTCCTGTTTCAAGTTTGGTTAGCATGGCTTTCTTCTTGTTTGTGTGTGCTGGTTCGGAAGCTCACCATTATCCTTATCTATCCTTCTCGCAAAGTATGTCTGTCTTCTCGGGCACAGTTTCCTAGACTGAGTCTGGTAGGAGGGGCATAGAGGGAGGAGCCAGTCCACACTATCAAATTCTTAAAGTGCCCATGGCTCGTAGTGGACCCATCTATACCCATGGTACTACATGGAACCCCAGTATCCTCTATGGACTACAAGAAAAGGATTTACCGGTATGTAATTAAAATCCTATTTTTATATTTAATACGTTAGAATACTGGTAACCAATGGAGGGACTGACAGAGCGGATCTGCAGACGATGAACTTCTAGTGAGAAAGATTAACCTTGCAGCTGCATTCAAAAAATAGATTGTAGTGATGAGAGCCTATGTTTGGGAAGACCAGTCAGGAGACTATTCAATAATCAAAGCGGGAGATAATGAGAGCATGGGTTAGAGCTTTTGCTGTGTCTTGTGTAATATATGGTTGTATTTTGGATAAACACACTTTAGAACAACACAGGGTAAACAGAACTTAACATCACAGTAAACTAAAAATAGACATGGGTAACAGCACCACAATTTCTTCTCAGTACACAATTGGCCTACTACTGGGGGTGGGCAGCTATTGGAAGAGATGAACAGTCACGAGCAGGCGGAAATGCAGGTATAGACAGTCACTGAGTAGGAAAGAGCTGTAACTGAAGTGCAGGAGAAGAGGGCTGTGAGAACAGGAGGGAAGAGGGCCCTGCTCCAAGGAGCTTACACAGCTTTGAATCCAACTTCATTGTGGGATCAAATGAAGAGAAGGTGTTAGAGGGTCCAGGAAGGGAATTGAGCAGGTCACTTGCTGTGGATGAGCATACCTTTTCATTTCGGATCTTATCAATCTTGTCCTTGAAAAAGGAAGCAAGATCTTGCACACTGTTAGTGACTGGTGGGATTAGTGAGGAAGGTAAGAAGTGATTTAAATGTACAGTAATAAAAAGACACTTGGGTTTAGAGGCTTGAGCAGAGATGAGAGATTGGAAATATGTTTGTTTGGCAGTGTCCAGATCATTACAATAAGAGTGGAAAATGGTCTTATATGTGAGAAAGTCACTTGAACTGCGAGATTTACGCCACTGATGTTCTACTTTACGTGAGAGTTTTTGTAAGTGTCTTGTGAATTTAGAGTGCCATGGTTGACATCTAAGTCTACGTGGAGTGTTATGGGTAGCTGGAGCCACTTCATCGAGTGCTGTTTCTAGAGTTTGGTTAAGGTGTGATACAGTAGTCTCAGGAGAGGTGAATGTAGAAATTGGTGAAAGCAGTGGTTGCAAAGAGGTAGATAGTTGTTGAAAATTAATAGCATTCATATTTCTGTGGGTTAGAGGAGGCTTGGTAGACTTCAGGGACATTGAGTTTGAAGTAATAGAGGAGAGCATGCAGGTGATAAGGTTGTGATCTGAGAGAGGTAAAGGAGTGTTAGTGAGTTCAGAAACAGAGCATGGGGCTAAGTCAGACTGGATCGCTACAGCGGCAGCGATTGCAGTCTGAATCCCTATGTGGAGTGCGTCCGTGCACTACATGTGCGCACCCGGGAGCTCAGTGAGATACTAAAAGCATCTCAGGGCTGCGATCGCCCCTGCCTGATTGACAGGCAGAGGCAGATGCGAGGCAGGAGGGGGCGTGCCAATGGTATTACAACGCCATTGGCGGGGCGCATTCCGGACAATGGAGACCTGTCCAGATCGTTGCGGGGGCGGGCCGTGAAGGCTGCATGACGTCACACACAGCCACTGCAACCTTGGACATGGTGAGTAGCGGCCTGCCAGTGCGAAAGGAGCTGCGCTGGTAGGGAGCTACTCAGCGGGTGCAAAAGCATTGCCGCTGTGTGATGCTTTTGCACCCTTGCAGGGGGGGGGGGGGGTAGGACCAGACATGTGGTGCGGACTAGCCCTGTGCTGGGTGTCCACCCTCCGCATGTCTGAGAAGCACAAAGGCCACTTTCAATTGTTTTTCATTGGCAGAAAGTGTCACATGTTCCAGTGACATGCCAGAGCCACTGCCTTGATCTTGTATTCACCAGACTATGGGCCTAATTAAGGATCTGATCGTAGATGTGCTAAATTTAGCAGTGTCTCTGGCATGTCACTGGAACAAGTGACACTTTCTGCCAATGAAAAACAATTGAAAGCGGCCTCTGTGATAGTGTGAATTCCATCAACGAAAATTACAACGAAAACTATTTGTTGACGAAGGTTTTTTTAATGACTAAAACGTAACGATAACGAAAATAGAAAATTCTTCATAATGAAAATGATGCCGAATTATTAATCCATGATGTCCTGACGAATATTGACGAGACGAAAACTCTATATTATTTTCGTCAGGAAGCCGCATGTCTCGCGATACTGTAACATACACAGGAAGCACTGCAGGATGCCGCAACGTGTACAGACGTGGTCAGGCGGGCCCCGTGGCGACTCAGAGAAGGAGTGGGGCATCTGTGTGCACTGTGAAGTGGACTGGAGATTGGGGTGACGGAGCTACAATTCAGGGTTTGGCCAGCCCAGGCAGGTTTATCAAGCAGCACAGCACGAAGACTCGTAAGCACAGCACTGACAGCAGCACTGAGCAGGAGTGAGGAGACTCAGCCAGGGGGAGAGGAGGACACACTTAATTTAACACCATCTCAGGACAGGTAAGAAGGACAGGACCCCCATCACCCCATGTATAATGTGGCACAGGCACAGCAGTATATATATATATAATGGGACAAAAAAGTATTTGGACAGCCACCGATTGTGCAAGTTGACCCACTTAAAAAGATGAGAGAGGTCTGTAATTTTCATCATAGGTACACTTCAACTGTGAGAGACAGAATCTAAAAAAGAAAAAAAAACCCAGGAAATCACATTTTATGATTTTTAAACAATTTACTTGTATATTCTTGTGGAAAATAAATATTTGGACACCTACCAAGCAGCTAGATTTCTGGCTCTCACAGACCTGTTACTTCTTCTTTAATAAGCTTTTCTATCCTCCACTCATTACCTGCATTAATGGCACCTGTTTGAACTGGTTATCTATATAAAAGACACCTGTCCACACCCTCAAACAGTCAGACTGCTACCTCTCCACCATGGCCAAGAGCAGAGAGCTGTCTAAGGACACCAGGGACAAAATTGTAGAGCTGCACAAGGCTGGGACGAGCTACTTGACAATAGGCAAGCAGCTTGGTGAGAAGAGACCAACTGTTGGCACAATTATTAAAAAATGGAAGAAATACAAGATCACTGACAATCTCCCTTGACCTGGGGCTCCATGCAAGATCTCACCCCGTGGGGTATCAATGATCTTGAGAACGGTGAGGAATCAGCCCATAACTTCACGGGGGGACCTGATCAATGACCTCAAGAGAGCTGGGACCACAGTCACAAAGGTTATCATTAGTAACACACTACGTCGTCATGGATTGAAATCCTGCAGTGCCAGAAAGGTCCCCCTGCTTAAGCCAGTATATGTCCAGGCCCATCTAAAGTTTGCCAGTGACCATCTGGATGATCCAGAGGTGGATTGGGAGAATGTAATGTGGTCAGATGAGAGCAAAATCGAACTTTTTGGTATAAACTCCACTTGCCGTGTTTGGAGGAAGAAGAATGATGAATGGCATCCCAAGAACACCATACCCACTGTGAAGCATGGGGTCGGAAACATCATGCTTTGGGGCTGCTTTTCTGCAAAGCGGAAAGGACAACTGATCCATATTAAGAAGAGGATGAATGGGGCCATGTATCGTGAGATTTTGGGAAAAACCTCCTTCCCTCAGTAAGAGCATTGAAGATGGAACGTGGCTGGGTCTTCCAGCATGACAATGAACCCAAACACACCGCCCGAGCAACTAAGGAGTGGCTCCGTAAGAAACATTTCAAGGTCCTGGAGTGGCCTAGCCAGTCTCCAGACCTCAACCCAAACGAAAATCTGTGGAGGAAGTTGAAAGTCCATGTTGCCCGGTGACAGCCCCAAAACATGACAGGTCTAGAGAAGATCTGCATGGAAGAGTGGGCCAAAATACCTGCTACAGTGTGTGTAAACCTGGTCAAGATCTACAGGAAACGTTTGACCTCTGTAATTGCCAACCGAGGTTATACTGTATTACAAAGTATTGAGCTAAACTTTTTGATTGTCCAAATATTTATTTTCTGCAAGAATATACAAATAAATTGTTTAAAAATCATACAATGTAATTTCCTAGTTTCCCCCCCCCAGATTCTGTCTCTCACAGTTGAAGTGTACCTATGATGGAAATGACAAACCTCTCTCATCTTTTTAAGTGGGTCAACTTGCACAATCGGTGGCTATCCAAATACTTTTTTGCCCCACTATATATATATATATATATATATATATATATATATATATATGGCAATGGCATGGCATGTATATTATAATGTGGTCATTTTTGTGTGTGGCCTATAATGTGGGGCTGGCTGGTGGGGGGCATGCACAGGGCACAGGCACAGCATATATATATATATATATATATGTGTGTGTGTGTGTGTGTGTGTGTGCGGCAAAGGCATGGCATGTATATTATAATGTGGATTTCTGTGTGGTCTATAATGTGGTGATGGGTGGTTGGGGGCATGCCAAGGTACATATAAATATATATATATATATATATATATACAGTTGTGCTTATAAGTTTACATACCTGTTAGGGTCTCCTGCTCTGTGCTGCCACGTCGTCATGGCAACCGGGAGACAAGTGCTAGCGGAGTAACCTGAGCGTAGCTGATACTCCGGTTCGGGTCTTTTGCTGTGCAGTGGTTACAGGCTCTGTGCACGGCAGGGGATCCGGTGCTGGTTTTTGTGCTCACAGTCTGTGAGGTCTGAGTGGGGCGTGGACAGCACCTGCTATATAAACCCTCTTCTCAGGTTAGGCAGATGCTGCTGAATCTTTGTTGGTTAGTCAGTTCCTGAAAGCTAGCTAGTACTGTGTAAACTTTGTATTTGTTTGTTGCTTACTGCAAATAGGCCTTGGGATTTGGTATTACACTCTGCCAATCCAGACCTAGCAGTAAGACTGGAGTCAGTCGTTTAACCTGCTGGGGTTCTTTTGCTACTCTGTGAACCTAGCAAGTTTGCGGCTGTATTCTCAGACTTGCCTGCCAAAATCCTTTCTCACTGTGCAAGGTGTTCTGGTGTCAGTTTAGTGGCAGTAAACTGAACCAGTGCACTGCAAGTGAGGACTAGGATTGTGGAGACTCTCCTTGTGTCTATTATTCCATCTCTGACCAAGGAGTTTACTGCCACACCCGTTGGTAACCCTTTAGGGTTTTGCTGTTGCCCTTAGCAACAGCATTTCGGGTTCTCTACGTATTAAATCACAACATCTCGCTTCTTTCCATCTGAGCATTCCTAATACTAGGGAGACACCCAGTTTCTTAGCCTTTTGGCTTCTCTGTTCACTTTGTGTTTATTTTGTTACCCTATCACCTTCTGTGTATGTAATGTCATATTCCCCAGTCTGTCTGTGAGTTCATTTGTTTTGCATCCCTCTCCGTTCAGACACCAGTACATTCCTGCTGGCACTGGTGTGCATAACAATACCCTAGCAGAATTTGTGATTTTCTGGCCATTTGTCAGAGAATGTGAATGATAACTCACAAACTTTTCTTTCACTCATGGTTAGTGGTTGGGTGAAGCCATTTATTGTCAAACAACTGTGTTTACTCTTTTTAAATCATAATGACAACAGAAACTACTCAAATGACCCTGATTAAAAGTTTACATACCCTGAGATTTTGGCATGATAACATGCACACAAGTTGACACAAACGGGTTTGAATGGCTACTAAAGGTAACCATCCTCACCTGTGATCTGTTTGCTTGTAATCAGTGTGTGTGTGTGTATAAAAGGTCAGTGAGTTTCTGGACTCCTGAAAGACCCTTGCATCTTTCATCCAGTGCTGCACTGACGTGTCTGGATTCTGAGTCATGGGGAAAGTAAAAGAATTGTCAAAGGATCTGCGGGAAAAACTAATTGAACTGTATAAAACAGGAAAGGGATATAAAAAGATATCCAAGCAATTGAGAATGCCAATCAGCAGTGTTCAAACTCTAATTAAGAAGTGGAAAATTAGGGATTCTGTGGAAACCAAATCACGGTCAGGTAGACCAACAAAAATTTCAGCCACAACTGCCAGGAAAATTGTTCGGGAAGCAAAGAAAGATCCACAAATAACTTCAGCTGAAATACAGGACTCTCTGAAAAAAAGTGGTGTGGTTGTTTCAAGATGCACAATAAGGAGGCATTTGAAGAAAAATGGGCTGCATGGTCGAGTCGCCAGAAGAAAGCCATTACTATGCAAATGCCACAAGGCATCTCACTTACAATACTCCAAACAGCACAGAGACAAGACTCAAAACTTCTGGAACAAAGTCATTTGGAGTGATGAGACCAAAATGTAACTTTTTGGTCACAACCATAAACGTTACATTTGGAGAGGAGTCAACAAGGCCTATGATGAAAGGTACACCATTCCTACTGTGAAACACGGAGGTGGATCGCTGATGTTTTGGGATGTGTGAGCTACAAAGGCACTGGAAACTTGGACAAAATTGCAAGATGAATGCAGCATGTTATCAGAAAATACTGGAGGAAAATTTGCACTCATCAGCCCGGAAGCTGCGCATGGGACGTACTTGGACGTTCCAACATGACAATGATCCAAAACTCAAGGCCAAGTCGACCTGTCATTGGCTACAGCAGAATAAAGTGAAGGTTCTGGAGTGGCCATCTCAGTCTCCTGACCTCAATATCATTGAATACAAAAAAAGAGAGAAACCCAGTGGCGCAAAAGTGAATAGACAGTTTGAACAAACGTCTTCCCTGTATATTGTCCTCAATGGATTTCTTCAACCTTTATGGTTTTCTTTTTTGAAGATCCACTCTGGTATGAATTGTACCTCGGACAGAAAAATAATTTCCTTAGTGCAACACTGTTTTTATACGAGAATGGCACTCCTTAGAAACATGATGTTACACTCACATTTAATCAAAAATATAATTGCTCATAATCCTCCACACTTGAATCGTACTCCTTTATATTTCCTTCATCCAAAATGTGACTCAAAGGCAAAAGGAGAAAGGGATTTAGTGCAACACCGTTTTTTAAAAACAATCTGATTTATTCAAGGTCGCACTTACAAGATAAAAAATCCACACAAGCATATAACAAAATCCCCAAGGGAAGGTTGATTCTCACGGTAGATGAAGTTTGTAATTTTCTGATGAAGGACCTTATAGAGTCCGATACGCGTTAAGCAGGTGGATATTCTCTGGACATTTTCTCATCCATTGTGAAGGTGAAACAACTGGTTCTCTTCGGCGATTTTGGACCGGCTGGCTTGGACTTCATCTACCGTGAGAATCAACCTTCCCTTGGGGATTTTGTTATATGCTTGTGTGGATTTTTTATCTTGTAAGTGCGACCTTGAATAAATCAGATTGTTTTTAAAAAACGCTGTTGCACTAAATCCCTTTCTCCTTTTGCCTTTGAGTCACATTTTGGATGAAGGAAATATAAAGGAGTACGATTCAAGTGTGGAGGATTATGAGCAATTATATTTTTGATTAAATGTGAGTGTAACATCATATGTTTCTAAGGAGTGCCATTCTCGTATAAAAACAGTGTTGCACTAAGGAAATTATTTTTCTGTCCGAGGTACAATTCATACCAGAGTGGATCTTCAAAAAAGAAAACCATAAAGGTTGAAGAAATCCATTGAGGACAATATACAGGGAAGACGTTTGTTCAAACTGTCTATTCACTTTTGCGCCACTGGGTTTCTCTCTTTTTTTGTATTCTATAAACTGTATGGTTTTTGGTGAGCCATTTGAGTAACTTGGGCTGCATTATAAGTGTTTGTGCGCAATTGTTTTCTGGTGACTTTCCTTCTCTCAATATCATTGAGCCACTCTGGGGAGATCTCAAACGTGCAGTTCATGCAAGACAGCCCAGGAATTTACAGATACTGGAGGCTTTTTGCCAAGAAGATGGGCAGCTTTACCATCTGAGAAAATAAAGAGCCTCATCCACAACTACCACAAAAGACTTCAAGCTGTCATTGATGTGAAAGGGGGCACTACACGGTATTAAGAACTGGGGTATGTAAACTTTTGATCAGGGTCATTTGGGTAGTTTCTTTTGTCATTATGATTTAAAAAGAGTAAATACAGTTGTTTGACAATAAATGGCTTCACCCAACCACTAAACATGAGTGAAAGAAAACTTTGTGAGTAATCATTCATATTCTCTGACAAATGGCCAGAAAATCACAAATTCTGCTAGGGTATGTAAACTTATGAGCACAACTGTATATATATAAATGTGGACATACAGTGTGTGGCACTGGCATATAATACAATGTGTGGTGGGCGCCGCTGGGTTAAAGGCATGCACAGCACACACAGCCAGACCAGAGTGCTATTATATATCTGTGTGTAATGACATATACAGTATATATATATATATATATATATATATATATACACACACACACACACACACACACACACACACACACACACACAGTGTGGTGCGGCAGCGGAGGTGGCCTGGGTAAGAGTGTACTCAACTGTGACCTTTTATATTTATTTATTTTAAATACAAATATCTTTTTCTTTTTTTTGTTAGGGTCTTCTTGGCCAAGTTTGGACTGGAGGACTACTAGCTGACGTGAACAAGAAGGTGGTCACCGTAATAGGCAACTTAACATTCAAAATAATATTGTATGATGATGAAAGTTCAGAAACTTTGCCTGCGACTGCAGCTTTGGCAGTGGGAAGGAAACGGAGAGATGTTTTATGGACACACTTCAGTTATTGTATATCTGAAAGAAAGTAACAGTGTATTGTTTCAACTGATGGAGTGCTGTGTGTGGGGTGGTAGTCATGTGACCGCCGGTCGGCTGACCGACAGTCACATGACCTCCTCCGTGAGCCCGACGGCTCACTATCCCGATGGTCGGCATGCCGAACAACAGGGACTATTTCCACTCGTGGGTGTCCACGACACCCATAGAGTGGGAATAGAACCCGTGGCGACCGCAGGTCGCCACCGAGCCGGCAGCGTGGCGAGCGCAGCGAGCCCGCAAGGGGCCTGCTGCACTCGCCCCTCCCCGCCTGGATCCCGGCGTCGGTATGCTGCCGGGATCCCGGCGTCGGTAAGGTGACCGGCGGTCAGGAGACCGCCGGTCACCCGTACTACACCCGCTGTGTGGAATTAAGATGACTGGAAAAAACACTACAAATTTAAAGATAGACTTGAAGACATGCCATTCTTTAGTGTTTTCTAGGGTTAATACCTGTATTGGATGTGGATGTGGAAGTGAATAAAGATAAAATATGTGTGAAGTTGGGTATGGTGGACTGGATGGACTGTGTGCACTGTGTAGGTTCTGGTTGGCTGGGTATGTGTAATTACATAGCTTATAATGAAGCTTATGTCAGTGGTTGTTCTGGAATTTGATAAGGTGCCCTGAGGTGAGATTTGAAATTTGCAGAAATGCTTCTACTTGAAGGTGTGAAGTTGGACACAACAAGAAAGAGCGAGCTAGAGAGTCTTACAATGTTTATGTGTGTGGATGACTGAAGCATGGAATCTGTGATGGTCGAACTGTGTATATACCATGATTTTGAGTCAAAACATATTGAATAATATAAAATACTTTTTTAATACTCAGAATCCGGAGACTATCGCTGTACTGAAAACAGGCAGAGGAAAAGAAAAACAACAGACAACTCTTCCAAATGTGATTGCTTTGGCTTCAAAGTACCATCCAGAAGCAAAAGAACAACAAAATAAAAATATAGCTCTAGCCTTGTGGATAGGTCCTAGTGGTCTGCCAGCCTGGACAGTGGAGGACAAAGAATTAATTTGCATGATGGAGGTGGTTGACAGAAGACTGACCATCCCTAAGAAAACAAAAATTAACAACCTCATTGATATCATTTATAAGGATGAAAAAAGAAATGTAAAGATCAAGTAGCCAGTGCACGGAAAATAACGATTGGTCTAGACATTTGGACAACCAAGGGACTGACTGCTTCGTACCTTGATATAAGTGCATGCTACTTTTGCACAGTGCAAAACCAACCTGAACACATACTACTCTATCTCGAAGAGATCTCCCATCCACATACTGCTCATTCCATCAAAGCTTGTGTTGACCAGTGCACTGAAATGTGGGGAATACCAGAAAACAAGATTCTTACAGTCATCACAGATAATGGGAGCAACATGGTCGCTGCATTCAGACTGGAAGAAGATGAAAAAAGCTCTGCAGATTCTGAAGAGGATGAGGAGAGTGAGGGAGAACATGAAAGTGAGGAGGCAAGGTAAGCCTATTAGATTTATTACATGTCAAATAAAAGTATACAAAAAAAATAATAATAATAAAGTAATTTGTTTGTCCTTGGTGGTCTTTTTCTCAGGTATGGAGGCATTATGGAGCGGACACCCTGTTCTGTTCACACATTGCAGTTAGTTGTCAACATGGTCCACAAAGAAGTCTCTGTTGCCCGTCTCTTGGAAAAGGTGAAAGCATTTGTCAAATAGTTTCGTAGATCTTCAGTTGCAATAGAGAAACTTCGCCAGCTCTGTTGACTTATTTTAATTAAAGATTGTGTGACAAGATGGTCCAGCACATTTCTAATGGTTTCATGCCTTCTTCAGGTGAAGGATTCTGTGGTCCATGTTGCAGATGAGATGGGTTGGGATTGTCTCCTGCAAAGTGAGTGGATCAAGCTAACTGCTATCCGAGATCTCTTGCTGCCCTTTGCTGACCACACAAAGACACTTCAAAGTGATACAATGTCTCTGTCTTTGATAGTGCCAGCCTTACTGGACTTGATTACTCATCTCTCTCAGTTCTCTCTTGTATCAGCTCATAGAGACCTGCGTGTACTGCCAGATAAAATGAAAGTAAACCTGGAACAACGCTTCAGCTGCTTCCTATTTCCAAATGAGGCAAAGTTCTCTCCACTTGCAGCAGCTGCTTGTTTTCTTGACCCAACAGTTGCTATAGATGCACTCTTCGAAAACACAGATGATGGAATCAGTGAACTTCTGGAAGAAGCAGAAAAATTTGTCATCCTCAATGCATCCACATCCACAACACAGGTGGAGGAGGATCAGTTAAAGAAAGATGATGGGGATGCATCAAAGAAGGATGATGCAGTGAAGAGGTGCCCTCAGAAGTAAAGCGACTGCAATTTAGGTTTTTATCCACCAAGTCAGGATATTCAGTGTCAAAACCACCCAAGCCCAGTGTTCCACAGGATATAAGGAAATACAAAGATGATCTCTCATCTCTGAAGAGCTCCGATTTGGAACATGGGATGAACTCTATGGTATATGTAAATTTGAAGCCACTGGCACTAGATTTGCTTGTAATGCCTGCATCACAGGCTTTTGCTGAGAGGGTGTTTAGTGTAACAGGGGACCTGACAAGGGCCTGTCGCAACAGGGCTAGGGTCATCTTAGAGAGAAGTGCCTTCCTGAATTTAAACAGAGAGAAGTAGTAACATCAACTGTAAGTAAATTGAAAATCACTCAGTTCAGCTAAATAGCTATATATTACATTCTTTACAGCTTCATTTTTTGTATTAGTATTGTTATTATTACATTTTATTTATAGGGCGCCACAAGTGTTTCGCAGCGCCGTACAAAGGACAGTACAGGGAGACAAAACTTAGCATAACAGTAAATAAATAACAAAAATGGAGTGCAGGTAACAAAGAGCAACACAATTCTCAAAACAATACAGCTTAGATGTAAGTAGCAAAGGAGTAATCATTGTACTACTTGGGGCTGGCGGCCATAGATAGAGATGAGCCTTTACCATCAGGAGAAAAAGCAGGTAAAGGTGGTCGCTGAGTGAAATGTGTCAAGAAGAGGGCTTAGACAAGAGGAAAGAGGGCCCTGCTCTGAAGAGCTAACAATCTAGTGGGGAGGGGCAACAGACAGATGACATGAGGTGCAAGCAAGCAGGTAGAAGCCTGATGGTGGTATGCGAGCAAAGCAGAGATGTCCAAGGCATGGGGCAGGGGGATGGAGGAGCAGCCTAAGGACTAGGTTATGCATTGGAGGGGTACGCTTTGATAAATAGGTGGGTTTTCAATGCCCGATTGAAGCTTTGCAAGGTCGGGGAGAGTCTAATGGAGCGGGGGAGCGCATTCCACTGAAGGGGTGCAGCACGGGCAAAATCCTGAACTCGTGCATGGGAAGCAGTGACCAAGGCAGAGGAGAGGCGACGGTCATCAGCCGACCGTAGTGGGCGAGAGGGAGTATGAAGGGAGAGGAGGTTGGAGATGTAGGGAGCAGTGGAATTAGAGATGGCCTTGTACGTGAGGGTGAGGAGTTTGAAGAGGATTCTGTAGGGGAATGGGAGCCAGTGTAGATTTTGTTGAAGGGGAGTGGCAGAAGTGGAGCGGCGGGAGAGGAAGATGAGCCTAGCTGCAGAGTTGAGGACAGATTGGAGGGGAGCGATGTGGGAGCAAGTGAGGCCAGTGAGGAGCACATTGCAGTAGTCGAGTCGTGAGATGACCAGTGAATGGATGATAAGTTTAGTTGCACTCTGGGAGAGAAATGGCCTGATGCGAGCAATGTTGCGTAGCTGGAACCGACAATATTGCGCCAGAGCTTGGATGTAGGGTGCAAAGGAGAGGGAGGAGTCAAGAGTGACGCCCAGGCAGCGGAGTTGGGGAACGGGGGAGATGATAGTGTTGTCAACAGTGATAGAGATATTTGTAGGGGGTGTTGCTCTGGCTGGGGGAAAGATAATAAGTTCAGTTTTATCCATGTTGAGCTTCAGAGAGCGCTCAGACATCCAGGAGGAGATGGCAGAGAGGCAGCTGGAGACCTGAGAGAGGACAGAGGGGGACAGATCAGGAGAGGAGAGGAGAGGTAGAGTTGTGTGTCATCAGCATAGAGGTGGTATAGAAGGCCAAAGGAGTTAATGAGCGCACCCAGGGAAGAGGTGTAGAGGGAGAACAGAAGGGGGCCTAGGACAGAACCCTGAGGGACACCAACAGGAAGGATGGAAGGGTGTGAGGTGGTACCGGAGGCAGACACAGAGAAGGAGCGGTTAGTGAGGTATGAGGTAAACCAGTCAAGGACGGTGCTAGAGAGGCCAACATTTTGGAGTGTGCGGAGGAGGAGAGGGTGATCCACGGTGTCAAAGGCAGCAGAGAGGTCCAGAAGGATGAGCAAAGAGAAGTGGCCCTTGGATTTGGCCGAAAGCAGGTCACTGGTGACTTTCACCAGGGCAGTCTCAGTGGAGTGGAGTGGGCGAAAGCCAGATTGTAGTGGATCAAGGATGGAGTGGTCAGAGAGGTAGCTTGTGAGACGGCTGTAGACCAGTCGTTCAAGTAGTTTGGAGGTGAAAGGGAGAAGAGAGATGGGGCTGTAGCTAGTGAGTGATGAAGGGTCGAGGTTGGCTTTTTTGAGAATAGGGGACACCAGAGCATGTTTGAATGGTGAGGGAAAGATGCCAGTAGAGAGCGATAGGTTAAAGAGGTGAGCAAGGTGGGAGCAGGCAGTGGGGGGGAGGGAGCGGAGAAGACGGGAGGGGAGGGGGTCCAAGTGGCAGGTTGTGGGGGGAGAGGATAAGATGAGGGAGTGGACTTCCTTGTCTGAGGTGGGACGGAAGCAGGACAGGGTGGGATAGATGGACGGGAGGGATGGTGGGAGCAGGGGGGCAGCAGAGGGGTGACGGGAGGAGATGTAATTTTGAATATCCTCAATTTTGGAGATGAAGAAGGAGGCAAAGTCAGTGGGAGTGAGGGAAGAGGGGAGGGGAGGAGGAGGGGGGCGAAGGAGAGTGTTGAAAGTTTCAAAGAGTCGGCGTGGACTGGAGGACTGAGAAGAGATGAGTGTTTGGAAAAAGGATTGCTTGGCGAGAGAAAGAGCAGAGCTATAGGAAGAGAGGATAAACTTGAAATGGAGAAAGTCCGCCAGAGAGTGGGATCTCCTCCAGGAGCGTTCTGCAGACTGTGAACATTTTTGTAGGAATCGTGTGAGTTTGGTGTGCCAGGGTTGGGGTTTGGAGCGGCGGAGGGGGACAGATGAGAGGGGGGCCACAGAGTCAAGAGCAGCAGTAAGGGAAGAGTTATAGAAGGAGGCTGCCTGGTTGGGACAAGTCATAGTGGAAAGAGGAGAGAGGAAGGTCTCGAGGGAGGACATGATTGCGGGGTTGAGGGACCCGAGATTGCGTCTGGTGATGGTGGGTCTGGGTGTGGAGCAGAGAGGGGAAGATGAGAGGGTGAAAGAAAGCCGATGATGGTCAGAGAGAGGGAAGGAAGAGTTAGAGAAATCAGAGAGATCACATCGGTGGGTGAAGACAAGGTCGAGGGAGTGGCCGAGATTGTGAGTAGGGGTGGAGGACCATTGAGAAAGTCCAAAGGAGGTGGAAAGAGCAAGAAGGTTAGAGGAAGCTGCATTAGTGATGTCGATAGGGATGTTAAAGTCACCGAGGATGATAGAGGGGAGGTCGGAGGAGAGAAAGTGGGGAAGCCAGGCAGCAAAGTTGTCAAGGAAAGGTGTACAGCGGCCAGGAGGGCGGTAGATCACTGCCACATGGAGGTGAATGGGGTAGAAGAGGCGGATAGTGTGGACCTCAAAGGTGGAGAAGGTGAGGGAGGGCTCAGGTGGGATGACACGAAAGGTGCAGTTAGGAGAGAGAAGGATACCCACGCCTCCACCCTGGCGGCCATCAGGTCTGACCGTGTGGGTGAAGGAGGTACTAGAGATGTGCACCGGAAATTTTTCGGGTTTTGTGTTTTGGTTTTGGATTCGGTTTTGGATTCGGTCGCGTTTTGGCAAAACCTCCCTGAAAATTTTTTGTCGGATTCGGGTGTATTTTGGATTCGGGTGTTTTTTTTACAAAAAACCCTCAAAAACAGCTTAAATCATAGAATTTGGGGGTAATTTTGATCCCATAGTATTATTAACCTTAATAACCACAATTTCCACTCATTTCCAGTCTATTCTGAACACCTCACACCTCACAATATTATTTTTAGTCCTAAAATTTGCACCAAGGTCGCTGGATGACTAAGCTAAGCGACCCAAGTGGCCGGCACAAACACCTGGCCCATCTAGGAGTGGCACTGCAGTTTCATACAGGATGGCACTTAAAAAAATTAGCCCCAAACATCACTTGATGCAAAGATAAATAAAAAAAAAAAGAGGTGCAAGATGGAATTGTCCTTGGGCCCTCCCACCCACCCTTATGTTGTATAAACAGGACATGCACACTTTTACAAACCCATCATTTCAGCGACAGGGTCTGCCACACGACTGTGGCTGAAATGACTGGTTGGTTTGGGCCCCCACCAAAAAAGAAGCAATCAATCTCTCCTTGCACAAACTGGCTCTACAGAGGCAAGATGCCCACCTCCTCCTCATCCTCTGATTCATCACCCTTTTCACTGTGTGCATCCCCCTCCTCACAGAGTATTAATTCGTTCCCACTGGAATCCACCATCACAGGTCCCTGTGTACTTTCTGGAGGCAATTGCTGGTGAATGTCTCCATAGAGTAATTGATTATAATTCATTTTGATGAACATCATCTTCTCCACATTTTGTGGAAGTAACCTCGTACGCCGCTCGCTGACAAGGTTACCGGCTGCACTAAACACTCTTTCGGAGTACACACTGGAGAGGGGGCAACTTAGGTAAAATAAAGCCAGTTTGTGCAAGGGCCTCCAAATTGCCTCTTTTTCCTGCCAGTATATGTACGGACTGTCTGACGTGTCTACTTGGATGCTGTCACTCATATAATCCTCCACCATTCTTTGAATGGTAACAGAATCATATGCAGTGACAGCAGATGACATGTCAGTAATCGTTGGCAGGTCCTTCAGTCCGGACCAGATGTCAGCACTTGCTCCTGACTGCCCTGCATCACCGCCAGCGGGTGGTTTTGGAAATCTGATCCTTTTCCTGGCAGCTCCAGTGGCGGGAGAAAATGAAGGAGGAGCTGTTGGCGGGTCACGTTCCGCTTGACTTGACAAGTGTCTCACCAGCAGGTCTTTGAACATCTGCAGACTTGTGTCTGCCGGAAAGAGAGATACAACGTAGGCTTTAAACCTAGGATCGAGCACGGTGGCCAAAATGTAGTGCTCTGATTTCAACAGATTGACCACCCGTGAATCCTGGTTAAGCGAATGAAGGGCTCCATCCACAAGTCCCACATGCCTAGCGGAATCGCTCCGTTTTAGCTCCTCCTTCAATCTCTCCAGTTGCTTCTGCAAAAGCCTGATGAGGGAAATGACCTGACTCAGGCTGGCAGTGTCTGAACTGACTTCACGTGTGGCAAGTTCAAAGGGTTGCAGAACCTTGCACAACGTTGAAATCATTCTCCACTGTGCTTGAGTCAGGTGCATTCCCCCTCCTTTGCCTATATCGTAGGCAGATGTATAGGCTTGAATGGCCTTTTGCTGCTCCTCCATCCTCTGAAGCATATAGAGGGTTGAATTCCACCTCGTTACCACCTCTTGCTTCAGCTGATGGCGGGGCAGGTTCAGGAGTGTTTGCTGCTGCTCCAGTCTTCAGCACGCAGTGGCTGAATGCCGAAAGTGGCCTGCAATTCTTCTGGCCACTGATAGCATCTCTTGCACGCCCCTGTCGTTTTTTAAATAATTCTGCACCACTAAATTCAATGTATGTGCAAAACATGGGACGTGCTGGAATTTGCCCAATTGTAATGCACGCAAAATATTAGTGGCGTTGTCCGATGTCACAAATCCCCAGGAGAGTCCAATTGGGGTAAGCCAATCTGCGATGATGTTCCTCAGTTTCCGTAAGAGGTTGTCAGCTGTGTGCCTCTTATGGAAAGCGGTGATACAAAGCGTAGCCTGCCTAGGAACGAGTTGGCGTTTGTGAGATGCTGCTACTGGTGCCGCCGCTGCTGTTCTTGCTGCGGGAGGCAATACATCTACCCAGTGGGCTGTCACAGTCATATAGTCCTGAGTCTGCCCTGCTCCACTTGTCCACATGTCCGTGGTTAAGTGGACACTGGGTACAACTGCATTTTTTAGGACACTGGTGAGTCTTTTTCTGACGTCTGTGTACATTCTCGGTATCGCCTGCCTAGAGAAGTGGAACCTAGATGGTATTTGGTACCGGGGACACACTAACTCAAGAAATTCTCTAATTGCCTGTGAACTAACGGTGGATACCGGATGCACGTCTAACACCAACACAGCTGCCAAGGCCTGAGTTATCCGCTTTGCAAAAGGATGACTGATGTGATATTTCATCTTCCTCGCAAAGGACTGTTGGACAGTCAATTGCTTACTGGAAGTAGTACAAGTGGTCTTCCGACTTCCCCTCTGGGATGACGATCGACTCACAGCAGCAACAAGAGCAGCGCCAGCAGCAGTAGGCGTTACACTCAAGGATCCATCAGAGGAATCCCAGTCAGGAGAGGACTCGTCAGACTTGCCAGTGACATGACCTGCAGGACTATTGGCGATCCTGTCTAAGGGGGAAATTGACATTGAGGGAGTTGGTGGTGTGGTTTTGTTATGAGCCACGGCTGTGGCTCATTTCTGTTTTGCATGTCAGTTAGGTATTTTATGTTTATTAGTTGTTTCGCAGGCCAGGATTTCCCGTTGCTCTGTTTAAGAGTACTCTTGGTTGCTGCCGCTGGTGAGTCTGTGTAATTGCAGCTTGTTCCCATGTGTTCAGCCTCACCTGGCTGCTAGTTGCATCTTGTCAGTTTGGAGTCATGCAACAGGGCAGCTGCATGAGATTATTAATTAGGCCTCTCTGTTATATGCTGGCTCAGTGCTATTCACAGACGCTGGTTATATTTCTGGGTTTCCAGTCTGCTTGAGTTCTGAGCTTGGTTCCTGATAGTTCCTGAGCTTCCTGTGTCGATTCCTGTGTCAGTCCCTGTGTCGATTCCTATGTCTGATCCCGTGTCCTGCCGTGAGGCGTTCCTGTCCTGAGGTCCAGTACCTTTGCCTGTGCCTGGTCAAGTTTCTGGCTTCTTGGTGTCCACCGGTCTGTCGTTTGGGATTCTGCCTGTCCTCCAGTTCTGAGAGTCTGTGTCAGCAGCATTGGGAGTTCCTGTCCGTTTTCCAGTATTCGTACTGGTTCCGTGAGTAGCGGCACTGCCGCGTCCGTCGGCCTAGGCCGCTGTATTCCCTTATTATTTCTGTCACTGGTGTTTTGCAGAGGGTTCTGCTTATGCTGTCACCGCCGGTACACAAAAGTATTGTGTCGGCGTGTGGTCAGCATTTCCTTTGTTGTTCTTTTCCTTTGGCGGCAAGCCGCACATACTTTGGTTTTAGGTTTGTTAGTAGCCCCTGGCCTTGTTGTTTAGTCAGAGGGCCCCTTGTTATCACCCTGTCTCGGTTCACTCTTTGTCTCTCATTAAGACCTGAGGGGGAATCGAAGTTGGGCAGACGTAATCCTCCCTTCAAACGCGGCTGCCATGGGCTCAAGCAACCATAGTCTCGCAAGAGTGTACTGACAGCACGGGCGAGACAACGGAGATAGGGCGCCAGGGGCTATTCCCTTTCCATTCCCCTTTCCCAGCATTACGTCCTGGTGCTCTGGACTCGCTTCATAACATCTCCCTTGTTCTGAGCACCAGGAACCTAACATTATAACCAGCCAAACCACAAAAAAGAAATAAAACTTTTTTTCTTTTTTGGCCCAGTCCAGTGTCTAGTCTAGAATCCAATCCGGTGTTTAGAATCCAGTCCTGTCTAGAATTCGGTGTTTAGAATCCAGTCCGGTGTTTAGAATCCAGTCCGGTGTTTAAAAAAAAAACAACAAAAAAAAACCAGTCTTGTTTTGGTTAGCAAAAATTTAGTCCTGCCTTGTCTAGTCTTGCCTTGTCTTGTCTTGTCTAGTTTTAAATCCTCCTATGTCTACTATGCAAGCCCTACAGGCATCTCTCTCGGCCCTGAACTCTGCTTTCAGTGCTTTGAGACCAGAGCGACTAGAAGTTTTGCAGCAATCATTTAAGCAACTGCAAAACCTTCTGACTAAAATCTTGCTCATCTTGCCAGAAGTCGTTGAAAGTACATCTATCTCTAAAGAGACTCTTGTTCACAGTATGGTGACAAGAGAATCCTCTGGTTTAATTGAAGAGAAAAGGTTTAAAAGTTTTCTGCGGCCCAGGCTCTCAGAAGAGGAGCGTCTGCGTCGCAGAAACTTAAACTTATGCCTATATTGTGGGGGTTTAGGCCACTATCTGCAGACCTGTGAGTTGCGCAAACCAAAGTGTGGTGACGAGTCTTGCCCTCTGGCCAAGTTGAGTCAGGATACAAGACCTACTCCTGTCTCTACTGTGGCAGAGGTACTTGTCACACAACCCACACTAAAAAGCTCTCTGTCCTATAATTGGGGTCCTTGGGCAAGGGAGCCCCATTATAGATTCAGGAATCAAAAGAGAATGTTTCTCTCCTCTCTTGAGGTTCCTGTTGAAGCAGAGTTGCAGGTTCCTGGAGTGGTGCCCATTGCCCAGGGTCCTGGAGTGGTGCCAGTTGCCCAGGGCCCTGGAGTGGTGCCCGTTGCCCAGGGTCCTGGAGAGGTGCCCGATGCTTAGGATCTTGGTGCGGTACCCGATGCCCAGAGTGCTGGAGAGGTACCCGATGCCCAGAGTGCTGGAGCGGTACCCGATGCCCAGAGTGCTGGAGCGGTACCCGATGCCCAGAGTGCTGGAGTGGTACCCGATGCCCAGAGTGCTGGTGTGGTACCCGATGCCCAGAGTGCTGGAGCGGTACCCGATGCTCTAGCTTATAGAGGGACATCAAATATTATAGCTCAGGTTTCCATACCAGAAGGGGTCTTAGACGCAGTTACCCCAGGTAGGGACTTGAAGAGCGCAACCCCAGAAAGGGTATCTGAAACCATAGTTCTAGAAGGGAACTCGAGAAGCAAAACCCCAGAAGGGATCTTTGAAGTAATATCCCCAAGTGGGGTCTCGAGAGACGCAGCCTCTAAGAAGGGTCTAGAGGTCGCTTCCCCAGGAAAGAATTTAAGAGGTGTAGCATTAGTGGAGGTGCTGAAGGTTATAGCTTCAGCAAAAGTCCCGGAAGTCATAGTCCCGGGAGAAGTTTCGATAATTATCGACTCAGAGAGGGAGGCCGATGGCTCGGTCCCAGTGGGGGAGGCCGACGGCTCGGTCCCAGTAAAAGAATCCGAGGTGCTGACCCCAGCGGGGTTCCCGGAGGCCACTGCCCCAGCGGGGTTCCCGGAGGCCACTGCACCAGCGGGGTTCCCGAAGGCCACTGCCCCGGGTGGGGTTCAGAAAGTCACTGCCCCGGGTGGGGTTCAGAAAGTCACTGCCCCGTGTGGGGTTCAGAAAGTCACTGCCCCGGGTCGGGTTCAGAGAGTCTCAGCCTCGAGTAAGGTCAATAGTGACCAGGTCCTAGCAAAGCACTCCAGTCAGTCAGATGGGAAGGAAACAGATCCTGACTCTGATGTCTCAACATCCATAATCTTTGATGGGGACTTAGCCCAATTTCTGGCGCTTTACAAACACTATTACATTATTATGTTGTCTAGACCATTTCTGGGCATCACTTCAGAGAACATTGTGCTTTATCTGATTTATTCTTTTAGAGGAGAGCCGCTTGAGTGGGCGACCAGCCTAATAAAAAGCTGAAGATCCCATTCTTCAGGATCCCCCAGCATTCAGTGATGCAATTATTAAAAGATATGGTTCCAAAGAAATTGGTTCAGGTTCCTCTAAGTCACCCGTCTTGTCTGCTGAGAGTCCACTAAATACTGTAAACTCGGCACAAGAGTCCCAGCCCGTTGTTTTGACTGCAGGATGTGCTTTTCTGACTTCTTCTTCTTCTAATAATAGTACTTTGCCAGAAAGTTCAGCTCCCAAGGATAAGAAACCTGTCTCTGATTTGAACGCAGCCTTGCTGGGTGGTACCATCAGTTCAGACAATGTTTGGGGAATTACCTTGGTCAGACCTAAAGAGCTTTGTAAAAAGAAGAAGAAGAAAAAGAAATAATTTTTGACTCTTGCCTTGATATAAAAAAAAAAAAAAAGATTTTTTTTTATTTTTCCTTATCTTGTGTCCAGTGGCCACCGTCAGGGGGAGGGCAGTGTTACAAGCTGTGGTTGCAGCTTGTTTCTGTTTTCGTGTCTGTTAGACCAGTGTGTCAGGTTTTTTTTTGTATCCCTTGTTTTGGATAGTCTGTATTTTGGGGTCCTTTGACCCCTCCTCAAGGGGGGGGAGGGGTACTGTTATGAGCCACGGCTGTGGCTCATTCCTGTTTTGCATGTCAGTTAGGTATTTTATGTTTATTAGTTGTTTCGCAGGCCAGGATTTCCCGTTGCTCTGTTTAAGAGTACTCTTGGTTGCTGCCGCTGGTGAGTCTGTGTAATTGCAGCTTGTTCCCATGTGTTCAGCCTCACCTGGCTGCTCGTTGCATCTTGTCAGTTTGGAGTCATGCAACAGGGCAGCTGCATGAGATTATTAATTAGGCCTCTCTGTTATATGCTGGCTCAGTGCTATTCACAGACGTTGGTTATATTTCTGGGTTTCCAGTCTGCTTGAGTTCTGAGCTTGGTTCCTGCTAGTTCCTGAGCTTCCTGTGTCGATTCCTGTGTCAGTCCCTGTGTCGATTCCTATGTCTGATCCCGTGTCCTGCCGTGAGGCGTTCCTGTCCTGAGGTCCAGTACCTTTGCCTGTGCCTGGTCAAGTTTCTGGCTTCTTGGTGTCCACCGGTCTGTCGTTTGGGATTCTGCCTGTCCTCCAGTTCTGAGAGTCTGTGTCAGCAGCATTGGGAGTTCCTGTCCGTTTGCCAGTATTCGTACCGGTTCCGTGAGTAGCGGCACTGCCGCGTCTGTCGGCCTAGGCCGCTGTATTCCCTTATTATTTCTGTCACTGGTGTTTTGCAGAGGGTTCTGCTTATGCTGTCACCGCCGGTACACAAAAGTATTGTGTCGGCGTGTGGTCAGCATTTCCTTTGTTGTTCTTTTCCTTTGGCGGCAAGCCGCACATACTTTGGTTTTAGGTTTGTTAGTAGCCCCTGGCCTTGTTGTTTAGTCAGAGGGCCCCTTGTTATCACCCTGTCTCGGTTCACTCTTTGTCTCTCATTAAGACCTGAGGGGGCATCGAAGTTGGGCAGACGTAATCCGCCCTTCAAACGCGGCTGCCATGGGCTCAAGCAACCATAGTCTCGCAAGAGTGTACTGACAGCACGGGCGAGACAACGGAGATAGGGCGCCAGGGGCTATTCCCTTTCCATTCCCATTTCCCAGCATTACGTCCTGGTGCTCTGGACTCGCTTCATAACATCTCCCTTGTTCTGAGCACCAGGAACCTAACAGGTTTGCAGGAGCTTGGGTTACAAGAGGAAGAAGGGATTTAGTTGTCAGTGGACTGCTTCCGCTGTCACCCAAAGTTTTTGAACCTGTCAATGACTTCTGATGAATGCACTGCAGGTGACGTTTAAGGGAGGATGTTCCTAGGTGGTTAACGTCCTTACCCCTACTTATTACAGCGTAACAAAGGCAACACACGGCTTGACACCTGTTGTCTGCATTTCTGTTAAAATAATTCCGCACCGAAGAGGTGATTTTTTTGGGTAATTTGACCAGGCATGTCAATGGCCATATTCATCCCACGGACAACAGGTGTCTCCCCGGGTGCCTGACTTAAACAAACCACCTCACCATCAGAATCCTCCTTGTCAATTTCCTCCTCAGCGTCAGCAACACTCATATCCTCATCCTGATGTACTTCAACAGTGACATCTTCAATTTCAATATCAGGAACTGGACTGTGGGTGCTCCTTCCAGCACTTGCAGGGGGCGTGCAAATGGTGGAAGGCGACACCTCTCCCCGTCCAGTGTTGGGAAGGTCAGGCATCACAACCGACACAATTGGACTCTCCTTGGGGATTTGTGATTTAGAAGAATGCACAGTTCTTTGCTGTGCTTTTGCCAGCTTAAGTCTTTTCATTTTTCTAGCGGGAGGATGAGTGCTTCCATCCTCATGTGAAGCTGAACCACTAGCCATGAACATAGGCCAGGGCCTCAGCCGTTCCTTGCCACTCTGTGTCGTAAATGGCATATTGGCAAGTTTACGCTTCTCCTCAGACGCTTTTAATTTAGATTTTTGGGTCATTTTACTGAACTTTAGTTTTTTTAATTTTACATGCTATCTACTATGACATGGGGCATCGGCCTTGGCAGACGACGTTGATGGCATTTCATCGTCTCGGCCATGACTAGTGGCAGCAGCTTCAGCACGAGGTGGAAGTGGATCTTGATCTTTCCCTATTTTACCCTCCACATTTTTGTTCTCCATCTTTTAATGTGTGGAATTATATGCCACTAATATATCAATAGAAATGGCCTACTGTACCGTACTGCTATATATATATATATATATATATATATATATATACTGGTGGTCAGCAAAATTCTGCACTGTCCTCCTACTATATACTGCGCACAACTACAATGCAGCACAGATATGGATAGTATACTTGACGACACAGAGGTAGAGCAATAGACTACTGTACCGTACTGCTATATATATACTGCTGGTCAGCAAAATTCTGCACTGTCCTCCTATTATATACTGCACACAACTACAATGCAGCACAGATATGGATAGTATACTTGACGACACAGAGGTAGAGCAATGGACTACTGTAACGTACTGCTATATATATACTGGTGGTCAGCAAAATTCTGCACTGTCCTCTTACTATATACTGCGCACAACTACAATGCAGCACAGATATGGATAGTATACTTGACGACACAGAGGTAGAGCAATGGACTACTGTACCGTACTGCTATATTTATATATATATATACACACCGGTGGTCTGCAAAATACTGCACTGTCCTCCTACTATATACTGCGCACAACTACAATGCAGCACAGATATGGATAGTATACTTGACGACACAGAGGTAGAGCAATGGACTACTGTACCGTACTGCTATATATATATATATATATATATATATATACTGGTGGGCAGCAAAATTCTGCACTGTCCTCCTACTATATACTGTGCACAACTACAATGCAGCACAGATATGGATAGTATACTTGACGACACAGAGGTAGAGCAATGGACTACTGTACCTTACTGCTATATATATATATATATATATACTGGTGGTCAGCAAAATTCTGCACTGTCCTCCTACTATATACTGCGCACAACTACAATGCAGCACAGATATGGATAGTATACATGATGACACAGAGGTAGAGCAATAGACTACTGTACCGTACTGCTATATATATACTGCTGGTCAGCAAAATTCTGCACTGTCCTCCTATTATATACTGCACACAACTACAATGCAGCACAGATATGGATAGTATACTTGACGACACAGAGGTAGAGCAATGGACTACTGTAATGTACTGCTATATATATACTGGTGGTCAGCAAAATTCTGCACTGTCCTCTTACTATATACTGCGCACAACTACAATGCAGCACAGATATGGATAGTATACTTGACGACACAGAGGTAGAGCAATGGACTACTGTACCGTACTGCTATATATATATATATATATATATATATACTGGTGGTCAGCAAAATTCTGCACTGTCCTCCTACTATATACTGCGCACAACTACAATGCAGCACAGACATGGATAGTATACTTGACGACACAGAGGTAGAGCAATGGACTACTGTACCGTACTGCTATATATATATATATATATATACTGGTGGTCAGCAAAATTCTGCAGTGTCCTCCTACTACTGCGCACAGCTACAATGCAGCACAGACATGGATAGTATACTTGACGACACAGAGGTAGAGCAATGGACTACTGTACCGTACTGCTATATATATATATATATATATATATATATATATACTGGTGGTTTGCAAAATTCTGCACTGTCCTCCTACTAGATACTGTGCACAACTACAATGCACAATGCAGCACAGATATGGATAGTATACATGATGACACAGAGGTAGAGTAATAGACTACTGTACCGTACTGCTATATATATACTGCTGGTCAGCAAAATTCTGCACTGTCCTCCTATTATATACTGCACACAACTACAATGCAGCACAGATATGGATAGTATACTTGACGACACAGAGGTAGAGCAATGGACTACTGTAATGTACTGCTATATATATACTGGTGGTCAGCAAAATTCTGCACTGTCCTCTTACTATATACTGCGCACAACTACAATGCAGCACAGATATGGATAGTACACTTGACGACACAGAGGTAGAGCAATGGACTACTGTACCGTACTGCTATATACATATATATATATATATATATATATATATATATATATATACTGGTGGTCAGCAAAATTCTGCACTGTCCTCCTACTATATACTGCGCACAACTACAATGCAGCACAGATATGGATAGCATACTTGACGACACAGAGGTAGAGCAATGGACTACTGTACCGTACTGCTATATATATATATATATATATATATATATATATACCGGTGGTCAGCAAAATTCTGCACTGTCCTCCTACTATATACTGTGCACAACTACAATGCAGCACAGATATGGATAGTATACTTGACGACACAGAGGTAGAGCAATGGACTACTGTACTGTACTGCTATATATATACTGGTGGTCAGCAAAATTCTGCACTGTCCCCCCTACTATATACTGCGCACAACTACAATGCAGCACAGATATGGAGCGTTTTCAGACAGAGAACGTAGATATTTGCAGCACACTGAGCACAGATATTTGAAGCACACTGAGCACAGATATTTGCAGCACACTGAACACAGAAACTGAGAGAACACAGCCACGTCCTATCGCTATCATCTCCAATGCACGAGTGAAAATGGCGGTGACGCGCGGCTCTTTATATGCAATACGAATCTCGCGAGAATACAACAGTGGGATGATGACGTTCGGGCGTGTTCGTGTTAACCGAGCAAGGCGGGAAGATCCGAGGCTGGCTCGGACCCGTGTAAACCACGTGAAGTTCGGGGGGGTTCGGACCTCGAGGAACCGAACCCGCTCATCTCTAATTAGTACTACCACTGCTTAAAATCTTAGGTAGGAGTCGGAGGATCAGCCAGGTTGTATTTTTTTGATGCACAACAACAACTCTTTGTCATGATGAGAATTACTCAATTGAGCTAGCTAGCTGCTAAATAGCTAAATATTATATTAGAATATGATATGCATACTACTTACTAATTAGTTGTATCAGATAGGTTTTGTATATTTCGAGTGTACATACATACAACAAGGCTGGGTCATAAGAGAGAATAATAGTTTTCTTTTATCAGTATGACTATGTATATGTACTAGAATGTATATATTTTAATTGTAGATTACTTTTTACATCTTGATGTGTGAATGTGAAGTGAACGTCAACTACTACTACTTAAGTAGGGTTAAGGACGGTTAAGGTTTTAACTCTTTTAATTAAAGAACAATTGTATTCTTAAATTAATATTTGCAGAAAATAAATGACCTGCTGTAAAAGGAAATAGCATTTGTGTCTGTTATGTAGCATTTGTTTAAAACCTAATAAACTGCAAAGCTATGACTAAATCATTGACTAAACAAGACAAAATTAAAAAAATGTACTAAAATGTGACATTTAATTTAGTCAAATTTTAGGAAAGTGACTAAGACTAAAACAAAATTGAAGATCCCTGATGAAATTAATATGGCTCTGTGCGCTCCTGTATTTTGCAAACAAGGGCCGGAATATAGGTGCAATTAGAAAACAAGGACCGGACTCAAAATCAGCCATTAACAGGAGTGTTTGGTCATTCTTGACTGAATCATGTTTGTAAAATATGATTACATACACCATTTGAAAACATGATCTCCTAATACATGGAGACAGTCACCAAGCAAATCTACTGTAAAACACCTAGGAAAACAGCTGGCACAAGTTGGTTAACACTGGGGCGCATGATACATTAAAAATGTATCAAAGCTTCTGTGATTTTTTATATAAACAAAGGGCACAGATACCACATGGACCCCATTAGGAGTGGTGGTGACTGCAGTGGATCAATGCCTTTTGTTTATTTGATTAATTTTTGAAATTAATCTTTTTGTGATCACATCTTCTCATGCACACCAGTGTTAATGTATTTAGGGACCAATTCAGCATGAATTGCAATTGTGCTGAAATCGCTATTAGGTGAACTCAGCACATGTGCACATGCCGGTGTGCGTATATGTAAGGCCTTAAACTTCAGAATGCAGTCTAAGTCCTGGGGGGGCAGTGATGTTGCGTCAACACACTGTTTGTGGGGGGGGGGGGGGCGGTCTGACAACGCAGATGTGTCTGGACCATTTGCAGGGCGGGCCGCGGTGGCTGTGTGATGTCACACACTGCCGTTGTGACCCAAAAGATGGACACCCTCTGACAAACTTCACAGCTAGGCTGCGTAGTCATTGTGCAACTCTAATCATGTGAGCGCATCGCTGTATAGCGAAATGCTCGCATGATAGCTGGGGGGGCAGTCCCTGCCATGTGGGGTGGACTTGCCCTGTGCTGGGCGTACCCCTGCATATTAGAGTAAAGTGTTGTAGTTGTGCCATTTGTTGCAAACTACAACCTATGCTGAATCGGGCCCTTAATTCATCTTGTGTGTATATCTCTCTCTCTCTATCTAGATATTAGTTGGTAGTAGACAGTAGTAGTAGCAGCAGGGAGAGGATAGAGACTGAAAATAGACAGTAGTAGTAGGCAGAGGAAAGAGACTGGAGAGAGTCCGAGGGGGAGTGGAGTGGAAGAGTGGGTATCATGGGGACACTTGAATTTATGTATCTTGCGCTTGCAGGCGTGCAGCAGCACTTTCAACTAGAGATGAGCGGGTCTGGTTTTTCGGAGCACCAGACCCACCTGAACATTGAGATCCGAGTCCGGCTAGGGACTTCCCACCTTACTCAGATCCCAAAGCGAGGCTGAATGTCATCTTTCTGCTGTCGGGTTCTCGTGGTTTTTGGATTCCATATAAGTCCCTGGTGTTCGGCGCCATCTTTACTCCGGCTGTTGAGAGTGTACTGGATGGATGTGTCCATCTCAGTACTGTGTTGTCTGGCGTGCGGCAGGTGCTCTGTCTGTTGTATCTGAAAGGGGAGCTCTCTCTGTCTGCTGTATCTGAAAGAGGTGCTCTCTCTCTGCTGTATCTGAAAAAGGGGTGCTCTCTCTGCTATATCTGAAATAGGGGTGCTCTCTCTGATGTATCTGAAAAAGGGGTGCTCTCATTGTCTGCTGTATCTGAAAGGGGTACTCTCACTGTATGCTGTATCTGTAAGGGGTGCTCTCTCTGTCTGCTGTATCTGAAAGAGGTGCTCTTTCTGTCTGCTGTATCTGAAAAAGTGGTGTTCTCTGTCTACTGTATCTGAGAAAGGGGTGCTCTCTCTGCTGTATCTGAAATGGGTGATCTGTCAGTCCATCCTGGGGATCCGGCCAGGGGAAAATGAAAATAATAAATGATACAGTAAAAACAAAAAGCCTTAAATTCTAATTATAAAAAATATATTTTGGCTTGTTTGTGCTGTACCCTAGTATACTATACAATTTTTATTTTATTTTCACAAGTACTGTGACACTGCTGGTCAGACCACAGAATATTATTTCCAACTCATACACGTATTGGGGGTCATTCCAAGTTGTTCGCTCGTTGCCGATTTTAGCAACGGAGCGATTAAGGCAAAAATGTGCATGCGCATGGTTCGCAGTGCGCATGCGGTTAGTATTTTAACACAAAACTTAGTAGATTTACTCACGCCCGAACAAAGATTTTTCATCGTTGAAGTGATCGGAGTGTGATTGACAGGAAGTGGGTGTTTCTGGGCGGAAACTGGCCGTTTTCTGGGAGTGTGCGGAAAAACGCAGGCGTGTCAGGAAAAAACGTGGGAGTGTCTGGAGAAACGGGGGAGTGGCTGGGCGAACGCTGGGCGTGTGTGTGACATCAAACCAGGAACGAAACTGACTGAACTGATCGCTATTTGTGAGTAAGTCTCGAGCTACTCAGAAACTGCTAAGAAATTTCTATTCACAATTCTGCTAATCTTTCGTTCGCTATTCTGCTAAGCTAAAATACACTCCCAGAGGGCAGCCGCCTAGCGTGTGCAATGCTGCTAAAAGCAGCTAGCGAGCGAACAACTCGGAATGAGGCCATTGTGCGACGCTGTTGGTGAAGGTCAACTGCAGTGTTCTTATTCTATTTCTGACTCATAAACGTATTGTGCGATGCTGTCGGTGAAGCTAAATCACATTGTGTAATAATATATATTTCTGACTCATTTGTGTGACACTATCAGTGAAGCTAAACCGCAGTGTGTAAAAAGATATATTTCTGACTCATTTGTGCAACACTGTAACCGACGGTGTGTGATATAAAAATAATAATACATATTTCTGACTCATTTGTGCAACACTGTTGGTGAAGCTAAACTGCAGTGTTTAAAAATATATATTTCTGACTCATTTGTGTGACACTGTAACCGCCGATGTGTGATATAAAAAATAATAATAAATATTTCTGACTCATTTGTGGACAATGTTGATGAAGCTAAACCGCAGTGTGTAAAAATATACATTTCTGAGTAATTTCTGTGACACTGTAACCACCGGTGTGTGATATAAAAATAATAATACATATTTCTGACTTATTTGTGCGACACTGTCAGTAAAGCTAAACCACAGTGTGTAAAAGTATATATTTCTGAATCATTTGTGCGACACTGTTTATGCCGCTGTGTGATATAAAAAATAATAATACATATTTATGACTCATTTGTGCGATACTGTTGATGAAGCTAAACCACAATGTGTAAAAATATATATTTCTTAATCATTTGACCTTTACCAGCAATTACCTCCAAAAAGTATAGAGGGACCTGTGATGGTGGATTCAGGTGGGGACAAATTAATAGTCTGTGAAGAAGAGGATGTACACACTGATGGGGTGAGGAATCGGATGCAGATGGCGACATTGTGCCTATTTAACGTACCAAAGCCAGCTTGTGCACTGCCCATTGCCAGCTTGTTTTATAGGGGTCAAAATAAACCAATCATTTCAGCCACAAGTGACAGTCTCTGTTGCTGAAATGATTGTTTTTTTAAACTTTGCATGTCCTGTTTAATATACAGCATAAGAAGGGGTGGAAGGGCCCAAAGACAATTCCATCGTGCACCTCTTTTCTTTGGATTATGTGCTCTTTGTAGCAATTTTTGGGCATAGTTGATAAAACTGATATTCTGTCTGCCACTGCAGTGCCACTCCTGGATGTTTCACATGTTTGTGCCACCCACTTCTGTTGCTTAGCTTAGTCATCCAGCTATCTCGGTGCAACCTTTAGGCCTAAACTGGATGAAAACAATATTGTGAGCTGTGAGGTGTTCAGAATAAACTGGAAATGAGTGGAAATGAGTGATATTGAGTCAATAATATTTTAGGAACAAAAACACCCCCAAATTTTATGTTAGCTGTTTTTATTATTTAAAAAAAAATCTAGATCCAAAACCAAACCCAAACCAAAAACCCGCAAGGGCAGTTTTGGCAAAACCAATACAGATTCAAAACATGAAGGACATTCAGATCCAAAACCAAAATCCAAAAAAATGGACTGGCGCTCACCCCTATTTTCAACAGAAGAACTCATCAGGCTAGGAGTCCAGGATTCAAGACTGGAGTTGCTAAAAAATAAAATCTCATTTGACATTGTCAGGGACTGAGGGCCTCATTCAGAGATGTATGCAAACCCAATGGTTTTTGTACATCTCTGATGGTAGTTTGCTGTGCATGTGCAGGATCCATATCCTGATTGACAGGCTGGTAGAGTTTGGGGGTGGGTGGCTTTGGCCTGCATTCCTGAAAATGTCTGGGAATGCTGAAGCCAGGGTTTGTGTCTTCCAGTTCAGATTTCCTGGACGAAGCTGAGCAGTTCCAATGGTCATTCTGAGTAAGCTTAAGCTAAGACTCTCCCCAATGTTGTATATCATCAAACACGCATTGAATATCCACGTGTTCATCACACTTCCACCACATAAATTTGTCACAAAGTTTCTCGCCCCTTCCTACTACCTTGGACATCTCTACCTCTCTTACTGCATGCCCTCAGGTCCCCATCCACATGTTCACATCTCATGTCATCTCTCTGTCTCCCCTAGATTGTAAACTCCTAGGAGCAGGGTCCTCCTCCCTCCTGTTCTCAAAGCCCTTCAATGACAGCCTTCACCTCAGTGGCCATTTACCGCAGAATTCCTCTCACTTACAGCGTTCATCTCTTCCAGCAGCTCTACTCTTTCTAGTTATGCCGTCACCATTGGAGAAGGGTTCCACCCTTTGCCGATTACTCCTCTTGCTTCCCAGCTGTATTATGTACTGAGAATTGTGGTTCTGTTATAGAGATGAGCAGGTTCGGTTCTCCGAGAACCGAACCCTCCCGAACTTCATGTGGTTTACACGGGTCCGAGGCAGCCTCGGTTCTTCCCGCCTTACTTGGAAAACTTGAACGGGGGAAAACTTCATCATCCCGCTGTCAGATTCGCACGAGATTCGGATTCCATATAAAGAGCCGCGCGTCGCTGCCATTTTCACTCGTGCATTGTAGATTGAGCGGAGAGGACGTGGCTATGTTCTCTGAGTGGAAAGCTCAATATCAGCTCAATATCAGCTCAATATCTGTGCTCAGTATCAGTGCTGCATTGTGGTGACCAGTATACTACAGTACAATAGTCCAGTGCTGTTCTCGCTGCCCAGTGTCAGTTCTAGTATCCTCATCAGTGCTCAGGATCAGTGCTCATTTGTCACAACTGAGGGCCTGAGCTGACGGGAGGCAGCCTCAGTTGTAGGGGCTGAGATGTACCGGAACCTGGGAGGTTGTATCAGACCCCTGGACATGTAAGTAACATGAATAATAACTGCCCGAAGGCGTGACCACGACAACTTGGATAAAAGTCAATGATGTTTATTATGACAACTCCGCAACACAGCAGCAGTAAAAGAAAACGTAAAAGTCAGCAAAGAATAAATACAGTTCCTGGGTACTACAGGATGGCAGGAGCCACAGGGCACTGGTAGTGTGAGATAGTTCTTATAATCTTCTAGATGGAAAGTCCTTACCAGGCCCGACTGTAGCAATGGAGATAACCCAGGATTGTGCCAGCTGGTGTTCCAGGAAAAGCTGGGTTGCTGAAGATAAAACGGCTGCTGTGGATACTGGCTGGAACCAGACTGTTGTTAGCACGGAGTGGATACTGGCTGGAACCAGTTAAATAATAAATGAACTTGGGAGCGATGAAATATGAACTGAAATGTAGAACTTGAGAGCGGAGAAATAATAATACCGGTGGAGAGTGGTAAAGTGTAGAAAGGACACCGGCCCTTTAAGAGAAGCTGTACTCTGCTGGAAGCTGAGCTGGAAGCAGGTAATGTTGTAGCTGGAAACAGATGAATCCACAATGGATTGGAGAGTCAGGCTACACCGCAGGTGGAATGCTGGTGCGGGTCTCTATGGTGGAAGTCTTGAGACAGGAGCTGGAACCTGGAAGACAATCACAGGAGAGAGACAAACAGGAACTAGGTTTGACAACCAAAGCACTGACGCCTTCCTTGCTCAGGCACAGTGTATTTATACCTGCAGCAAGGAAGGGATTGGCTAGGCAATTATGCAGATTATCAATACTGAGAACAGATTGGTGGAAATGATCAGCTGACAGAATCCAAGATGGCTGCGCCCATGCAGACACTTGGAGGGAAGTTTGGTTTGTAATCCATGTGGTAATGAAAACAGTAATGGCGGCGCCGGCCACCGGAGACAGGAGGCGCCAGGCTGACAGATGCACATCCAACCACGCGGACACAGCGGAGGCCGCGGCTGACGTAATCGCCACTCAGACACTCTGCATGCAGAAGAGCAGGGACGGCGGCGGAGGCCGCGGGAGACGCCATGCCAGGTGTAATATGGCGTTTACTGTGACAGCGTCCCAGAGTGGAGAGGATACAGGAATGTACACATCAGGATAACAGATGGGATCCGGTCCTGGAGCGCTGAGCCAGCCTTAGGAGGCATCTGATGGGTAAGAAATGGCTTCCAGATACCCGGATCGTGACAGCACCCCCCTTTAGGAGTGGCCCCAGGACACTTCTTTGGCTTTTGAGGAAACTTGGAATGGAATCTCCGGACCAAGGCAGGAGCATGGACATCAGAAGCATTGGTCCATGAACGTTCCTCAGGACCATAACCCTTCCAGTCAATAAGATATTGTAGTTGACCGTAACGGTGACGTGAGTCCAGGATCTTGGCCACTTCATACTCAACGCCTCGTTGAGTTTGGACTTTCGGAGTTGGAGGAAGTGAGGAATGAAACCGATTCAAGATCAGCGGTTTCAACAGGGAAACATGGAATGTCCTGGGTATTTTTAAGAAGGGAGGCAACTGGAGTCTGTAAGCAACAGGATTGATGACTTGTTCAATCTTGAAAGGACCGATATAGCGAGGTGCAAACTTCATACTGGGAACTCTTAACCTCAAATTCTTCGTGGATAACCATACCCGATCACCCACCTTGAGAGCAGGAACTGCTCGACGCTTCTTATCCGCAAACTTCTTGTACCTGAACGATGCCTTAAGCAGAGCTGATCGTACGCTCTTCCAGATATTGGCAAACTGATGCAAGGTGATATCCACTGCGGGAACAGAAGTTGCTGGAAGCGGTTGGAACTCAGGGACTTTAGGGTGGAATCCAAAGTTAGTGAAGAATGGTGTTGAAACAGATGAAGAATGATACTGGTTGTTATGACAGAACTCGGCCCAGGGAAGTAATTGAACCCAGTCATCTTGAGAGGAGGACACATAGATGCGGAGGAAGGCCTCCAAGTCCTGATTCACCCTCTCGGTTTGACCATTGGTCTGAGGATGGTAAGCCGTGGAAAACTTTAGCTTGACTTGGAGGACTTGACATAAACTTCGCCAGAATTTGGCTGTGAATTGAACTCCTCGATCTGAGATAATTTCTTCAGGAAGACCGTGGAGTCGGAAGATCTATTGTATGAATACTTGAGCCAACTTGGAAGCTGACGGAAGACCGGTGAGAGGAATGAAGTGTGCCATCTTGGTGAACCGGTCAACTACCACCCAGATGGTATTGAACTTGTTGCACATGGGTAAATCTGTAATAAAATCCATCGACAAATGGGTCCAAGGTCGACGGGGAACAGATAGTGGAACCAGTTGCCCCGCAGGCGACTGGCGGGATACCTTATGTTGAGCACACTTTGGGCAAGATGCAATAAACTCCAAGACGTCCTTTTTCAGAGTTGGCCACCAATAGGACCTAGAGATAAACTCCAGGGTTTTTTGGATACCTGTATGTCCGGCAAAACGGGAAGCATGGGCCCAATGCATGAGCTTCTTCCTTAGCATCGGTTTCACAAAACTTTTCCCTGATGGGGGCGTAGAGTCCATCCCTACCGTGGAGAATGCCAACGGATTTATAATAGGATGCTTGTCTGAAGACTCTGACTCATTTTCTTGCTCCCATGAGCGGGAAAGGGCATCGGCCTTGCGATTCTGAGAGCCCGGACAGAACTGGAGTTTAAAGTCGAACCTGGAAAAGAAAAGTGCCCATCTGGCCTGACGAGGGTTGAGACATTGTGCGCCTTTCAGATATAAAAGGTTCTTGTGGTCTGTAAGTATGGTGATTGAATGAGAAGCTCCCTCCAACAGATACCTCCACTCTTCTAGAGCGAGCTTGATGGCTAGCAACTCCTGGTTGCCAATGGCATAGTTGCGCTCAGCTGGGGAGAACTTCCGGGAGAAGAAACTGCAAGGGTGTAAATGGCCATCTTTAGCCCTCTGAGATAACACCGCTCCTACTCCAACGGAGGAGGCATCCACCTCTAAGATGAAAGGAGAGTCGATGTCAGGCTGTTTCAGAACAGGCGCAGAGATGAACCTTTGTTTTAAAAGATGAAATGCTTGCATGGCTTCTTCAGACCACTTGGACGGGTTAGCTCCCTTCTTAGTGAAGGCAGTAATAGGCGCCACAATGGTGGAAAAGTCTCGTATAAACTTTCGGTAATAGTTGGCGAACCCTAAGAACCTCTGGACCCCTTTGAGGGTTAAGGGTACTGGCCAATTTTGGATTGCTTGTAGTTTCTCAGGATCCATCTCTAGTCCGGAACCGGACACAATGTACCCTAGAAACGGAATGGACTTGACTTCAAAGACGCATTTTTCTAATTTGCAATAGAGATGATTGACACGGAGACGGGACAGAACCTCTTTAACCCAAAAACGATGTTCCTCTAAATCGTTGGCAAAAATGAGGATATCGTCTAGATAGACCACGACATGACGGTATAGAATGTCTCTGAAGATCTCATTGACAAAATGCTGGAAGACAGCTGGAGCATTGCTCAATCCGAAGGGCATGACGAGGTACTCATAATGTCCGTCACGGGTGTTAAAGGCGGTCTTCCACTCGTCACCCTCACGGATCCGGATGAGATTGTATGCACCTCTCAAGTCCAGCTTTGTAAAGATGGTAGCTCCGCTAACTCTGTCAAAGAGCTCAGTAATCAGGGGTAAAGGATAACGGTTCTTGATGGTAATGTCGTTCAAACCTCTGTAGTCGATGCACGGCCGCAGACCACCATCTTTCTTTTTTACAAAAAAGAAGCCTGCGCCGGCTGGAGAAGAAGAAGGTCGAATGAACCCCTTTGCTAGGTTCTCTTTAATATATTCCTCCATAGAATGCGTCTCAGGCAGAGACAACGGATAAGTTCGGCCTCGAGGTGGAACCTTCCCTGGAACGAGATCAATCGGGCAGTCCCATTCTCTATGAGGAGGAAGGATATCAGCAGAAGCTTTACTGAACACATCCGTGAAATCTTGATATGGAGGAGGTGGAACATCAGATGACCTGGGGGAGGAAGAACAGACAGGCAATACTTTAAACAAACATGTCTCAGCACAGGAGGAACTCCATGCCAGGATTTGCGTAGTCGTCCAATCAATTGTAGGATTGTGAAGACGGAGCCATGGAAGGCCCAGGACCACAGGATGTGTGGCTCTTGGAATCACTAAAAAAGAAATAAGTTCGGAATGAAGAACTCCCACTCTCAGACGAACTGGTAGAGTCCTTAAAGAAATAACTGCATCAAAAATTTTGCTGCCATCCACGGCAGTTAAAGAAATGGACGAAGGAAGTCTCTCGGTGGGTAGGGACCACCGTTTAACATAGGCTTCGGTAATAAAGTTCCCAGCTGCTCCGGAATCAAGGAGGGCAATGACGTTCCGATAACGTTGAGCAACTTGAAGCGAGACTGGGAGATTACAATCTTGAGGAGATGGAGAGGAGATCATTACTCCTAGCCGGCCCTCTCCTTGGCGAGCTAGGATTTGGAGTTTCCCGGACGTTTGGGACAGGCATTAATGGTGTGAGACGGAGCTGCACAATAGAGACAGAGAGACTCGGAGAGACGTCTTCGGCGCTCAGCAGGAGTTAAACGGGAACGGCCAAGTTGCATGGGCTCATCTTTAGATGGTGACAGTTGACGAGGAGGAGGAGCAGAAGATTTTGGAGCAGATGATCTTCCACGCTCAGTTGCTCTCTCTCTGAAACGTAAATCAACTTTCGTGCAGAGTGAGATTAGCTCATCTAACTTAGAAGGTAAGTCTCTGGTAGCTAACTCATCTTTAATACGCTCAGATAAGCCATGCCAGAATGCAGCATACAGGGCCTCGTCGTTCCATGCCAGTTCGGATGCCAGGATCTGGAACTGTATCAGATATTGTCCTACAGTACGTGACCCCTGGCGTAAACGGAGAATCTCGGATGAAGCTGAGGTTACCCGACCTGGCTCGTCGAAGATGCGCCTGAATGTTGACACGAAGGCAGTGTAGGAAGATAGCAGGGTGTCGGACCTCTCCCATAACGGTGATGCCCAATCAAGGGCTGAGCCACTGAGAAGAGAAATAATGTAGGCAATTTTTGTACGGTCACTGGGAAAATTGCCAGGTTGTAGCTCAAACTGAATCTCACACTGGTTGAGAAATCCCCTGCAGAATCTTGGAGATCCGTCAAATTTTGCTGGCGTTGGAAGATGAAGACGTGGAGCAGAAATGGGTAAGGTGGGTGGGGTTATAGCTGGAGTCACTGTGGTTGACGCACTAGATGCGCCTGATCCACGGAGAGTTGTCTGAATCCCATCCAGCCGAGTAGAGAGATCCTGGAGACAGCGGATGATGTGGCCCTGTGCAGCCTCCTGATGTTCTAGTCGGGCTGCCAGTTCTTGCATCGGCCTGGCCGCTTGATCCTGGTCTCCGGCTGGATTCATTAGGTCAGTGCTTACTGTCACAACTGAGGGCCTGAGCTGACGGGAGGCAGCCTCAGTTGTAGGGGCTGAGATGTACCGGAACCTGGGAGGTTGTATCAGACCCCTGGACATGTAAGTAACATGAATAATAACTGCCCGAAGGCGTGACCACGACAACTTGGATAAAAGTCAATGATGTTTATTATGACAACTCCGCAACACAGCAGCAGTAAAAGAAAACGTAAAAGTCAGCAAAGAATAAATACAGTTCCTGGGTACTACAGGATGGCAGGAGCCACAGGGCACTGGTAGTGTGAGATAGTTCTTATAATCTTCTAGATGGAAAGTCCTTACCAGGCCCGACTGTAGCAATGGAGATAACCCAGGATTGTGCCAGCTGGTGTTCCAGGAAAAGCTGGGTTGCTGAAGATAAAACGGCTGCTGTGGATACTGGCTGGAACCAGACTGTTGTTAGCACGGAGTGGATACTGGCTGGAACCAGTTAAATAATAAATGAACTTGGGAGCGATGAAATATGAACTGAAATGTAGAACTTGAGAGCGGAGAAATAATAATACCGGTGGAGAGTGGTAAAGTGTAGAAAGGACACCGGCCCTTTAAGAGAAGCTGTACTCTGCTGGAAGCTGAGCTGGAAGCAGGTAATGTTGTAGCTGGAAACAGAAAAATCCACAATGGATTGGAGAGTCAGGCTACACCGCAGGTGGAATGCTGGTGCGGGTCTCTATGGTGGAAGTCTTGAGACAGGAGCTGGAACCTGGAAGACAATCACAGGAGAGAGACAAACAGGAACTAGGTTTGACAACCAAAGCACTGACGCCTTCCTTGCTCAGGCACAGTGTATTTATACCTGCAGCAAGGAAGGGATTGGCTAGGCAATTATGCAGATTATCAATACTGAGAACAGATTGGTGGAAATGATCAGCTGACAGAATCCAAGATGGCTGCGCCCATGCAGACACTTGGAGGGAAGTTTGGTTTGTAATCCATGTGGTAATGAAAACAGTAATGGCGGCGCCGGCCACCGGAGACAGGAGGCGCCAGGCTGACAGATGCACATCCAACCACGCGGACACAGCGGAGGCCGCGGCTGACGTAATCGCCACTCAGACACTCTGCATGCAGAAGAGCAGGGACGGCGGCGGAGGCCGCGGGAGACGCCATGCCAGGTGTAATATGGCGTTTACTGTGACAGCGTCCCAGAGTGACAGGAGAGGATACAGGAATGTACACATCAGGATAACAGATGGGATCCGGTCCTGGAGCGCTGAGCCAGCCTTAGGAGGCATCTGATGGGTAAGAAATGGCTTCCAGATACCCGGATCGTGACATCATTGTCTCGCTGCTGCATTGTGGTGACCAGTATACTACAGTACAATAGTCCAGTGCTCTTCTCGCTGTTCAGTGTCATTTCTAGTATCCTCATCAGTGCTCAGGATCAGTGCTCATTGTCTTGCTGCTGCATTGTGGTGACCAATATACTACAGTATAATAGTCCAGTGCTGTTCTCGCTGCCCAGTGTCAGGTCTAGTATCCTCATCATTGCTCAGGATCAGTGCTCATTGTCTTGCTGCATTGTGGTGACCAGTATACTACAGTACAATAGTCCAGTGCTGTTCTCGCTGCCCAGTGTCAGTTCTAGTATCCTCATCAGTGCTCAGTATCACTACTCATTGTCTTGCTGCTGCATTGTGGTGACCAGTATACTACAGTACAATAGTCTAGTGCTGTTCTCGCTGCCCAGTGTCACTTCTAGTATCCTCATCAGTGCTCAGGATCATTGCTCATTGTCTTGCTGCTGCATTGTGGTGACCAGTATACTACAGTACAATAGTCCAATGCTGTTCTCGCTGCCCAGTGTCAGTTCTAGTATCCTCATCAGTGCTCAGTATCACTACTCATCGTCTTGCTGCTGCATTGTGGTGACCAGTATACTACAGTACAATAGTCCAGTGCTGTTCTCGCTGCCCATTGTCAGTTCTAGTATCCTCATCAGTGCTCAGGATCAGTGCTCATTGTCTTGCTGCTGCATTGTGGTGACCAGTATACTGCAGTACAATAGTCCAGTGCTGTTCTTGCTACCCAGTGTCAGTTTTAGTATCCTCATCAGTGCTCAGTATCACTACTCATTGTATTGTGCTGCATTGTGGTGACCAGTATACTACAGTACAATAGTCCAGTGCTGTTCTCGCTGCCCAGTATCAGTTCTAGTATCCTCATCAGTGCTCAGTATCACTGCTCAGTGTCAGTTCTCCATAGTATCATCAATGGTCAGTATAATCAGTGCTCAGTAAAATCAGTGATCAGTATAATCAGTGCTCAGTATAATCAGTGCTCAGTAAAATCAGTGATCAGTATAATCAGTGCTCAGTATAATCAGTGATCAGTATAATCAGTGCTCAGTAAAATCAGTGCTCAGTATAATCAGTGATCAGTATAATCAGGTGCGCTGTTAGACGTGCACCCTTTATCCGCCATTGGTGCAGTGGGATTTAGACAATTGATGAAGTTATTGTGTCCCCGGTACCAAATCCCATCTAGATTCCACTTCACTAGGCAGGTGATAGCGAGATTTTGCCAATTAATTCCAGTGATTTGGATGTAGCATTACAGTGATTTTACTACTTAATATCAGTGATTTTTTTGTATTAATTCCAGTGATCTTGCCAAATAATCCCAGTGATTTGGACATATAATTCCAGTTGGAATTGTTTGTGTCGCTTGGCTTAGTCATACAGCTATCTCATTGCACCTCTTCGACATCTTTGCATGAGGTGCTGTTTGGGGCCTAGTTTCTGAAAAGTGCCATCCTGTGTGACACTGCCATATGAGTCCAGGGGTACTGCTGTATTAGTCCTGGGGTACTGCCGTATAAGTCCACCAATTGCATATTTTTTTTAAAGTGACTGGAGCGTGCTGGAGATGCTGTTAGTGGACTGAACAATTGCGGCCCACTCTTGACATTCAGCCACTGTGTGAGACTACTAGAATTGCCAGGTGGTTGTGTCGCTTAGCTTAGGCCTACAGCAACCTCGGTGCACCTTTTTTTCGTCTTTGCATCATGTGCTGTTAGGGGGCTTTTTTTGATATCTGCTCTCCTGTCTGACACTGCAGTGCCACTCCTAGATGGGCCAGGTGTTTGAGCTGACCCCTTGGGTTGCTTAGCTTAGTCATCCAGTGACCTTGGTGCAACCTTTTGGCCTAAAAACAATATTGTGAGGTGTGAGGTGTTCAGAATAGACTGGAAATGAGTGGAAATTATGGTTATTGAGGTTAATAATACTATTGTTACGATCCCTGGCGCTCAGAACACGGAAGATGTTATGAAGTGAGTCCAGAGCACCAGGACGTAATGCTGGATTTGGTGAAATTGAACGGGAATAGCCCCTGGCACCCTACCTCTGTTGTTTTACCCGTGTTGTCAATTCACGCCTGCATGACTATGGTTTCTTGGGCCCATGGCAGCCGCGTTTGAAGGGCGGATTAGGTCTGCCCAACTCCGATGCCCCCTCAGGTCTTAAAGAGAGACATAGCGTGAACTGAGACAGGGTAATAACAAGGGGACCTCTAACTGAAACAACCAAAGCCGCCAAAGGAAAAGAACAACCAAAAAGATACCACTGTCCACTCCCCCACACGGCACCGCCGAGTTCCGGGGAGGACAGTGGAAGCGGAAACCTCCGCAAATGCACCAATACAAAATAACGCAAATCTAAAGCGGGCTAGGCCGCAACACGCGGCAAAGCCGCTACTCACAAAACCGAGCGAGAACCCCAAACGACAGTTACAGGTTCACAAGGACTAGAAGGATTCCCGGGACCGGCTTGAGAACTCCTGGATACAAGGACACAGGGAGCAGGACGGACCGGATACAGCAGACCAGGAACAGACGTTCACCAGACAGAAACAGCATACAGGAAGCTATCACCGGCGTTTGTGTGAGGCACTGAGGAGGCATATAACAGGGAACCCTCCAATGGGAGTACAGAGCCTAATTAATAAATGTTGTGCAGCTGCCTTGCTGCACGAGCAGGGGAAAACAGGTGTGAATACTTCCTTAATGCAACGGGGAACACGGTCCACCTGTGGCGTCCCCGTTGCTATGGACCCGGCGGCCCTGAATGCACGGTGTCCTAGCGTTGCCAGGGAGCTGGCGGCTATCGCGCGCCCGGCGTCCCGGCGTTGCTAGGCGCCGTGCGGAGACGAACAGGGAGAGAGGCGCGGCGGCCGTGACCGCTGCTCTTTCAGAGTGCGGGCGAGCACCGCCGCGCCTAACAGTACCCCCCCCTTGAGGAGGGGTTACAGAACCCCTAGAGCCGGGCTTCTGAGGAAACTCCTGAAAAAATATCCTCTTAAGTCTAGGAGCATGTAAATCCTTATCCAACACCCAAGACCTTTATTCAGGGCCATAGCCTTTCCAGTGGACCAAAAAATAAAGTCGGCCCCGAGAAAGCTTAGAATCTAAAACCTTCTCCACCAAGTACTCTTGTTGCCCCTGCACATCCACAGGAAGTCTACCCGGGGAAGTCCTCCGAAGAAATCTCCTGGAAGAAAAATATTGTTTCAGATGGGAACAGGGAAAAGTATTGCCAATTTTGAGTGATCTCGGCAAACGTAGTCGAAAAGCAACTGGGTTGACCTTTTTAATGATAAGGAACGGTCCAATAAATTTGGGTCCTAATCTAGCCGAGGGCTGTCGGAGCCTGATGTTGCGGGTTGACAACCACACCTTATCTCCCACCTTAAAAGTGCATGGGCGCCGGAACCTGTCAGAAAAAATCTTTTCTCGGATGGCAGCCTTCTTAAGGGCAAGGTGAACTTTTTTCCAAATCATTCTAAGACAGGAAGTTAAGGTCAACGAGGAGACTGGAACATGAGGGTAAAAAGAATTTGCTCTAGGATGGAAGCCCAACACTGAAAAGAATGGGGACTCCTTGGTGGAAGAATGACAAGAGTTATTATAAGCAAACTCGGCCAAAGGAAGAAATTCAGACCAATCATTCTGAAGTTTGACCGAATATAACCGTAAATACTGTTTTAATGACTGATTTACACGTTCAGTTTGTCCGTTAGACTGAGGATGATATCCAGATGTTAAAGAAAGTTTCATATTTAATGAGGCACAAAAACGTTTCCAGAATCGTGCGATGAATTGCGGTCCCCGATCAGAGACAATATCCGTGGGTAAACCATGGAGCCTGAACACACGACGGAGGAACAAAACTGCTAACCCTTGAGCAGAGGGTAACTGGGGGAGAGCAATGAAATGAGCCATTTTACTAAAACAGTCTACTACCATCCAAATGACTCGAAAGCCTGCTGAAAGAGGAAGGTCCACCATGAAATCCATGGATATATGTGACCATGGCCTGAGAGGAATGGCTAGAGGTATGAGTTGCCCGACTGGCAACGCTCGAGCTACCTTGTACTGAGCACAAACCTGACAGGAACGGACAAATTCCTTAACGTCTTTAGAGAGACTAGGCCACCACACCGAACGAGATACTAGTTCCAAGGTCTTAGTGATACCTGGATGACCAGACACTTTGTTGTCATGAAACTCAGCTAGAACAGAGCCTCTCAGAAATTCAGGGACGAAAATACGATCAGCAGGAGTAACTTTGGGAGCCTGCTGTTGAAGCTGGACAAGCTGTGTAAATAAATCCTGTGTGAGGCCTGCCCGGATGGTAGATGATGGAACTATGGGGGTAGTAGCAGGATGGTTATTGTGAACCGGAAGAAAACAACGTGACAGGGCGTCAGCTTTCGTATTCTTGGAACCGGGCCTGAAAGTGATAATAAACCTGAAACGAGTAAAAAACAATGCCCAACGTGCCTGCCGAGCATTAAGCCGTTTAGCTGACTCAATATACTGCAGGTTCTTATGGTCAGTAAACACTGTAATGGTGTGCCTAGCTCCCTCCAGCCAATGCCTCCACTCCTCGAAAGCCCATTTAACTGCCAGCAATTCTCGATTACCAACATCATAGTTGGATTCTGCGGAGGAGAATTTCCTGGACATGAAGGCACAAGGGTGTAATTCCTGAGACTCCGGATCTTCCTGAGAAAGGATAGCCCCCACTCCAACCTCTGAGGCATCTACCTCGACTATAAAGGGGAGCTCCGGGTTAGGGTGCCTGAGAACAGGAGCCGAGACAAAGGCCTGCTTCAAGGCCAGAAAGGCAGACTCAGCTTCAGGCGACCAATTGGAAGGGTCCGCTCCTTTTTTAGTCAATGCTACAATAGGAGCGACCAAATCAGAAAAGGTATGAATGAAACGCCTATAATAATTTGCAAACCCTAAAAAGCGCTGAATTGCTTTTAAATTCGTGGGTTGCGCCCAATTAAGGATGGCCTGGAGTTTTTTCGGTTCCATGAAAAACCCCTGGGGAGAAATAATATACCCCAAGAAGGACACTTCTGTGATGTGGAAATCACATTTCTCAAGTTTAGCATATAAATGATTCTCCTGTAGTTTTTGAAGGACCAGACGCACATGGGAAACATGTTGTTCCAAAGACTCAGAGTAAATCAAAATGTCGTCTAAATAAACGACTACGAACTTCCCAAGAAAGTCACGAAGCACATCATTAATGAGGTCTTGAAATACCGCAGGCGCATTTGACAGCCCAAACGGCATCACCAGGTATTCATAATGACCCGACTGTGTGCTGAAAGCCGTCTTCCACTCATCCCCAGATCTTATTCGGATGAGATTGTAAGCTCCTCTAAGATCGATCTTAGAGAAGATAACGGCAGAGCGTAACTGATCAAAGAGTACTGAAATCAATGGCAAGGGGTAGGTGTTTTTAACAGAAATTTTATTCAGAGCCCGAAAGTCAATACATGGTCTGAGCGACCCATCTTTTTTCTCAACAAAAAAGAACCCCGCACTCAATGGAGATTTCGAGGGCCTAATGAAGCCTTTTTTCAGGCTCTCCTGAATGTAATTATCCATAGCCGTGGTTTCCGGCCCAGACAGGGCATATAATCTCCCCTTAGGTAAAGTGGCACCTGGAATTAAATCAATAGCACAATCATAGGACCGATGGGGAGGCAGAACGTCCGCGTTACACTTGGAGAAAACATCGGCAAAATCCTGATATTCCAAAGGAATAAATTCTGGGGTAACAGCCACAACCCGGACTGGATGGGAAATACACTCCTTAACACAAAAAGGACCCCATTGGGAAATCTTCCCAGACCGCCAATCTATGGTGGGATTATGAAGGGCAAGCCAGGGGTGACCCAAAACTACTGGAACTGACGGACAACGAGTAAGGTAAAATTCTATTTTTTCTGAATGTAGGGCCCCCACTGTCAGTAGTACTGGAGGTGTGCGGTGAGTAATAACCCCATTGGAAAGCGGACCACCATCCAAGCCGTGCATGGTGATACGTTTATCCAAAGGTACCTGTGGAACGCCTAAAGTCTTAGCCCAACCTAAATCCATGAAATTTCCTGCAGCTCCACTGTCGACGAAGGCCGACACCGACGAACTGAGGCTACCAAAGGAAATCTTTACAGGAACTAATAAAGAATCATTAGAGGAGATTAACTGCAGACCCAAGTGAACCCCCTCACAATTCACTTGGTCAGAGCGTTTTCCGACTTATTCGGGCAATTACGTGCGATATGTCCCTTGCCACCACAATACAAACAAAGACCAGATTTTAACCTTCTGGTTCTTTCCTCTGGGGACAGCCGGGAGAAACCCATCTGCATGGGCTCCTCGACGTCCTCAGGAAAAGCATATACACATGGAATAGGCCTAAAAGTTGTTCCTCTTTCAGCCCTCCGCTCTCGGAGACGACGATCAATTTTAATAGCGAGCTCCATGAGTTTGTCTAGAGTCTCAGGAGCGGGGTACTGAAGGAGACTGTCATTAATAACTTCAGACAAACCGAGGCGAAACTGACTGCGCAGGGCCGGGTCATTCCAGCCACAGTCGTTTGACCAACGGCGAAACTCGGTACAATATGCTTCTGCTGGATCTTTCCCTTGCTTTAGTGCACGCAGGTGACTCTCAGCTGATGCTTCTCTATCAGGGTCATCATACAATAGGCCTAAGGACTTAAAAAAAGGCGTCTACTGATAGCAAGGCAGCATCATCTGATCTTAGCCCAAAAGCCCAGGTCTGTGGATCACCTTGGAGTAAGGATATCACAATCCCGACCCGTTGAGACTCCGTACTTGAAGAACGGGGCTTTAAACGAAAATAAAGCTTACAAGCTTCCTTAAAATTAAAAAAATCCTTTCGGTTACCCGAAAAACGGTCAGGTAAATGCATCTTTGGTTCAGGAACCATACTCGGGGAGGCTCGCAAAAGATCTTCCTGCGATCTCACCCGAAGAGTAAGGTCCTGAACCATCTGAGTTAATTCCTGAATCTGGTTGGCCAAAAGCTGACTGGGATTTGGACCTAAACCTGCCGGATTCATGAGGGCGAATTTCTAGGCCCACCAATACAAAGGAAACAATTATACCCTTTTTTTGGGGGGGCCGTGATAATGTTACGATCCCTGGCGCTCAGAACACGGAAGATGTTATGAAGTGAGTCCAGAGCACCAGGACGTAATGCTGGATTTGGTGAAATTGAATGGGAATAGCCCCTGGCACCCTACCTCCGTTGTTTTACCCGTGTTTCAATTCACGCCTGCATGACTATGGTTTCTTGGGCCCATGGCAGCCGCGTTTGAAGGGCGGATTAGGTTTGCCAAACTCCGATGCCCCCTCAGGTCTTAAAGAGAGACAAAGCGTGAACTGAGACAGGGTAATAACAAGGGGACCTCTAACTGAAACAACCAAAGCCAGGGGCTACTGACTAGCCTAAAACTTAATGTATGCGCGGCTTGCCGCCAAAGGAAAAGAACAACCAAAAAGATACCACTGTCCACTCCCCAACACGGCACCGCCGAGTTCCGGGGAGGACAGTGGAAGCGGAAACCTCCGCAAATGCACCAATACAAAATAACGCAAATCTAAAGCGGGCTAGGCCGCAACACGCGGCAAAGCCGCTACTCACGAAACCGGGCGAGAACCCCAAACGACAGTTACAGGTTCACAAGGACTAGAAGGATTCCCGGGACCGGCTTGAGAACTCCTGGATACAAGGACACAGGGAGCAGGACGGACCGGATACAGCAGACCAGGAACAGACGTTCACCAGACAGAAACAGCATACAGGAAGCTATCACCGGCGTTTGTGTGAGGCACTGAGGAGGCATATAACAGGGAACCCTCCAATGGGAGTACAGAGCCTAATTAATAAATGTCGTGCAGCTGCCTTGCTGCACGAGCAGGGGAAAACAGGTGTGAATACTTCCTTAATGCAACGGGGAACGCGGTCCGCCTGTGGCGTCCACGTTGCTATGGACCCGGTGGCCCTGAACGCACGGCGTCCTAGCGTTGCCAGGGAGCCGGCGGCTATCGCTGCTCTGTCAGAGTGCGGGCGAGCACCGCCACGCCTAACAACTATAGGATCAAAATTACCCCCAAATTCTATGATTTAAGCTGTTTTTGAGGGTTTTTTGAAAAAAACAACCGATTCCAAAACGCACCCGAATCCGACAAAAATTCTTAAGGGAGGCTTTTGCCAAACCGTGTCCGAATCCAAAACACGACCGCGGAACCGAATCCAAAACCAAAACACAAAACCCGAAAAATGCCCGCTGCACATCTCTATTCTGTTATTTGTGCTCTGTTTATGTTTTTGGTGCTGTAATGTAATGTTCTGTTTACCCTGTACTTTTCTACTGTTGCTGAATGTACGGTGCTGTGGACTACTTGTGGTGCCTTATAAATAAAGTGTAATAATAATAATAATAGAGAACATCAAAGATGATGGTGATCATGTAACTCTGCCTAATATAGATGATGGTGATTAATCTGACACAGGCACAGCTGAATCAGCATGTGAAAGTGCAGGTGAAGATATATGGGCCCTCATTCCGAGTTGTTCACTCGCTAGCTGCTTTTAGCAGCATTGCACAAGCTAAGCCGCCGCCTACTGGGAGTGAATCTTAGCTTTGCAGAATTGCGAACGAAAGATTCGCATAATTGCGAATAGAAATTTCTTTACAGTTTCTGAGTGGGTGTAGTATGGCTGACCGGCGGTCTCCTGACCGCCGGTCAGCTTACTGACGCCGGGATCCCGGCAGCATACCGACGCCGGGATCCCGGCGGGGAGGGGCGAGTGCAGCAAGCCCCTTGCGGGCTCGTTGCGCTCGCCACGCTGCGGGCTCGGTGGCGACCTGCGGTTGCCACGGGTTCTATTCCCACTCTATGGGTGTCGTGGACACCCACGAGTGGAAATAGTCCCTGTTGGTCGGCATGCCGACCATCGGGATACTGAGCCGGCGGGATGGTGGAGGAGGTCATGTGACTGTCGGTCAGCACCACCCTTCTGAGTAGCTCGGGACTTACTCTGCCACTGCGATCAGTTCAGTCAGTTTCGTTCCTGGTTTGATGTCACAAACACACCCAGCGTTCGCCCAGACACTCCCCCGTTTCTCCAGCCACTCCCGCGTTTTTCCCAGAAACTGCAGCGTTTTTCCGCACACACCCATAAAACGGCCAGTTTCCGCCCAGAAACACCCACTTCCTGTCAATCACACTCCGATCACCAGAACGACGAAAAATCCTCGTTATGCCGTGAGTAAAATACCTAACTTTTGTGTAAAATAACTAAGCGCATGTGCTCTGTGAACCTTGCGCATGCGCAGTAAGCGACTAATCGCAATATAGCGAAACTCGGCAACGAGCAAACAACTCGGAATGAGGGCCATGGACACAGGCTTAATGCAGCTAGTGTACAGCTTGAACATGCTTTCTCTGCAGCTGGGTATGCAGGTAATAACGTCCAAAGACAAATTAGCGATGACACCAGGGGCAAACGCTGGATTTTCCAGAGGGGGTTTATATATATATATATATATATATATATATAATCCATACAAGTAGCCTGGCACTCCGCTGTCCCCTGGAGGGAGTAAATGCTCCGGTGCCTTCCTGGGGGTGAAGTGACCCCAATATAGACTGGAAGGTATAGGCAGCAGTCAAAGTCTTGCACACTCAATTAAAGTGAAAAAGCCATGTGCATTTATTTATTTTAAATAAATGCACATGGCTTTTTAACTTTAATTGAGTGTGCAAGACTTTGAGTGCCGCCTATACCTTCCAGTCTATATATATATATATATATATACATACATACACACACACACATACATAGACACACATCTGTACACACACACACACACACACACACACACACACACACGCACACAGTAGCATACACAGTATACATACAACACCCACACATAGTATTCATGCACACACACACAAATATAGTCATACATATAGCATACACATACAGCAAAAAGAAACAAATTAACTAAAAAGTTTTATGTGTCAGCACCTGCAGAGTATTCAAAAGTGCATACATTCTCACTAGCATACAGTATATACACAAACACACACATAGCATGAATACACACACACACAGCAGACGCACACACAGCATATTTACAAACACATACACAAAGGAATCATCATACTGAACTTACACAAAGGCATTCACTTTCTCTGTGTTCCTACAGGAGAGGAGGAGGCAGACCGCCGGAGTTCAATAACAGATGGATTGCTAGCGGAGCTGCTGCTGCTTGGCATGTGTAGGAGCAGCTCCCTCAGCCATCTATATCCAGTCAGTGCAGCAGAGAGCTCTGCCATTTAGAGATCTCAGTATGCTCAGGTAGCAGCTTACCTTCTGATCGTGGCAGACAAGGCTGTCTCCGCCTCTGAAAAATACATGTGGTCTATCAGGTGGAGGGGCGTTTCTGGGTGCTCAGAAACCCCCCCTGCATGCGCCACTGGACACCCTAGATGCCCTGCTTTTTTCTTAGTTTGTACATTCAGCAAATTCTAAAAGACTCTAACATTTTTTTAGGTATCTCGTTGCTTGGTCGACAATACTTATGTCAACGTTCATAATATCAACACAATGTCAATATCAGAAAATCGACATGGTTCAAACTGTCGACAGGTATCAAGTTGACATCTTTAAACTGTCAGCAGGTCCACAATGTTGACACCTGAAATGTCACCATGTGGAATGTCATCATTTTATAGATTTTGATAGTACGGTTGGTTGCCGATAGGAGGGTCAGGCTGCGGGGGGAAGGTTAGGGTTATGGTGGAGGGGGGGTTAGGGTTAGGTACTAGGGAGAGTGTAAGGGATAAGGGTGATGTCACAAATCCAGCCTGCTCTTAGACACCGCAATCTAGGACAACAGGGTCTTTACCTCAGGTGATATTGTTTGTGTTACAGCTGAGACACTGCTAGGACCACTGTCTATTCTCGACACGACTGGGGTTTCCAACCTAAAAGTAAACATTGTACGTCTCTAGTTACCTGGAATCTACATCCGGAGAGAGAGTACAATCAGACACCATATTTTTAAAAATGTGGTCATCATTCTTCTTGGTTTCTAGCTCAGGGGATAGGGGTTTGACCAGTGAAGAGAGTGTGTGTCAGAGTACAGGTTGCACTCTGACACACACTCTTCACAGTAGCACCTAAGACATTGTCATCTAGCATTCAGGCCCTTATCCAGCAGCTCCAGGAGGCTTGGAGAGTCCCCTCCCTGCGGTCCAAGGTGGTGTGACAGAAGTCTGTCAGAGGTAGCTGGAGTTTTTCCCTACCCCTTTTGAACCATACAGTGTCAGTACAAGGGGAGAGTTGACAACCTGCTGTTTCTGACATTACATCTTTGGAACCAGACTCTTGTGTCCCCATATTTAGACTAGAGATGAGCGCCGGAAATTTTTCGGGTTTTGTGTTTTGGTTTTGGGTTCGGTTCCGCGGCCGTGTTTTGGGTTCGACCGCGTTTTGGCAAAACCTCACCGAATTTTTTTTGTCGGATTCGGGTGTGTTTTGGATTCGGGTGTTTTTTTAAAAAAACCCTAAAAAACAGCTTAAATCATAGAATTTGGGGGTAATTTTGATCCCAAAGTATTATTAACCTCAAAAAACATAATTTACACTCATTTTCAGCCTATTCTGAACACATCACACCTCACAATATTATTTTTAGTCCTAAAATTTGCACCGAGGTCGCTGTGTGAGTAAGATAAGCGACCCTAGTGGCCGACACAAACACCGGGCCCATCTAGGAGTGGCACTGCAGTGTCACGCAGGATGGCCCTTCCAAAAAACCCTCCCCAAACAGCACATGACGCAAAGAAAAAAAGAGGCGCAATGAGGTAGCTGACTGTGTGAGTAAGATTAGCGACCCTAGTGGCCGACACAAACACCGGGCACATCTAGGAGTGGCACTGCAGTGTCACGCAGGATGTCCCTTCCAAAAAACCCTCCCCAAACAGCACATGACGCAAAGAAAAAAAGAGGCGCAATGAGGTAGCTGTGTGAGTAAGATTAGCGACCCTAGTGGCCGACACAAACACCGGGCCCATCTAGGAGTGGCACTGCAGTGTCACGCAGGATGTCCCTTCCAAAAAACCCTCCCCAATCAGCACATGATGCAAAGAAAAAGAAAAGAAAAAAGAGGTGCAAGATGGAATTATCCTTGGGCCCTCCCACCCACCCTTATGTTGTATAAACAAAACAGGACATGCACACTTTAACCAACCCATCATTTCAGTGACAGGGTCTGCCACACGACTGTGACTGATATGACGGGTTGGTTTGGACCCCCCCCAAAAAAGAAGCAATTAATCTCTCCTTGCACAAACTGGCTCTACAGAGGCAAGATGTCCACCTCATCTTCACCCTCCGATATATCACCGTGTACATCCCCCTCCTCACAGATTATCAATTCGTCCCCACTGGAATCCACCATCTCAGCTCCCTGTGTACTTTGTGGAGGCAATTGCTGCTGGTCAATGTCTCCGCGGAGGAATTGATTATAATTCATTTTAATGAACATCATCTTCTCCACATTTTCTGGATGTAACCTCGTACGCCGATTGCTGACAAGGTGAGCGGCGGCACTAAACACTCTTTCGGAGTACACACTTGTGGGAGGGCAACTTAGGTAGAATAAAGCCAGTTTGTGCAAGGGCCTCCAAATTGCCTCTTTTTCCTGCCAGTATAAGTACGGACTGTGTGACGTGCCTACTTGGATGCGGTCACTCATATAATCCTCCACCATTCTATCAATGTTGAGAGAATCATATGCAGTGACAGTAGACGACATGTCCGTAATCGTTGTCAGGTCCTTCAGTCCGGACCAGATGTCAGCATCAGCAGTCGCTCCAGACTGCCCTGCATCACCGCCAGCGGGTGGGCTCGGAATTCTGAGCCTTTTCCTCGCACCCCCAGTTGCGGGAGAATGTGAAGGAGGAGATGTTGACAGGTCGCGTTCCGCTTGACTTGACAATTTTGTCACCAGCAGGTCTTTCAACCCCAGCAGACCTGTGTCTGCCGGAAAGAGAGATCCAAGGTAGGCTTTAAATCTAGGATCGAGCACGGTGGCCAAAATGTAGTGCTCTGATTTCAACAGATTGACCACCCGTGAATCCTTGTTAAGCGAATTAAGGGCTGCATCCACAAGTCCCACATGCCTAGCGGAATCGCTCCGTGTTAGCTCCTTCTTCAATGCCTCCAGCTTCTTCTGCAAAAGCCTGATGAGGGGAATGACCTGACTCAGGCTGGCAGTGTCTGAACTGACTTCACGTGTGGCAAGTTCAAAGGGCATCAGAACCTTGCACAACGTTGAAATCATTCTCCACTGCACTTGAGACAGGTGCATTCCATCTCCTATATCGTGCTCAATTGTATAGGCTTGAATGGCCTTTTGCTGCTCCTCCAACCTCTGAAGCATATAGAGGGTTGAATTCCACCTCGTTACCACTTCTTGCTTCAGATGATGGCAGGGCAGGTTCAGTAGTTTTTGGTGGTGCTCCAGTCTTCTGTACGTGGTGCCTGTACGCCGAAAGTGTCCCGCAATTTTTCTGGCCACCGACAGCATCTCTTGCACGCCCCTGTCGTTTTTTAAAAAATTCTGCACCACCAAATTCAAGGTATGTGCAAAACATGGGACGTGCTGGAATTTGCCCATATTTAATGCACACACAATATTGCTGGCGTTGTCCGATGCCACAAATCCACAGGAGAGTCCAATTGGGGTAAGCCATTCCGCGATGATCTTCCTCAGTTGCCGTAAGAGGTTTTCAGCTGTGTGCGTATTCTGGAAAGCGGTGATACAAAGCGTAGCCTGCCTAGGAAAGAGTTGGCGTTTGCGAGATGCTGCTACTGGTGCCGCCGCTGCTGTTCTTGCGGCGGGAGTCCATACATCTACCCAGTGGGCTGTCACAGTCATATAGTCCTGACCCTGCCCTGCTCCACTTGTCCACATGTCCGTGGTTAAGTGGACATTGGGTACAACTGTATTTTTTAGGAGACTGGTGAGTCTTTTTCTGACGTCCGTGTACATTCTCGGTATCGCCTGCCTAGAGAAGTGGAACCTAGATGGTATTTGGTAACGGGGGCACACTGCCTCAATAAATTGTCTAGTTCCCTGTGAACTAACGGCGGATACCGGACGCACGTCTAACACCAACATAGTTGTCAAGGACTCAGTTATCCGCTTTGCAGTAGGATGACTGCTGTGATATTTCATCTTCCTCGCAAAGGACTGTTGAACAGTCAATTGCTTACTGGAAGTAGTACAAGTGGGCTTACGACTTCCCCTCTGGGATGACCATCGACTCCCAGCGGCAACAACAGCAGCGCCAGCAGCAGTAGGCGTTACACGCAAGGATGCATCGGAGGAATCCCAGGCAGGAGAGGACTCGTCAGACTTGCCAGTGACATGGCCTGCAGGACTATTGGCATTCCTGGGGAAGGAGGAAATTGACACTGAGGGAGTTGGTGGGGTGGTTTGCGTGAGCTTGGTTACAAGAGGAAGGGATTTACTGGTCAGTGGACTGCTTCCGCTGTCACCCAAAGTTTTTGAACTTGTCACTGACTTATTATGAATGCGCTGCAGGTGACGTATAAGGGAGGATGTTCCGAGGTGGTTAACGTCCTTACCCCTACTTATTACAGCTTGACAAAGGGAACACACGGCTTGACACCTGTTGTCCGCATTTCTGGTGAAATACCTCCACACCGAAGAGCTGATTTTTTTGGTATTTTCACCTGGCATGTCAACGGCCATATTCCTCCCACGGACAACAGGTGTCTCCCCGGGTGCCTGACTTAAACAAACCACCTCACCATCAGAATCCTCCTGGTCAATTTCCTCCCCAGCGCCAGCAACACCCATATCCTCCTCATCCTGGTGTACTTCAACACTGACATCTTCAATCTGACTATCAGGAACTGGACTGCGGGTGCTCCTTCCAGCACTTGCAGGGGGCATGCAAATAGTGGAAGGCGCATGCTCTTCACGTCCAGTGTTGGGAAGGTCAGGCATCGCAAACGACACAATTGGACTCTCCTTGTGGATTTGGGATTTCAAAGAACGCACAGTTCTTTGCGGTGCTTTTGCCAGCTTGAGTCTTTTCAGTTTTCTAGCGAGAGGCTGAGTGCTTCCATCCTCATGTGAAGCTGAACCACTAGCCATGAACATAGGCCAGGGCCTCAGCCGTTCCTTGCCACTCCGTGTGGTAAATGGCATATTGGCAAGTTTACGCTTCTCCTCCGACAATTTTATTTTAGGTTTTGGAGTCCTTTTTTTTCTGATATTTGGTGTTTTGGATTTGACATGCTCTGTACTATGACATTGGGCATCGGCCTTGGCAGACGACGTTGCTGGCATTTCATCGTCTCGGCCATGACTAGTGGCAGCAGCTTCAGCACGAGGTGGAAGTGGATCTTGATCTTTCCCTAATTTTGGAACCTCAACTTTTTTGTTCTCCATATTTTATAGGCAGAACTAAAAGGCACCTCAGGTAAACAATGGAGATGGATGGATTGGATACTAGTATACAATTATGGACGGACTGCCACGGTTAGGTGGTATAAAAAAACCACGGTTAGGTGGTATATATTATAATAATAATAAAATTATGGATGGACGGACTGCCTGCCGACTGCCGACACAGAGGTAGCCACAGCCGTGAACTACCGCACTGTACACTGGTTGATAAAGAGATAGTAGTATACTCGTAACAACTAGTATGACACTATGACGACGGTATAAAGAATGAAAAAAAAACCACGGTTAGGTGGTATATATTATAATAATAATACAATTATGGATGGACGGACTGCCTGCCGACTGCCGACACAGAGGTAGCCACAGCCGTGAACTACCGCACTGTACACTGGTTGATAAAGAGATAGTAGTATACTCGTAACAACTAGTATGACACTATGACGGTATAAAGAATGAAAAAAAAACCACGGTTAGGTGGTATATATTATAATAATAATACAATTATGGATGGACGGACTGCCTGCCGACTGCCGACACAGAGGTAGCCACAGCCGTGAACTACCGCACTGTACACTGGTTGATAAAGAGATAGTAGTATACTCGTAACAACTAGTATGACACTATGACGACGGTATAAAGAATGAAAAAAAAACCACGGTTAGGTGGTATATATTATAATAATAATACAATTATGGATGGACGGACTGCCTGCCGACTGCCGACACAGAGGTAGCCACAGCCGTGAACTACCGCACTGTACACTGGTTGATAAAGAGATAGTAGTATACTCGTAACAACTAGTATGACACTATGACGACGGTATAAAGAATGCAAAAAAAACCACAGTTAGGTGGTATATATTATAATAATAATACAATTATGGATGGACGGACTGCCTGCCGACTGCCGACACAGAGGTAGCCACAGCCGTGAACTACCGCACTGTACACTGGTTGATAAAGAGATAGTAGTATACTCGTAACAACTAGTATGACACTATGACGGTATAAAGAATGAAAAAAAAACCACGGTTAGGTGGTATATATTATAATAATAATACAATTATGGATGGACGGACTGCCTGCCGACTGCCGACACAGAGGTAGCCACAGCCGTGAACTACCGCACTGTACACTGGTTGATAAAGAGATAGTAGTATACTCGTAACAACTAGTATGACACTATGACGGTATAAAGAATGAAAAAAAAACCACGGTTAGGTGGTATATATTATAATAATAATACAATTATGGATGGACGGACTGCCTGCCGACTGCCGACACAGAGGTAGCCACAGCCGTGAACTACCGCACTGTACACTGGTTGATAAAGAGATAGTAGTATACTCGTAACAATTAGGATGACACTATGACGGTATAAAGAATGAAAAAAAAACCACGGTTAGGTGGTAGGTATATAATAATAAATAATACAATTCTGGTCGGACGGACTGCCTGCCGTGTGCCGACACAGAGGTAGCCACAGCCGTGAACTACCGCACTGTACACTGGTTGATAAAGAGATAGTAGTATACTCGTAACAATTAGGATGACACTATGACGGTATAAAGAATGAAAAAAAAACCACGGTTAGGTGGTAGGTATATAATAATAAATAATACAATTCTGGTCGGACGGACTGCCTGCCGTGTGCCGACACAGAGGTAGCCACAGCCGTGAACTACCGCACTGTACACTGGTTGATAAAGAGATAGTAGTATACTCGTAACAATTAGGATGACACTATGACGGTATAAAGAATGAAAAAAAAACCACGGTTAGGTGGTAGGTATATAATAATAAATAATACAATTCTGGTCGGACGGACTGCCTGCCGTGTGCCGACACAGAGGTAGCCACAGCCGTGAACTACCGCACTGTACACTGGTTGATAAAGAGATAGTAGTATACTCGTAACAATTAGGATGACACTATGACGGTATAAAGAATGAAAAAAAAACCACGGTTAGGTGGTAGGTATATAATAATAAATAATACAATTCTGGTCGGACGGACTGCCTGCCGTGTGCCGACACAGAGGTAGCCACAGCCGTGAACTACCGCACTGTACACTGGTTGATAAAGAGATAGTAGTATACTCGTAACAATTAGGATGACACTATGACGGTATAAAGAATGAAAAAAAAACCACGGTTAGGTGGTAGGTATATAATAATAAATAATACAATTCTGGTCGGACGGACTGCCTGCCGTGTGCCGACACAGAGGTAGCCACAGCCGTGAACTACCGCACTGTACTGTGTCTGCTGCTAATATAGACTGGTTGATATTTAAAGAGATATTAGTAGTATACAACAATACTATACTGGTGGTCAGGCACTGGTCACCACTCCTGCAGCAAAAGTGTGCACTGTTAATTAATATAATTGTACTCCTGGCTCCTGCTAACAACCTGCAGTGCTCCCCAGTCTCCCCCACAATTAATTATAAGCTTTTAATTTATACATTGATGACTGTGCAGCACACTGGGCTGAGCTGAGTGCACACAGACTGAGTCACACTGTGTGACTGACTGTGCTGTGTATCGTTTTTTTTTTCAGGCAGAGAACGGATATAGCAGAGAGAAGTGAACGGATATATTATATTAAATAAAAGTTAACTAGCAACTGCACTGGTCACTGACTGTGGTAAACTAACTCTGTCTGCGACTCTGCACAATCTCTCTCTATCTAATCTATCTATCTCTATTCTAATGGAGAGGACGCCAGACACGTCCTCTCCCTATCAATCTCAATGCACGAGTGAAAATGGCGGCGACGCGCGGCTCCTTATATAGAATCCGAGTCTCGCGATAGAATCCGAGCCTCGCGAGAATCCGACAGCGTCATGATGACGTTCGGGCGCGCTCGGGTTAACCGAGCAAGGCGGGAAGATCCGAGTCGCTCGGACCCGTGGAAAAAAAAGTGAAGTTCGTGCGGGTTCGGATTCAAAGAAACCGAACCCGCTCATCTCTAATTTAGACCAGCAGTCTCCACACAATCAGGGGTAGATTCTAACACAGAACTGACCATACCAGACACCACAATGCCTACAAAAAACATTGAAAGGATTCTGTGGAGTACACACACAGGGTGACCATATACTGGACAATTGTGTCATAATTTCTGATATTACTTATAATCCCGCTGGATCGGGTAAACATCAAACAGAATTATCCCCTACACCGGGACGCCGGTGATAGGAGAACTGTTACTGCTATTTACTAAATAGATCGCAGGATTCCAGTTTCTCACTGTGTATGCATACAATTTGAAATCATTTCTATTTACTAATACGTAACTGTCTCTTTTGAAAGGAAACACATTGTTACTAATCAGCAACCAACGTGCAGAGCTTATTAAATTGTTGGCTTTGAGTCCAGATCTGATAACTATTATCCAGCTTTTTTCAGATTTTACAACATATTTTATGTGTGATTTTATGTCATTATAATTGTTGTTACAATTGTTATTACAAAGTGCATTTAAGAGAATACAGTAAAAAACCTTTTTATTCAAAGCAAGTTTCTCGTTTATTTAATGAATCCAAACATAATTTATATATAATTTTATACATAAAGTAATAATTAGCATTACTATCAATACATCAAGCGCAATTAATTTCCTAGTTTTTTATTAAGGATTCTGATATGATTGGTAAGAGGATGAGAGGGACCCACCTCACATCACTAGACTTCTCAACCAACTAGCACATATGATACGAGCAATAGTACTCGGTTACATCAGTCCGCATGCCGGGCCAGCAACAATTGTGTGCCAAATGAGCTATGGTTCTTTAGATACCAAGATGTCCTGCTAATGGAATTTCATGGGTTTGAGACACTCTTCCCTATAGGTTTGTGGTGCATCCAGCTGCCTGGCAGGACCCTCACATCAAGTACATTTTGCCCAATGTAAAAGTCAATTTTCCCAAAAATATATTCTGTCTACCTGGCTGCCCCTGCCCCTCCTGAATTCTACATTAGGGTTGTTTGTTGTTCTGCTTTGAATGCAATACCCGTGATCAGCTGATCAGTGTCGGGAAACAAAGCACCAGATGGCTCGCCCTTCCCTAAGACAGTGTCTGAACCGTTTCTGAAGTGAGGGAGGTGTGGGATCCGGTCTGAAGATCGACAGTGTCTAGGTCGACAATGTTTAGGTCGACCACTATAGGTCGACAGTCACTAGGTCGACATGGATGGAAGGTCGACAGGGTTTCTAGGTCGACATGTGCTAGGTCGACATGAGTTTTTCACATTTTTTTGGGGGGGGGGATTTTTTCATACTTAACGATCCACGTGGACTACTATTGGAACGGTAAAGTGTGCCGAGCGAAGCGGTAGCGGAGCGAAGGCACCATGCACGAAGCATGGCGAGCGAAGCGAGCCATGCGAGGGGACGCGGTACACTAATTTGGGATCCCGGTCACTTTACGAAGAAAACGACACAAAAAAAAAAAAATCCTCATGTCGACCTTTAGACCTGTCGACCTAGCACATGTCGACCTAGAAACCCTGTCGACCTTCCATCCATGTCGACCTAGTGACTGTCGACCTATAGTGGTCGACCTAAACATTGTCGACCTAGATACTGTCGATAAAACGAACCACACCCGGGAGGTGTGTTGAGGGGGATTAGTTTTAGTGAGCCACCCTCCATGACTGCAGTGGTTAACGTATAGTTCCTCTGTGCTGCTGCTCTCAGTGTCATTTCTGTTAAAAGAGGGGTTGTATTGGACATCTTGTTGTATCCCTAATAATAGTACATTTATAATATCATTTTGTAACTGGACATCACACAGTTTCTCATTATGATATGCATTTTTACACATTTCTGTCTGACCAGACTCTGCCCTGTGGAACTGCAAAGGGTTGTTTTCTATGACGGAACTTTAACATCATTATTACCATCACATACATTTGCACCCATGTTGTGCTGGTTGGCAGGTGAAACCTGGGAAATAACAGGGTTATTCGGGTCCTTACACACACAAGATGGCTTGCACAGGTTTCCCTGTTGCCTCCCCCCCCCCCCCACAACAGGAGAGGCTGCTGATTTTTTTTCTTCTTTGAGCAATGGATGCTGATATGCCCCACTTCACCACAATTAACACACCTGCAGCTAGTTGCCAAAACAGGTTTTTCCCCCACCCCCCAAACGGTGCAGCAACTGCTGGGTTAGATGAAGGGGAACACAGGGGTGATCCTCTGGGTTCATCTCTCTCTTCATGCTGTCTGCTCTGCTGTCCCCCAACTCTTTTTCATCATACACGCCCTGGTACTGGTGTATTGGTCTGCCAAGCTGACAGCCTCCTTACATGATTTGAGGTTCAGATACAGGACCTGCTCTTTGGCCCTCATTCAGTAAGGGAGACAATACTCTGAAAATGGCAAACGGGTATTTTTTGGTGTATTGTGTATGCGCTGCGGCTGCACAGTGCACGTGTGACCATTTACATCATGATTGCATCCTGGAAGGATACGATCCCACTACGACTGACAGCGGGGGTGTCAATGTGGCATTACAGGGGTGTTGTCCAGACAATGGAGGCGTATCTGGACCGTTTTCGGGGTGGCCGCTGCAACCCGACAACAAATTAGCGAATTAGCAAATTAGCATATTGCCTGCATGTGCAGCCTAGCATATGCAAGGGGTCAACCTAATTCCCGGACTCAGCAAATCGCTCGCATCACATCGATCACATCGCTGGCCACCGATTAGCATGCTGGGTGGCCTTACCCTGTGCTGGGCTGAACCCAGCATGCGATTTAATCAGTAGCAGATTCTGCAACTGATATAGAATAGGGTCCTTTGACATAAGCTGGTCAGAGTGCAATAATAATAATGATTCTTTTTTATATAGCGCTCTTTCTCCAATAGGATTCAAGGCACTTAACATATTTAACATAATACAGTACAGAAACAATGAAGAACAGAAAAGCTTTTCATAATATACAGATAGCATGGAGATATTAAAGGAACAGTTATGGAAATGCTTGAGTAAACAACAAAGTCTTGAGTTAATTTTTGAAGGATTCTAGAGTGGGGACCTCTCGAACTGTGCGGGGAAGCAAGTTCCATAGAGTTGGAGTGACATGACTAAAAGCTTGACCCCCAGATGAATTTCGGGAGATTCTAGGTGCAGCTAAAAGTCCTTCATCTACAGATCACAGTAATTGAGTGGACAGTATGGGATCAGAAGCTCCTTCAGGTACCTTGTGCCCTGGTCATGTAGTGTTTTGAAAGTAAGCAAGCCAATCTTGAAGACGATTCACCATTTTACCGGCAGCCAGTGAATGGTGTAGAGAATGAGTGTTATGTGGCTGGAACCGGGCTGGTTTGTTGACATCCTAGTAGCTGTGTTTTGTACCAGCTATAAGCAGGGCAATTCTTTTTCTGGGAGACCAAAATAGAGGGCAATGCATTAGTCTAATCGAGATGATACAAATGAGTGTATGACTTTTGGCAGATCTTCAGAGGGAATTAAGTGCTTGATTCTGGCTATGTTCCTCAGATGAAAGAATGAGGATTTGATTCTGGCTGATAACTGATGTTTAAGTGTCATGCCACCATCTAGGACAACGCCAAGATTCCGCACAGGATCAGTGGTTTTTAATTCTGAATCCCCAAGTGTAAGTCCAGTTGGTTAGCTATGCTGCAATCTTGCCCTTTGATGCTGGCATCCTATCATAAGGACCTCTGTTTTATCCAGCTTTAGTCACAGCCAACTGGCACTCATCCACTCCTGGAGCTCAGCTAGACAGCCATTTAAGGTTGTTATTGGGTTCTCAGAGCAAAGGACAGGAACAGTTGTGTATAATCTGCATAACAGTGGTAGACTGGGCCATGGCATCTGATAATTTCACCCAGTGGTAGCATGTATACTGCAAATAGTATGGGGGACAGTATAAAACCTTGTGGGGCACCACGTGGCAGTGGCAACGGTGATGATGAGTGTACTCCAGATGAAACTCTCTGTTATCTGCTGGTGAGAAATTATTTGATCCAGCTAAGGACTGTGTCATCTAGTCCACAGAAAGTTTTCAGGCACTCAATCAGAATCCCATGGTCCATGGTATCAAATGCTGCCAAGAGATCCAGAAGGATTAAGATGGAACTGTCACCTCTGTCTCTTGCCATTAGAAGATCATTTAACATACAAACCAGAGCTGTTTCAGTGCTGTGACTTCTCCTGAATCTTGATTGGAAAGGATCATAAATTCCATGGGTTGTCAGGCGGGTTTCCAGTTCCTAGAAAAGGAAGGTTTGATACTGGTCTGTAGTTGGTCATGCAGTCGGGATCTAAATTAGTTTTTTTAAGAAGAGGTCTAACAATTGATACCTTCAAGAAAAATTCCTGTCTGCAGATAGCAATGAACTATTGGAGCATGAGATCCTCCAGTTTATCATAGTCCATCACCTGTAATCCTTCAACCCACTGATACAAAAGGGTTGAAAATTGTGCTAACAGCCCAGCATAGGTATCAGAGGTACTGCACTTTGAGTCTCTGAACTTCTGTCGATAATCCTCAGGGGTGATGTTGAAATGCTGTAACAATACTTTCTTAATTGTGCTATATTCGCCGGTCAGTTCTTAAGGAAGGTCTGCAAACACTTCCAAAGCTTTCCCTCTCAGCCCATGTGTTAAATAGCTTGCCTACTGACAGGGGTCCAGTGCAAACTGTCAGCAAGTCTTTTCAAACCCTTTAAGGAAGGTATCCAGGTTGACATCCTCCAACTCTGGGAATTGGTTGTGCCTGGGGTTTTTCCCAACTGGTACTGATGGTCCTTGGCAGCTTGTCTCTCTGCGGACTCTCTGGCAGCTTCACATTCTGTAGCTTCTCTAGCAGCTTCAGGGTTGATACAGTGTCTGCATCCTTCACATGTTTGAGGGCAGTATGTTAATACTTGCATAGGTCAGAAAGCTCACTGGAGTTGTTAGAGGTATCCGACCGCCACTGTGTATTTGTAGTACTGTACCATTCCAAAGGGTCTCCCCTCAACAGAGTTTGGATCAGCCAGATCCCTTTCTGCATCCTGACCCTAGTCCATGTCCAGGAGTGCTTGCTCTTGTTGGAGCTAACAATCCTTCTGTCCTCAAATAAGTCATGAAGCTCAACTTTCTTCAGATGCTTGTAACCAGTGGTTATATTGGCCCTCACTTTTGCCAATTAAAATAGAAAGAAAAACATGAGGGGGGACAGAAACTATTTGCAATAGTATATCTTTTAAAATATAAACCTTGAGCTGTCCGGGATCACACCACTAATTCATTTAAGTTTTTATAATAAAGACAAAAATTGTCATCCCACCGATTGCCACCAATTTGTCATGATTCCAGCCTGCTCTCAGATACAGCAGTGTAGGACAGCTGGGTCATAATGATGTGCAGTGGTCAGGCTGGAGTAAGCACACTGAGATTGACAATTCCAAAATCCAATTAAACTCTTGGAACAAAGGAAGAATAGCAGTGAATCCCGCCCTTCTGCTATTTAACTCCAGACACAGCCTGACCACTGTAAAGACTCCCAGAGGAAGACCTAATTTGGTTGAAACGCGTTGGATAATAAGGACACCTAATCCACACCAGCAGACAGCGGGAAAGTGCAAGGAGAGATCGAGAGCCACGGCGCTGACACGTCACCGGTAAGCCGCACGGACGGACGGGCAGCTAGAGGATCCTGCAGGTGAGTCTCCGTAGTGGAGAGGTGTGCCCCTGCCACAGGTTCCGTTCAGACCCTGCAGCAGAGCACCCTCTCCCCCGACAGCGACTGGCCCGGTGCACGGAGCTGACTCACGGGGAGATCCGAAAAAGGACGAACCGAGAGAAGGCACGGACGCAGAGGGACAAGTCAGTCCGGAGCCGCCAGGAGATCCCGCAGCCCTTCCGCACCTGTGCCCCTTATCTCACGGCCGCAACGTTAGTGCACCATCACTTGCCTTTAACGATAGAGGTACGGGACGCCGTCCTCTATTTAAGAAGAGACTCACAAGGACAAATAACAGTCCGTTTAGGACTAGGACATTTTAATTTAATTAAACCATCAATTCATGCCTCACAATAAGAGTCAGCATCAATTGTTCAGACTTTTTTCCATTCATTATGCAAATCATAAAAAATACCACAAGGGACTCATCACAAGCCACAGTGGTATACTGATAGAGCACCTGTGAAGAATCCATTCACAAGTGCTCACGTGCATTATATGGGACTCACAATCATACCTGCATTATCCTTCTTTTCTTTTGTTTATTATACATTATACATTTTATTTTTGTATTACCCAAGTTTTCTTTTCCTTTGCTCACAGTAGCAGTATTACCTTCCCAGGTTTATTCTAATTTAATAAATATTCATTATTTTATTCATCACAACTCAGTGTACTCAATCAGTCACCAGTCATTTTGCACAATATATTCCGAAGCAGACACTGCTGTAGGGGTTGAGCGCTGTTAGGCTTAGCAGCCATTTGTTTAGATTATTAAAAAGAGGGTAAGGACACCCTTTAACTAGCAGCACATCCCAAACAGCATCAATTTATTACCGCAGTGCGCAGATTACCCCTGTCATTCAACCCAAATCTAAATTTATCTGCACGTTACATCTTCCCCACCCCTGGTTTTACCCAGTTTACTGTTTGGAAGTGTACCTAGAAGAATTGATCCTGTTTTGAAGACAAAGGCTCAGATTTATCAAGCCTTGGAGACTGATAAATAGCATGGTGATAAAGTACCCACCAATCACCTCCTAACTGTTTGGTTGGTACTCCTAACTGTTTAACATGGACGTTAGGAGCTGATTGGCTGGTACTTTATCACTATTTATCATTCTCTATGGCTTGATAAATGGGAGCCAAAGGGTGTTCACATAAAATATTGATTTGATTTAGTTTTCTATTCTCTTCATTAACTTTGCATTCTGTGAATTGATAAAAATAAACTATTAACACTTACTTGTTTTCCACACCTACCTAAAACTTTTGCACAGGACTGTATGTGCAATGTGTGTGCATGCAGGGGCGTAGCCAGTACCTAGCGGGCCCCATAGCAACATTTTGGAGGGGCCCTGTCCCGACTCCCAATACTTTTACAAAGACACCTCTCCACAGTATTTGTTAAGTTGATGACCCGTAGTAGTGCCCCAGTACATATTATGCCACATTACAGTGCCCCAGTACATATTATGCAACATTATAGTGCCCCCAATTCATATTATGTATTTGGTATAGTGCCCTCCTGTTTATTTTATACCACATTACAATGAGCAGGTCCAGGGGCATAACTATATATATTGTATAAGGCAAAAGTTTGTAAGTGCCCCTATGCACCACCCAATGGGGAAAAATTTATATAACATGTGTCTTTAACAGGGAAGATGGGCCCTTCTCAGCTCTGGGCTCACTCCCTGCACCTATGGTAGCTACACCCTCGTGTGTATGTGTGCAGTGTTTGTGTGTGTAGTGTGTGTGTATGTATGTATGTATGTATTTATGTATGTGTGCAATGTGTGTGTATTTGCAGTGTGTTTGTGTATGCGTGCAGTGTTTGTATATGTGCATTGTGTATGTATGTGTGCAGTGTGTGTGTGCGCGCGCGCGCAGCATTTGTGTGTGTATATTTTGTGTGTGTGTATGTGCAGTGTAAGCAGCAGGTGGAGGGGTGTTGGAGCAGTGAGCTGTGATGTGAGCAGTAGGTCGGCAGTGAAGGGTGTGGGAGCAGTTATGTGGGCAGTGAGGTGTGATGGTAGTGAGCTGGGGGAGGGACCTGTAAGGTGTGAGTGGGAAAATGTGAGCTCTGGGGGGCAGTGAGTTGTGAGGAGAGCAGTGTGAACTGTGGAGTATGGGTTGAGGGCAGTGAGATATGGAGGGAACTGGAGGGAGCTATGGAAGGGGTAATGAGAAGGCTATGGGGATAAATGGAGGGAGGTAACATATATTTTTTTGGAGGTGTGCGGTTAATAACTTGTCTAGGGGTGGCCTGGCTCCTAATCAACCTCTGATGCAGTGGCGGAACTACCAACGGTGCAAGCGGTGCCTTGCACTGGGGCCCGCTGCTGTGAAGGGGCCCAAAGACAGCGGCATGTAATGAGTCAAACTGACTCATTACAAGCCGCCTGCCTCTGTGTGCTGCAGGCTGCCGAAGAGAAGAGGAGGAGAGCACATGGACGCAGTCACGGGAGACAGAGGAGGAGGGAGGGGGACTCGGGAGCCACAGCAGCGCAATGTAATTGGTGAAGAGGCGCCGCTGCAGCTGTCCCTCTCCTTCCACATAGGCTGGCCACCTAGGATGCACTTCCTTCATCACAGCATCGGCGGCGGCCAGCCTATGTGGAAGGAGATGGACAGCTGCAGTGGCGCCTCCACCAATTACATTGCGCTGCTGCGGCTCCCTCCTCCCCCTCCTTCTCCCCTGCCCGGGATCTGCCAGAAGCTGCACCGAGGAGCCTGACTGCCTGAGCCAGCGGAGACAGTAAGTATCATCTGTTCTTTCTGTCTGTCTATCTATCTATCTATCTATCTATCTATCTATCTATCTATATATCTATCTATCCATTCTGTCTGCCGTAATATGTAAAAAGGGGACTCTGTCTGCCATAATGTGTAAAAAGGGGACGCTGTCTGCCGTAATGTGTAAAAAGGGGTCGCCGTCTGCCGTTATGTGTAAAAAGGGGTCACCGTCTGCCGTTATGTGTAAAAAGGGGACTCAGTCTACCGTATGTGTAAAAAGGGGATGCTGTCTGCCATAATGTGTAAAAAAGGGGACACTGTCTGCCATAATGTGTAAAAAGGAGACATTGTCTGCCGTAATGTGTAAAAAGGGGATGCTGTCTGCCGTAATGTGTAAAAAGGGGACGCTGTCTGCCGTAATGTGTAAAATAAGGGACTCTGCAGTAATGTGTAAAAGGTGGACTCTGTCTGCCGTAATGTGTAAAAAGAGGATGCTGTCTGCAGTAATGTGTAAAAAGGGAACGCTGTCTGCCGTAATGTGTAAAAAGGGGAACTGTCTGCCGTAATGTGTAAAAAGGGGACGCTGTCTGCCGTAATGTGTAAAAAGGGGTCGCCGTCTGCCGTTATGTGTAAAAAGGGGTCACAGTCTGCCGTTATGTGTAAAAAGGGGACTCAGTCTACCGTATGTGTAAAAAGGGGACGCTGTCTGCCACAATGTGTAAAAAAGGGGACGCTGTCTGCCGTAATGTGTCAAAAGGGGACGCTGTCTGCCGTAATGTGTAAAAAGGAGACACTGTCTGCCGTAATGTGTAAAAAGGGGATGCTGTCTGCCGTAATGTGTAAAAAGTGGACGCTGTCTGCCATAATGTGTAAAAAAAGGGACTCTGCAGTAATGTGTAAAAGGTGGACTCTGTCTGCCGTAATGTGTAAAAAGGGGAACTGTCTGCCGTAATGTGTAAAAAGGGGACGCTGTCTGCCGTAATGTGTAAAAAGGGGTCGCCGTCTGCTGTTATGTGTAAAAAGGGGTCACAGTCTGCCGTTATGTGTAAAAAGGGGACTCAGTCTACCGTATGTGTAAAAAGGGGATGCTGTCTGCCATAATGTGTAAAAAAGGGGACGCTGTCTGCCGTAATGTGTCAAAAGGGGACGCTGTCTGCCGTAATGTGTAAAAAGGGGACACTGTCTGCAGTGATGTGTAAAAAGGGGACGCTGTCTGCCGTAATGTGTAAAAAGGGGAACTGTCTGCCGTAATGACAGCAGCACTGAGTATTTCAGCAGACAGCATAACTCTGGAATGCCTGGACCAATTTACAACAAACTTGGTACACATAAGACCCACACTCTGGGAACAAACAATGTGTGGGGGGGGGAAGACACCCCTAGCACCCCTAGAGGTGGTACAGCAGCACAGAGTATGTCAGCAGACAGAATAACTGTGGAAGGGCTGGAGCAATTTACACCAAACTTGGTACACATCTGACTTACAATATGGGTACAAACTCTATGGCGGTTAGACACCCCTAGCACCCCTAGGGGTGACGCAGCAGCACTGAGTATTTCAGCAGACAGAATAACTATGGAAGGCCTGGAACAATTTACACCAAACTTGGTACACATCTGACTTACAATCTGGAAACAAACTCTGCAGGGGTTAGACACCCCTAGCGGTGAGTCAGCAGCACAGAGTTTTTCAGCAGACAGCATAACTCTTTAATGCCTGGAGCAATTAACACCAAACTTGCTTCACATATGACTTACACTCTGGGAACAAACACTGTGGGGGTAACACACCACTAGCACCCCTAGGGTGGGCCAGCAGCACAGACTATATCATGCATGATATATCAGTGATGACAGAGCAGCATGTGACAGGGTCAGTGACATGATGTGAGGAGAATGCAGGTAGCACAAACCCACACACTGAGAGTTATATAGTGGAAGTAGCATGGTCCCCCAGCAGCACAGAGTATATCAGGAGATACATAATGTGCTGCGCTATATAAGAAACTGTAAAATAATTGATACTTTCACAGGGGCACTGACATGATGTGAGGAGGGGAATAGAGGCAGCAGGAAGCCACAGACTGAGAGTTGTATAGTGGGAAGAGCAGGGTCCCTTGGGGGACCAAAAAGGGGTCTGGCCACTACACAAAGTGCGTCAGAGAAGCAAGATATGCCTATATACTAGATCTCCAACCAACGTAAATTAACGAACAGCTATCATTCTAATTTACCATCCTCATCCCGTAGTGAAGCACGGGTATTCAGCTATCTACAATGTTATTTATACTGTGCGTTTAATATTTAAATTTCTTTTTGTAAACAGACATTTTTAAAATCCCGGGCATCGATGGGTACTCCAGCTAGTATATATATATATATATATATATATATATATTATACGGGAGCATGCAAAGAATCCCTAATTTGTAGTTGGGGTGAGGGGGCGGACTTGTATGGGATGAGAGAGTTGGGGGGGCAAAGCATTTTGTTGCACCTGGGCCCACCGCTTGCTAGTTCCACCACTGCTCTGATGGCTGGTAGTGATGCTGCCATGATGATTGGTCTACAGCTCCACCCGCGACATTGTTAATTTGGCCATTGCTAAACTTTGGCTAGATATGATCGTCCAATACCATCCAGTTACACCACTTCAGCCAAAAGAGGAGATACAGTTGAGTTGACTCTGTATCACTATAGTTGCACGTGCTTGGCTCCTGACCATGCAGAGACCATAAACACATAGGATCCATCTGCGAAACTGACTTGCATTCAACTCTGCATCAGTACCAGATATACTACTTCTCCTATTAAAGGGACATCTAGTAGTTTGGCTTCATTCAAATTTACAACAAATCAAATTTATGAAAATAAGATTTCTATATATTTATCCTTTATCTGCTAAGCTTTAATTTCAGCATCTGAAAGATCCCTCTTAGCTGTTGCACCGCTACATAGATGTAGGTCAGCTACAAAACGTGGATCAATACTTTGATTAGTTGCTATTTTTGTAAAAAGCTTGTTAATGAAAAAGTAATGAGGACTTCTTGGCCCAGGGAAACATATTGAGTAGTAGCGAAACATTTGTAGTGTTCCGTTCCGTGCTTGAGTACACCATAATGTCTTTATCTACTTAATGTCATGCTCTGCTCTCTCAGAATCACTCTGTCAGTGTCTGCTGAGCTTCCCCTCTTTCTGTCACTGTCACTGATTTTCCGTCTCTGTCTTTGTCAGTGCCACATGTCTTTTCTCTATCTCTCTCATACTCTCTGGATTTCACTCACTGTCACAACTGTCACGGAATAAATCTACTTCTTCCATTTTATTAATGTGTGCACATTGCCTTGTTAACTTGCTGCTGTCAGTAATCAGAGTTTTAAACTAAAAGCTTCTAGGTCATTTAGCACTAAATTACCTATTAAACTGAACAGATATTTTGAAAGGTTATTTTGAAAAGGTGCTGGCCCTGTAAATCAATTACGTATAGAGGCCATTTTACCTAAGGCTCTTGTGTAGGAAAATTACTTTCTCTAACTGCAAACACCATAGCTTTAAATGGCAATGACAGGCCCGTTCTCAGGCATCTATTGCCATTAAACCTACATTTGGTGCCAATGTCTGGTTACTCTTCCTAACTGCAGTCATTGAATGGATGTAAGAACCTCAGTGAACTGTGTACAGACTGGCTCATATAGAGGTTGGAATCCAGTATTTGCCCAAATTATGTCATTTCTAATTGTTAGGCATGAATGCCAGTGATGTAATCACTAGTGTTTCATGCAGGTTCCACCATGGCAGAGTGTTAACTCCCTGCTGAGTTCCACTTTTTGTTCTCTTGTGCAATGTATGTTATTGTTAACTCCTTGTTTACCAGATTAGCTCATGACCTCTGTGCAAGTACGAGGACTCAATTAACAGGCTGTTATTTTTTCATATTAGTTAAACATACAATACTCGTAAATACCAACATTTTAGTTTCCTATGGATAGCAAAGATAAATCTAATTATAGGTATTTAATAGCCTCAAAACTTAAAACCAGTATATGAATGGAAAAATATATATCAACATTAATGTAACTATTTCAGAAGCAGAGGACAACCTGAAATCTTACTCAAGTTACATTAGGTTTAGTGGTTGTACATTTCATGGATACAAAATGTTTACCAAAGTACATTTGATATTGTTTTACTCTGGAAAGAAAATTCTCTTTTTTTTCTGGTAACATTTTAAAAACATTTATATTTGTTCCAAATCCATAACCTGTATGTTACACTATGAGGGGAATTCAAATGTTTGAAAAGTCGGTTGGATGTCTTTTTTCCCCTGTCTATTAGATAGGAAAAAACAGTCACCCAACTGACTTTTCAAACTATTAAATATCCCCCTATTACTGATAACTAACAAGTTAGATGTCTGAATATGCTACAGAAGGCTTGGCGTTCAAAGCCCTTGCTTGGAGTGTTGTGTATTTTAATAAAGTGGGACTAAGTAAGTGAAGGTTATCATGACCATGGTGTAAGCACATACTACATTGTGTGGCGTTATGAAGGTAAATTGCACTACTGACACATGCATTCAGTGTGGAGTTGGAGGGATCTGCCAACACAGGAAGAAAATACAGGGCTGCAGCTGGAGAATGAGTCAGTCTGGAAGATTGCTGCAGTCAAGATTGACTAGTTGTTGAAACAGAGCTCACGTGGGGCTGCAGTCAGAGTGAAACAGGCCAAGTGGCCAGGATTCAGACCTATTGGATGCAGGTCTGAACCCTAAGCCTCTGACACTGTCTATAGCTGTGGTAGACAGCAAGCCAGGCTGGAACTCATGAGAGACAGGACTGAGAGTTTTGTGAGAGTTTTTGTGTTGCAGGGGTGAGATATTCTGTGTTGCTGGCAATATTGAGAGGGACCAAGCACTGAGATAGTGGCCTAAACAGGGGCTTGGCTGTTTGTGGTTTTGTTTCAGTTATTTTGCTGCCAGTAAATCACTATTTCTTTTGTTTGCCTGGAAAAACTGTGTTTGGATTCTGATTAAGCACCTAGACACTGCACCAATACACCGCTCTCCTAAGCTAATTACCCTGTGTCATCACAATATGGTGGAGAATTGGCTTACAAAAAAATCTATGCAGAAAGTGGATTACAGCATCTGAAAGGAATATATGGATGCTTTCTGCACAGCATATGGGACACAACAAAACTGGACTTGACTATGAATCCAAAGGAGCTGGTGAGTGAAGAAAAAAACAAAAAGCCTGCTGAAGTATTATCTGCACATTTGCAAATTGTCTGCATATCTGCAAAAACTTGATGAAAAGTGCAAATGTATGGAAATAGCCAGTTATGAGGTATACACTGTGTCCTTGAAGAGAAATATGTGAACGAATGTTGAAGAATTTCTGCTAGCAAAAGCAAAAGTGTTTGTGAATTTGTTACAGCAGAGAAAGGGTTAGTGGAGGGTAAAAAAAGTGTTTCTTTTGCTGATGCCCAAGCCTATGACTGGCTCATTAGTGCAAGGTGTGGCTAATAAAGTGCTGTGTTGACATTTCTTTTACAAAATTCAGTCAAAGAAAAAGTGCTTTGTTATTTGTTGGCTAGGGTAATTCCACATGAAGAAAATTGTTTTGCTGTATGCTTTCGAAAACAAAGTGTGGTACAAGTGAAAACCAAAAACAGTTGCTGTGTCTATTGTGTGCAGATAATTATGGAAATTAAAATAAACATGCTAATAGGAAAAGCAGATGACCTGCTACCCTTATTCACTCTCAGGATAGATTGAAGCTACAGACTGCAGTGGACAGTCATAAAAGGAAATACAGAAGGTGTGACTGCAAATGATGTTACATTATTTTTTTGGTTTAACTTTGATGTATTAGAAAGAGATTCTACAGGGAAAGAGACATTTTAAGTCACAAAGCAAAGTAAAACTGCCTGTGAGTGTGGTCAGTGTAAGGAGCTGTGTTTGTCAGGTGAAGGCTATGTCAGCAGAGAAGCCTATGACCATGTGAATGGAAGACTGCCTTATTATTAGCAAATATGTGACTTAAAGAAAAAGTCAGCTGAAGAAAGATTTGTACACAAGCAAGTTGTTGAAAAGTTGCACAGTGAGTTATTCTCTTTAAAAATGTCCTCAACACAAAAGTAAGGAAAAAGAGAACTGGAAATGAAGGCTCTTAAAGAGAGAGAATTCAAATTGGCAGCTATGACTGAATGCCTTGAGAATGCTGATGAATTCACATCTGTTAAAAAGCATGAAAACGATGAGCTCCTTGCAAAGAATAAAGTATTGGAGCAAGACATTGTTAAATTGCGCCAGTGGTGTTTGAATCTGCAGCAGGACATGTAAGAATTAAGAGAATGTGTAAAGAACATGAGAAGGATGCAGAGCACACTCAAGTAAAAATTGTGGGGGTCATTCCGAGTTGTTCGCTCGTTATTTTTTTGTCGCAACGGAGCGATTAGTCGCTAATGTGCATGCGCAATGTCCGCAGTGCGACTGCACCAAGTAAATTTGCTATGCAGTTAGGAATTTTACTCACGGCATTACGAGGTTTTTTCTTCGTTCTGGTGATCGTAATGTGATTGACAGGAAGTGGGAGTTTCTGGGCGGAAACAGGCCGTTTTATGGGAGTGTGTGAAAAAACGCTACCGTTTCTGGGAAAAACGCGGGAGTGGCTGGAGAAATGGAGGAGTGTCTGGGCGAACGCTGGGTGTGTTTGTGACGTCAAACCAGGAACGACAAGCACTGAACTGATCGCAGATGCCGAGTAAGTCTGGAGCTACTCAGAAACTGCTAAGAAGTGTCTATTCGCAATATTGCGAATCTTTCGTTCGCAATTTTGATAAGCTAAGATTCACTCCCAGTAGGCGGCGGCTTAGCGTGTGCAAAGCTGCTAAAAGCAGCTTGTGAGCGAACAACTCGGAATGACCCCCTGTGTCTTTAGCTTTGGTAATAAAAGAAAAAGACTCTTTATTTGTATCCACACAAGCAAAATTTGAAGATTGTGAATTAGAGAGAGATTATCTTGCTGAGAAACTTTGCGGAAAAAAAGAGAAATTTCTCCATATGCTTCAGACTCAAGCTCAGTGGGAGAAATATTGTGAGGAAAAAGTCATGGAAGTTGTCCATCTTGAAGCAAGTTTTAAGGAGCAAATACAGGCACTCCAATCCAACTAGGCTGCAGCCAGAGCAGTTTCAGAGTGTCTGACTGAAAGAAATTTATTTTTGGAGAAAAAACTTAACCATGCTCATGGTAATGCTAAATAATTGCAAGGACAGAGTGAGACCTTGAGAAATGTCTGTTAAGTACTCAAAAACAGTAGCAAAATCTGGAAATGAATACTAGAGAACTAGAGATTCAGCCTAAATTAAATGTAGCAGAGTCTGAAATAGCTGTACAAAAGCTGAGACTTGTTGAATTTGAAGCTATGAAGAGCAATCTTCTACAGACTGTTGGAAAGCACTATGAGAAAAATTACCCAGATGGAAGAGCGGCTCTCTGCAGCTAAGGAAAATGGCACTTGGAAGTGGGAAACGCAGAGGAGGACAAGAAATTGGTTAATGCTCTGAAATTAGATTATGCACCCAAAATGGCATCTGATGTCTTCACTGAGCCTAGTGTGACAGAAATACAAAAACATAAGCAGCAGTTACTAAGGGTTGTTACTTAAAAGGCTGGTATGAAGAGCTAGTGATGCAAATAGACTTGTATAATGACTAACAGATGAACAGTGAATTGTTTGAACAAAGTAAGATGTTCCAGAAGGATGATATCTGTCAGCAGCAATTTAACAATGAAGATGTCCTCATTAAATGTCACAGCGTGCAAGAATGGACTGAAGTATCAAAATTGGGCAACTTCCTAGAAGACTTGCAAAAATTAGTGAAGTACCTTGCAGTGACATTCATCTGCCTGTTTTGTATGAAGGAGAGAAGTCTTCCCAAAGAGTTCCAGTTCCAGATAATAAAGCTGTGTCTAAAGTTAGTGATAAAGAACAGACAAATACAGATGGTGACCATATGACCTACTATATGTTATGATTCTGATACTCAGGTCAGGGGTGATCTTATACGGTAGGACCTGAATACCAGAACGCAATGCTGGGAAAGGGGAATGGAAAGGGAATAGCCCCTGGCACCCTATCTCCGTTGTCTCGCCCGTGCTGTCAGTACACTCTTGCGAGACTATGGTTGCTTGGGCCCATGGCAGCCGCGTTTGAAGGGCGGATTACGTCTGCCCAACTCCGATGCCCCCTCAGGTCTTAACGAGAGACAAAGAGTGAACCGAGACAGGGTGATAACAAGGGGCCCTCTAACTGAACAACAAGGCCAGGGGCTACTAACAAAGCTGAAACTAAAGTATGCTCGGATTTCCGCCAGGGAAAAGAACAACAAAATACTCCACTTGTCCACTCTCCTACACGGCACCGCCGAGTACCGGAGAGGACTGTGGAAGCGGATACCTCTGCAAATGCTCCAATACCAGAAAACAATATAAAGCGGCTTAGGCCGCAACTCGCGGCAGGGCCACCACTCACGAAACCAAGCAAGATCCTCTATTGACTGCCACAGGTAAATGAGGACCAGAAGAACTCCTTAGGATAAGACGGCTACTCCAAGACTCAGGAACACAGAGAACTGGAAAGACCGGGCACAGCAGACCAGGAACAGACGTTCACCAAACATGAGCAGCATGCAGGAAGCTATCACCGGCGTCTGTGTGAGGCACTGAGGAGGCTTAAAACAGAGAACCCTCCAATCAGAATCTAGAGCCTAATTACCCAAAATGTCGTGCAGCTGCCTTGCTGCACGACCAGAGAACATGTGTGAGTACATGCTAATTAAACACCAGCAACGGGGAACGCGGTCCGCCTGTGGCGTCCCCGTTGCTATGGACCCGGCGGCTCGGCGCGCACGCGTCCTGGCGTTGCTAGGGACCCGGCGGCTCAGCGCGCACGGTGTCCTAGCGTTGCTAGGGACCCGGCGGCTCAGCGCGCACGGCGTCCCTAGTGTTGCCAGGCGCCGTGCAGAAAGGGGAGAAGGTGCAGCGGCCGGCTACGGACCGCTGCGCCTAACAGTACCCCCCCTTAAGGAGGGGTTAAAGAAACCCTAAAGCAAGGTTTCCGAGGAAATTCCTGAAAAAATAATCTCTTGAGTCTAGGGGCATGTAGATCCCCATCCAGGACCCAAGACCTTTCCTCCGGACCATAGCCCTTCCAGTGAACCAAAAAATAAAGCCGGCCCCGGGAAACTTTTGAATCTAAAACCTTCTCAACCAAGAACTCCTGTTGCCCCTGAACATCCACTGGAGATCTACCCAGGGAGGTCTTCCGAGGAAATCTCCTGGAAGAAACATATTGTTTCAACAGGGAACAGTGGAAAGTATTTCCAATTCTGAGAGATCTTGGCAAGCGTAGCCGAAAAGCAACTGGGTTGACCTTCTTAATGATAAGAAATGGTCCAATAAATTTGGGTCCCAGTCTAGCCGAGGGTTGTCGGAGCTTGATGTTGCGAGTTGACAACCATACCTTATCTCCCACCTTAAAAGTGCAAGGACGTCGGAGCCTATCAGAAAATTTATTTTCTCTGAAGGCAGCTTTTCCGAGGGCAAGGTGCACTTTTCTCCAAATTGCTCTGAGGTGGGAGGTTAAGGTCAACGAGGAAACTGGAGAATGATGGAAAAAAGAGTTGGCTCTAGGATGAAAACCAAAGACTGAAAAGAATGGGGACTCCTTGGTGGAGGAATGACAAGAGTTATTATAAGCAAATTCGGCCAAAGGAAGAAACTCAGACCAATCATTCTGGAGTTTGGCCGAATACAAGCGTAAGTATTGTTTTAATGACTGGTTGACTCGTTCGTTTTGCCCGTTAGACTGTGGATGGTAACCAGATGTTAAAGACAGTCTCATCTTCAATGAGGCACAAAAACGTTTCTAGAATCGTGCGATGAATTGCGGACCCCGATCAGAGACAATATCAGTGGGCAAACCATGGAGCCTGAACACATGGCGGAGGAACAAAACTGCCAACCCTTGAGCAGAGGGTAATCGGGGAAGAGCAATGAAATGAGCCATTTTACTAAAACGGTCCACCACCACCCAAATGACTCGAAATCCGACTGAAAGGGGAAGGTCCACCACGAAATCCATGGAAATATGAGACCATGGCCTGAGAGGAACGGCTAAAGGCATGAGTTGCCCGATAGGCAACGAACGAGGGACCTTATGCTGCGCACAAACCTAACAGGAATGGACGAATTCCTTAACGTCTTTAGAAAGACTAGGCCACCACACTGAGCGAGAGACTAACTCCAAAGTCTTAGTGATACCTGGATGCCCCGAGACTTTGTTGTCATGAAACTCAGTTAAAACAGTGCCTCTCAAAAATTCAGGGACAAAAAGACGACCAGCAGGAGTAAGCCTAGGAGCTTGGTGTTGAAGCTGGTTTAACTGAGTAAATAAATCCATTGTGAGGCCTGCCCGGATGACTGAAGATGGAATTATGGGGGTAGTAACAGGATTGCTATTGTGAACCGGAAGAAAGCAACGTGACAGGGCATCAGCTTTCGTATTCTTGGAACCAGGCCTGAAGGTGATAATAAACCTGAAACGAGTAAAGAACAATGCCCAACGTGCCTGCCGAGCATTAAGCCGTTTAGCTGACTCAATATATTGCAGATTCTTATGGTCAGCAAATACAGTAATAGTATGCCTAGCTCCCTCCAGCCAATGCCTCCACTCCTCGAAAGCCCATTTTACTGCCAGTAATTCCCGATTACCAACGGCATAGTTGGATTCTGCAGAGGAGAATTTCCTGGACATGAAGGCACAAGGATGTAGTTCCTGAGACTCCGGATCTTCCTGAGAAAGGATAGCCCCCACTCCAACCTCTGAGGCATCAACCTCCACAATAAAGGGAAGCTCCGGATTAGGATGTCTGAGGACAGGAGCCGAGACAAAGGCCTGCTTCAAGGCCCGGAAGGCAGACTCAGCTTCAGGCGACCAATTGGAAGGATACGCTCCTTTTTTAGTCAAAGCTACTATGGGAGCGACCAGGTCATAAAAAGTATGAATGAACCGCCTATAATAATTTGCAAACCCTAAAAAGCGCTGAATTGCTTTTAAATTAGTGGGTTGCGCCCAATTAAGAATGGCCTGGAGTTTTTTCGGTTCCATGCAAAATCCCTGGGGAGAAATAACGTACCCCAAGAAAGACACTTCTGTGATGTGAAAATCACACTTCTCAAGCTTAGCATATAAATGATTCTCTCGTAGTTTTTGAAGAACCAGACGCACCTGGGTAACATGTTGTTCTATAGACTCAGAGTATATCAAAATGTCGTCTAAATAAACGACCACGAACTTCCCAAGGAAGTCACGGAGAACATCGTTGATGAGGTCTTGAAAAACCGCCGGAGCATTTGACAGGCCAAATGGCATCACCAGGTATTCATAGTGACCCGACTGAGTGCTGAAAGCCGTCTTCCACTCATCCCCAGATTTTATTCGGATGAAATTGTAAGCTCCCCTCAGATCGATTTTTGAAAAGATCACGGCGGAGCGTAACTGATCAAAAAGCACTGAAATCAATGGCAACGGATAGGTGTTCTTCACAGAGATTTTATTCAGAGCCCTAAAGTCAATGCATGGTCTAAGCGACCCATCTTTTTTCTCAACAAAGAAAAACCCTGCACTCAACGGAGATTTTGAAGGCCTAATAAAGCCTTTCTAAGGCTTTCCTGAATGTAATTATTCATGGCCGTGGTTTCTGGCCCGGACAGGGCATATAATCTCCCCTTAGGCAAAGTGGCACCTGGTACTAACTCGATTGCACAGTCATAGGACCGATGGGGAGGCAGAATGTCCGCATTGCCTTTGGAGAACACATCGGCAAAATCCTGATATTCCACAGGAATAAGTTCTGGGACGACTGCCGCAACCCGGACTGGATGAGAAATACATTCCTTAACACAAAAAGGACCCCATTGGGAAATCTCCCCAGACCGCCAATCAATGGTGGGATTATGAAAGGCAAGCCAAGGGTGACCCAAAACTACAGGGACTGCCAGACAATGTGTAAGGTAGAATTCAATATCTTCTGAATGTAAGGCCCCTACTGTAAGTAATACTGGAGGTGTGCGGTGAGTAATTATCCCATTGGAAAGCGGGCCCCCATCTAACCCGTGCATGGTGATACGTCTATCCAACGGAATCTGTGGAATGCCTAAGGCCTAAACCCAAGCTAAGTCCATAAAATTTCCTGCAGCTTCACTGTCGACGAAGGCCGACACCAATGAACCGAGGCGGCCAAAGGAAATTTTAACAGGAACTAATAGAGAGTCATTTGAGGAGATAAGCTGCAGACCCAAATGAACCCCCTCACAATTCACTTGGTCAGAGCGTTTCCCGACTTGTTCGGGCAGTTGCGAGCAATATGTCCCTTACCACCACAGTACAAACAGAGACCAGAACTTAATCTTCTGGTTCTTTCCTCTGGGGACAGCCGGGAAAGACCCATCTGCATGGGCTCCTCGATGTCCTCAGGAAAGGTATAAACACTAGGACTAGGCCTAAAAGTTGTTCCTCTTTCAGCCCTCCGCTCTCGGAGACGACGATCTATTTTAATTGCAAGCTCCATGAGTTTGTCGAGAGTCTCAGGAGCGGGGTACTGAAGGAGACTGTCTTTAATAAGTTCTGACAAACCAAGGCGAAACTGACTGCGCAGGGCCGGGTCATTCCAGCCACAGTCGTTCGACCAACGGCGGAATTCGGTACAATACACCTCTGCTGGATTTTTACCTTGTTTAAGAGCATGCAGGTGACTCTCAGCTGACGCCTCTCTATCAGGGTCATCATACAACAGGCCTAACGATTTAAAAAAGGCGTCTACTGATAACAAAGCAGGATCTTCCGTTCTTAACCCAAACGCCCAGGTCTGTGGATCACCCTGGAGCAATGACATAACAATCCCAACCCGCTGAGACTCAGTACAAGAGGACTTAGGCCTTAAACGAAAATAAAGCTTACAAGCTTCCTTAAAATAAAAAAAATCTTTTCGGTTACCCGAAAAACGGTCGGGTAAATGCATCTTTGGTTCAGGGACCACACTCGGGGAGGCTCGCAAAAGATCTTCCTGCGATCTCACTCGAAGAGAAAGGTCCTGAACAATCTGAGTTAGTTCTTGAATTTGGTTAACCAAAAGTTGACCCGGGATTTGGTCCTAACCCTGCCGGATTCATGAAGCCGGATTTTACTCTTCACCAAAACAGAATGGGAAAAAATAAAAAAAACCTTTTTCTTTTTTAAGTTTTGGGCCGGTGATAATGTTATGATTCTGATAGTCAGGTCAGGGGTGATCTTATACGGTAGGACCTGAATACCAGAACGTAATGCTGGGAAAGGGGAATGGAAAGGGAATAGCCCCTGGCACCCTATCTCCGTTGTCTCGCCCGTGCTGTCAGTACACTCTTGCGAGACTATGGTTGCTTGGGCCCATGGCAGACGCATTTGAAGGGCGGATTACGTCTGCCCAACTCCGATGCCCCCTCAGGTCTAACGAGAGACAAAGAGTAAACCGAGACAGGGTGATAACAAGGGGCCCTCTAACTGAACAACAAGGCCAGGGGCTACTAACAAAGCTGAAACTAAAGTATGCACGGATTTCCGCCAGGGAAAAGAACAACAAAATACTCCACTTGTCCACTCTCCTACACGGCACCGCCGAGTACCGGAGAGGACTGTGGAAGCGGATACCTCTGCAAATGCTCCAATACCAGAAAACAATATAAAGCGGCTTAGGCCGCAACTCGCGGCAGGGCCGCCACTCACGAAACCAAGCAAGATCCTCTATTGACTGCCACAGGTAAATGAGGACCAGAAGAACTCCTTAGGATAAGACGGCTACTCCAAGACTCAGGAACACAGAGAACTGGAAAGACCGGGCACAGCAGACCAGGAACAGACGTTCACCAAACATGAGCAGCATGCAGGAAGCTATCACCGGCGTCTGTGTGAGGCACTGAGGAGGCTTAAAACAGAGAACCCTCCAATCAGAGTCTAGAGCCTAATTACCCAAAATGTCGTGCAGCTGCCTTGCTGCACGACCAGAGAACATGTGTGAGTACATACTAATTAAACACCAGCAACGGGGAACGCGGTCCGCCTGTGGCATCCCCGTTGCTATGGACCCGGCGGCTCGGCACGCACGCGTCCTCGCGTTGCTAGGGACCCGGCAGCTCAGCGCGCACGGCGTCCTAGCGTTGCTAGGGACCCGGCAGCTCAGCGCGCACGGCGTCCCTAGCGTTGCCAGGCGCCGTGCAGAAAGGGGAGAAGGTGCAGCGGCCGGCTACGGACCGCTGCGCCTAACACTATATGAGGCAAAGGCACAGGATGTACAGAGGTTTACAGAGAGATTGATGGCTTCCCAGGATGAGACTCTGTTGTTGTCATGTGATCAGAGTGATGTTAAAGTAAACAGGTCACACAGTGGAAAGCAGAACCATTTAGAAAGTTAATATTGACAGTCATGTGAAGACTCCTGTATGTGAAACAGTGTATTTGTGCAACCAGGATGGAATCTGCAATGCAGCTGAATTTGTCTGTGAGGAAGTGAAGTTATCTCACACCACAAAGCTTGTAGCAAGTAAACCAGCTAAACTAAGCATGTTATGTGGACAAGAGTCCAGGATCTGAGAGTGCCAATTCCAGTACATACTGACATAAAACCAAGGTCTGAAGATTTTAATGCTGGTGGCACTCAGGATGATACTGGACCTTTGAAAGAAGATGTTACCAGTGAAGTATGACAATTGCCAATACAGTGTTTCAAGGCTGAAGTTTAAAGATGTTTTAAGCAGGGGATGGCTTGCCTGTAAGAGGTTTAAGCAAAAAAAATAAGATTTTAGACCTACCGGTAAATCTTTTTCTCGTAGTCCGTAGAGGATGCTGGGGACTCCGTAAGGACCATGGGATAGACGGGCTCCGCAGGAGCCATGGGCACTTTAAGAAAGACTTTGGATCTGGGTGTGCACTGGCTCCTCCCTCTATGCCCCTCCTCCAGACCTCAGTTAGAGAAACTGTGCCCAGAGGAGACGGACAGTACGAGGAAAGGATTTTTGTTAATCCAAGGGCAAGATTCATACCAGCCACACCAATCACACCGTAGTATAACTTGTGATATACTATCTAGTTAACAGTATGAAAAAACAACATAGCATCGGTCCAAAACCGATGAAACTGTAACATAACCATTATGTAAGCAATAACTATATACAAGTCTTGCAGAAGTAGTCCGCACTTGGGACGGGCGCCCAGCATCCTCTACGGACTACGAGAAAAAGATTTACCGGTAGGTTTAAAATCTTATTTTATCTAACGTCCTAGACGATGCTGGGGACTCCGTAAGGACAGTGGGGATTATACCAAAGGTCCCAAATGGGCGGGAGAGTGTGGATGACTCTGCAGCACTGATTGAGCAAACAGGAGGTCCTCCTCAGCCAGGGTATCAACCTTATAGAATTTTGCAAAGGTGTTTGACCCCGACCAAGTAGCAGCTCGGCACAGCCATAGTGCCGAGACCTCTCGGGCAGCCGCCCAAGAAGAGCCCACCTTCCTAGTGGAATGGGCCTTAACTGATTTTGGTAACGGCAATCCTGCCGTAGAATGTGCCTGCTGAATCGTGTTACAGATCCAGCGAGCAATAGTCTGCTTTGAAGCGGGAGCGCCAACCTTGTTGGCTGCATACAGGACAAACAGTGCTTCTGTCTTCCTGACTCTAGCCGCTCTGGCCACGTAAATTTTCAAAGCCCTGACCACATCAAGGGACTCGGATTCCTCCAAGTCACACGTAGCCACAGGCACGACAATAGGTTGGTTCATATGAAAAGATGAGACCACTTTAGGTAGGAATTGAGGACGGGTCCGCAATTCCGCCCTATCCATATGGAAAACCAGATAGGGGCTTTTATGTGATAAAGCCGCTAATTCCGAAACTCGCCTAGCAGAAGCCAAGGCTAACAACATGACCACCTTCCAAGTGAGATATTTCAACTCCACCGTTTTAAGTGGTTCAAACCAATGTGACTTAAGGAAACTTAACACCACGTTAAGGTCCCAAGGCGCCACCGGAGGTACAAAAGGAGGCTGAATATGCAGTACTCCCTTCACAAACGTCTGTACTTCTGGGAGAGAGGCCAATTCCTTTTGAAAGAAAATGGATAAGGCAGAAATCTGAACCTTAATAGAGCCTAATTTTAGGCCTAAATTCACTCCAGTTTGTAGGAAGTGAAGAAAACGGCCCAGATGGAATTCTTCCATAGGAGCATTCCTGGCCTCACACCAAGAAACATATTTTCGCCATATTCGGTGATAATGTTTTGATGTCACGTCCTTCCTAGCCTTTATTAGTGTAGGAATGACCTCATCCGAAATACCTTTTTCCGCTAGGATCCGGCGTTCAACCGCCACGCTGTCAAACGCAGCCACGGTAAGTCTTGGAACAGACAGGGCTCCTGTTGCCACAGGTCCTGTCTTAGAGGAAGAGGCCACGGATCTTCTGTGAGCATCTCCTGCAGATCCGGATACCAGGTCCTTCGTAGCCAATCTGTAACAATGAGGATTGTTCTCACTCCTCTTTTTCTTATTATTCTCAACACCTTGGGTATGAGGGGAAGAGGAGGAAATACATAGACCGACCGGAACACCCACGGTGTCACTAGGGCATCCACAGCTACTGCCTGAGGGTCTCTTGACCTGGCGCAATACCTTTGTAGCTTTTTGTTGAGACGGGAAGCCATCATGTCTATTTGGGGCAGTCCCCACTGACTTGCAATCTGTGCGAAGACTTCCTGATCAAGTCCCCACTATCCCGGATGTAGGTCGTGTCTGCTGAGGAAGTCTGCTTCCCGGTTGTCCACTCCCGGAATGAACACTGCTGACAGTGCGCTTACATGATTCTCCGCCCAGCGAAGAATTCTGGTGGCTTCCGCCATCGCCACTCTGCTCCTTGTGCCACCTTGGCGGTTTACATGAGCTACTGCGGTGACGTTGTCTGACTGGATCAGAACTGGTTGGTTGCGAAGTAATGCCTCCGCTTGACGTAGGGCGTTGTATATGGCCCTCAGTTCCAGGATGTTGATGTGGAGACAAGTCTCTTGACTCAACCAAAGACCTTGGAAATTTCTTCCCTGTGTGACTGCTCCCCAACCTCGGAGGCTCACGTCCGTGGTCACCAGGATCCAGTCCTGAATGCCGAACCTGCGGCCCTCTAGGAGGTGAGCACTCTGCAGCCACCACAGGAGAGATACCCTGGCTCTGGGGGACAGGGTGATCCGCTGATGAATTTGTAGATGTGACCCGGACCACTTGTCCAGTAGGTCCCATTGGAAAGTCCTCGAATGGAACCTACCGAAGGGAATGGCTTCGTATGATGCCACCATCTGTCCCAGGACTCGAGTGCAGTGATGCACTGACACCTGTTTTGGTTTCAGTAAGTTCCTGACCAGAGTCATGAGTTCTTGAGCTTTTTCTGTTGGAAGAAAAACCCTTTTCTGGTCTATGTCCAGAATCATGCCCAAGAAGGTCAAACGAGATGTAGGATTCAGCTGCGACTTTGGAATATTGAGAATCCAGCCGTGTTGCTGTAACACCTTCAGTGAAAGTGATACGCTGTTCAGCAACTTCTCCCGTGATCTCGCTTTTATGAGGAGATCGTCCAAGTATGGGATAATTGTGACACCCTGCTTGCGCAGGAGCACCATCCTTTCCGCCATCACCTTGGTGAAAATCCTCGGGGCCGTGGAAAGCCCAAACGGCAACGTCTGAAACTGGTAATGACAATCCTGTACCGCAAATCTCAGGTACGCCTGATGAGGAGGATATATGGGAACATGCAGGTATGCATCCTTTATGTCCAGAGATACCATAAAATCTCCCCCTTCCAGGCTGGCGATGACCGCTCTGAGCGATTCCATTTTGAACTTGAACCGTTTTGAGTAAAGGTTCAGGGATTTTAAATTCAAAATGGGTCTGACCGAACCGTCCGGTTTCGGGACCACAAACAGAGTTGAGTAGTATCCCTTCCCTCTTTGAAGCAGGGAACCTCGACCACCACTTGTTGAAGACACAATTTGTGAATCGCATGTAACACTATCTCCCTTTCTAGGGGAGAAGTCGGTAGCGCCGATTTGAAAAACCGGCGAGGGGGCACCTCTTCGAATTCCAGCTTGTATCTCTGAGAAACAATTGCCCAGGGATCCACCTGTGAGTGAACCCAGATGTGGCTGAAAAATCGAAGACGTGCCCCCACTGGAGCGGACTCCCTCAGGAGAGCCCCAGTGTCATGCGGTGGATTTTGCAGAGGCCGGGGAGGACTTCTGTTCCTGGGAACTAGCTGTGTTGTGCAGCCTTTTTCCTCTGCCCTTACCTCTGGCAAGAAAGGACGATCCACGTACTCTTTTGCTTTTATTTGAACGAAAGGACTGCATTTGATAATGAGGCGCTTTCTTATGATGTGAGGGAACATAAGGCAAACAATTTGATTTACCTGCCGTAGCTGTGGAGACGAGGTCCGAGAGGCCTTCTCCAAATAATTCCTCACCCTTGTAAGGTAAAAACTCCATATGCCTCTTTGAGTCGGCATCACCTGTCCACTGTCGGGTCCATAAGACTCGCCTAGCAGAAATAGACATAGCGTTTATTCTGGAACCCAGTAAACTAATGTCTCTTTGAGCATCCCTCATATATAAGACAGCATCTTTTATATGCCATAGGGTCCTTAAAATGGTATCCTTATCTAGGGTCTCAATTTCCGCTGATAAGGAATCTGTCCATGCTGCTACAGCACTACAAACCCAGGCCGACGCAGTTGCCGGTCTGAGTATCGTACCAGAATGTGTGTAAATGGACTTCAATGTAACCTCCTGCTTGCGGTCAGCAGGATCCTTGAGGGTTACCGTATCTTGGGATGGCAGCGCTATCATTTTTGATAAGCGTGTCAATGCTTTGTCCACCCTAGGGGAGGATTCCCACCGTATTCTGTCCTTTGGCGGGAAAGGATACGCCATAAGAATCCTTTTGGGAATCTGCAGTTTTTTGTCTGGAGTTTCCCAAGCTTTTTCGTATAATTCGTTCAGCTCATGTGAGGATGGAAAGGTGACCTCAGGCTTCTTTCCTTTATACATGTGTACCCTCGTGTCAGGGACAGGGGGTTCCTCTGTGATATGCAAAACATCTTTTATTGCAATAATCATATATCGAATACATTTAGCCACTTTTGGCTGTAATTTTGCATCATCGTAGTCGACACTGGAGTCTGAATCCGTGTCGGTATCTGTGTCAACTATTTGGGATAGTGTGCGCTTCTGAGACCCCAAAGGTCCCGGCGACATTGGGACAGACATGGTTTGACTCCCTGACTGTTCCCTAGCCTCAGCTTTGTCTAATCTTTTGTGCAATAAATTTACATAAGCACTTAAGACATTCCACATATCCAACCAGTCAGGTGTCGGCGCTGCCGATGGAGACCTTACATTCATATACTCCCCCTCCTCCTTAGGTGAGCCTTCAACCTCAGACATGTCGACACACGCGTACCGACACACCACACACACACACAGGGAAACTCTTTTCTGAAGACAGGTTCCCCACCAGGCCCTTTGGAGAGACAGAGAGAGAGTATGCCAGCACACACCCCAGCGTTATATGACCCAGGAAAAACACAGAATGTTTACCCAGTTGCGCCTTTATATATGTATATGCGCCAATTATACTTTTATATTTATTAAATTATATTAAAAACCCTCTGTCACCGTGAGTAAGCAGGGGAGAGTCCGGGGAGCTTCCTCTCAGCGCTGTGCTGTGAAGAAAATGGCACTGGTGAGTGCTTAGGGAGAAGCCCCGCCCCCTTGGCGGCGGGCTTCTGTCCCGCTCAAAATTCTTAAAAACATGGCGGGGGCTCTTTATATACATGTACAGTGCCCAGCTGTACATGTATATATGTACTTTTGCCACAGGAGAGGTTTATATTGCTGCCCAGGGCGCCCCCCCTGCGCCCTGCATCCTTACAGTGACAGATGTGTGTGAGGTGAATGGGAGCAATGGCGCACAGCTTCACTGCTGTGCGTTACCTCTATGAAGATCAAGATGTCTTCTGCCGCCTCTGAAGTCTTCTTTTCTTCTCATACTCACCCGGCTTCTATCTTCCGGCTCTGCGAGGACGGCGGCGCGGCTCTGGGACGGACGGCGAGGGTGAGACCTGCGTACCAATCCCTCTGGAGCTAATGGTGTCCAGTAGCCTAAGAAACAGAGCCTTGAAACTCAGAGAAGTAGGTCTGTTTCTCTCTCCTCAGTCCCTCGATGCAGGGAGTCTGTTGCCAGCAGGCTCCCTGAAAATAAAAAACCTAACTAAAATACTTTCTGACAGGAAACTCAGGAGAGCTCCCTGAAAGCACCCAGTCTCCACTGGGCACAGTATCAAACTGAGGTCTGGAGGAGGGGCATAGGGAGAGGAGCCAGTGCACACCCAGATCCAAAGTCTTTCTTAAAGTGCCCATGTCTCCTGCGGAGCCCGTCTATCCCATGGTCCTTACGGAGTCTCCAGCATCCTCTAGGACGTTAGAGAAATAAATAAATCTTTATTCTGTTAAAAAGAAACAAAGGCAATGATTAGCTGCTCCCGGCTGTGACTATTCGCACCCGTGACTAAGTGATGTATTGTCTATGGGCCGTGGGTGCCAATATACCCATATGCCCGTTGATGGGCACACTTGCTGCAGCAATCTAGTTGTGAGTGTGAATAGCTGCAGAATATATGAGCGTGGCTACATTTGTAGCTGCCAATATAGAGAGGGGCCAAGTGCTGAGATAGTGCTCTGAACAGGGGCTAGGCTGTTTGTTGTTTTACTCCAGTTATTATGCTGCCAGTAAATCACCATTCCATTTGTTTACCTGGATAAGCTGTGTTTGTATTCTGATTAAGCACCCAGACACTGCACCAATACACCCCTCTACCGAGCTAGCTACATTGTCATCACAATAATTACAGATAGCTCTCCTGTTAAATGTCTGACTATGCTGCATGAGATTTGGAGATTGAAACCACTGCAGGATGATTTATTTATTTTAACACTGGTAATGATGTACACTTGAATGTTGTTTTTAATTTAACTGTATTTGTTTTATAAGAGTATAGACTAGGAAGTAGGAGTCAGGAAGAGAAAGGACAGGGGTCTATATTTCTTGTTAAAAACACTCCTCTTTTTATTAAAAGTCTTTATCTGCCCCAGGTCGGCAGTCAGATTCTGAGCAGTTTGGAGGCCTGGCTAAGTAGCCCCACCTCTTGGCTCTCTGCTCAAAGAGATGCATATAAGACACCATGTCACACATACTGGGGGAGGCTGGGAGCTGCTTGAGAACCAAGAGGAGGACCTCAGGGTGCACACGCCATCTCTCACACATACATACACACACACACTGCACCCACTCTATGGACCCACACCAATACTCTCACCTTGGTAGGCTTTGTGCAGCTGTCTGAGACAGGCTCTCTTCACTTCCTTGTCTCTCAGAATTGTCTCCAGGGTTCTGTGATGGATTCTGTGTTTACCAAGGAAGAAAAAAGGAGCAGGAATCAGAGGGAGGAGCAGTGGTAAAGTCAGGAGGTGCAGCATGTGCACCAGTAGATTTCCACCCGATGTCTGCTACTTGTATGCTGAGGCCGCCTCCACCCAGATGTAATAGACTGCTATCGAAACAAAAAAAATCTAGATGGATTCATTCCAAAGCCTTCCATTTTTGTGCCCTTGCCAGCTGTTGGCACGCATATGCTCCACTGGCTACTCCATTGAGTGATACTGAGGTGTACGAGGTATCAGAAAACAGTCAAGGTGGAGGCGGGAGGCAGGAGATGGTGGATCAGAGAGAGGTGAATAAAGTGGAAAATAGGGAGACTAGGAGGAGGATATTAAGGTGGTAGAAGGCAAGGGAGCAAATTGTTTTCAATGATGAAATCTGCTAGAGTTTTAGAGGATTATTTTAGTAGCTACATATTTTGATAGTGTGGGTATTGCAATGCTGCATGTTGTCTCTCTTTCCTGGGTGGTTGGATTCTGCATTAAACTCCTGTAGGCTGTGCATCCATAACTGGAAATACCCATCGGATTATTTGGGCATAAGTACAATTCAGCTCTCTAGCACTTGTTACTTTTTTTTTTTTTTTTTACAAATTGTAGCTGTATCACTGTTGGGAGTTATAGTACTACTGTGAATGGTGAGGAACTGTGCTTTGATACTGGACATTGTGTGAGTTCGCCTTGCAAAGTCATTATCCAAGGATTACTGTATATTCCTTGCTACATGATCATCATATAGGATAAACAGTGGTACACTCTTATAAGATCATTCAGCTTGATTACAGCACTGTTTGGAAATTTATTAACAACCAACAAAATCCAGTTAAATTATAGATAAGCCTTGTATGCATAGGGAGTAGGCACCTTAATTATCCTTATAACAAGAAATTGGACAGATTCTTATAGCGGCGCAAATTAACAAGGTATTTCTAATATTACCCGTTAGGGTCAAATGTTCATGGATGTTTTCATACTGAGTCCATATGTTGATCCAATCCAATTGTCGGTATATGGAAAAAAAGAAACACAATATATAGATGTTCAGGGAGAGTCCTTCTTGGGGTGTCAATTTATACACCTTCCACCTGGGATCCTCCTAACCCAATTTCTATTAGATGTGCGATGGTCTATTCATATGGGTTCACCCTTTACGTGGATGACAAAATGTCGCTTACATGCGTGCTTACTTTCAAACACTCTGGACAAAACCCATAAAGGTATCTTTCAATGGCACCTTGACAAAGACTTAATCACAAGTTGAAACGCGTTGGTGGAGCATGTGAGACTTGCAGAACATTGTCACCAGTAATCAGCTAAACGCGCATTTAAGGAATAAATGAGAAAAGCATACAGTGTCCCATTGAAAGATACCTTTACGTGAAAGAACAGCATCCTTTGAACGTAAGCCCTAAAGTGAGCACAAAGTATAAGGGAAGTTTAAAGTGTATGTGTGGTACCTATGGTGTCGGGAATATACAAGAATGAAAGAAACCTTTATGGGTTTTGTCCAGAGTGTTTGAAAGTAAGTGTTATATGTATTAATTTTATGTGTTTGGTGACACATCAGGATAGAATCTTGTGTTTGGCCGCATTGGGAGTGCGCAGGGGGAGATCTTGAATTTTTGTTGTACCTTAATTATCCTGTAATATTCCATGGTCCCTGAATCTGACGTTGGTTTTAATTACAGTGTATAGCATATGACTTGCGGAGAGGTGAGGAAGGTGAGGCAGAGCCTCTAATGTCATACACCCCAGTGTACTCCAGAGTTTTGGCTATAAAAATGATATGAAAAATAGAAAGGAGATTTTATAAATATCTTCTTTGTATTATTCTAATCATTTTTATATTCAAAAGTCACTAAAAAGTGTGTGACATATGATGCAGTGCCTCCCCTGCATACCTTGTCTGCACATCTCTATACAAATCTGCACCTTTGTATTATGAGCACATGAACCCCTGGGCTCATATACTGTGTAAATCTGGCTCTGGTACTAGCCTATGCCTCCCCAGCCACTTACCTCACTACATGTCACTGATTATGAGAGGTGTGCAATAACTTTCCGGATGCATAAAAAGTATTCTATTTAACTTTACATTGTTTCAAAGTATTCGCCAGAGGAGTCTATGCAGTTGCATGTGCTCAGACCACTTGGTGAAGCAGCTGGACCAGTGCGAAGCAGGTATGTCTTTTACATGTTAGATGAAGGTTTCCACGACAGCTTTGGGTGACTAAAAACTACTCCAACACATCTTGCTCTTGATTCATGGGAACTAGGGGTGTGCGGCGGGCCATTTTTCGGGTTTTGTATTTTTGTTTTGGAGCTGGATCTTCTTCGTGTTTTGGATCTGGATTGGTTTTGCCAAAACCACCCTTGCGGGTTTTGGTTTTGGATCTGGATTTTTTTTTTTTAAGAATCATCAAAACAGCTAAAAGGTTGCACCAAGGTAGTTGGACGGAGCAGCAGCAGCCATTGGATGTATAAACTAGGAGGACAAAATATAAAAAAAGAATGTATTTTAAAAAAGATGCATTAGGCAAGGCTCAAGATTTCAGTTCACAAAAAGATGACTAAGGCAAAAAAGACTAAAAAAAAGACAATATTTTAGATTTTATTTTATTTTAATTTCAATTTATTTTATTTATTTATTTATAATCAAATTCTTAATTTCCTCAAAGATATCTTTGATATGCAGAAAGTTCACTATATGAGTGTGGATAGTTTATTTACATTCATTTAATTTAAATTTATGTAATTTATAATAAATATTATTATTAATAATATAAATTTGAATTAATTACAATGTGGTGATAAGAAGAGTTATGAAAACAGAGCACGTCTGGATGTATTCTGGGAGGATACAGCACAAAATATAAAAATAAAAGATGTCTTTGATTTTGGGTGGACTGACAGAACACCCCTAGATGGACAGAGCAGCTGCAGTCCCTGGATGTATACTGGGATGACACAGCACAAATTATTAATTTAAATCAAAATATATATATTATTTTTTATATCACACACTGTGGTTACAGTGTCGCACAAATGAGTAAAAAATATGTAGAAGTATTTTTTATATCACACACCGGCGGATACAGTGTTGCACAAATGAATCAGAAATATATATAATAATTACACACTGTGGTTGACTACACCAACAGCGTCGCACAAAGCATTTATGAGTAGTAAATAATATACTGCGGTCTGGCCGGCAGTGTCACAGGTGTTATGAAAATAAAAATTGTATAGTACACTGAGGTACAGCACAAACAAAAAAATAGATATCTTTTTTATAATTAACATTTTAGGCTTTTTGTTTTTAGCTTTTATTATTTTAATTTTACACTGCATTTGAGCCCCTGGATGGACGAACAGATCACCCCTTTTAGATACAGCAGATAGAGCACCCCTTTCAAATGCATAATAGAAATATATTTTTGGCTTTGGATTACACACAGATATATATCAGTAGTGTACGGCAGTTGCAGTACTAGTCATCACTAAGTGATGCACCAATAGAAACATATTTTTTGCTTTGGATCACACAGAGGATATATATCAGTAGTGTACAGCAGTACTGGTAGTCATCACTGAGTTACGCACCAATAGAAATATATTTTTTGCTCTGGATTACACACAGGATATATAGCAGTAGTGTACGGCAGTACTGGTAGTTGTCACTGAGTGACGCGCCAATAGAAATATATTTTTTGCTCTGGATCACACACAGAGGATATATAGCAGTAGTATACAGCAGCCACAGTACTAGTAGTCAGAGTGACGCACCAATAAAAATATTTTTTTTTGCTTTGGATCAAATACAGAAGATATACAGCAGTAGTGTATGGCAGTACACAGCCCCTTAGACAGAGAACAACACCTGGTCCTATACACAGCCACAATGACAGTATGCTATATGCAGTGCACTGTCTACTATGCAGAGCCTTAACACAGTGACAGTCACAGCGCACCTACACAAGCAGCACCCCAGGTTAACTCTACTCTCCTGCTGCAACCCCTCTGCTCTCTCCTGCCCCCCTTCCCTAACGTGCCTATCCCATTATAGCACGTCCTTACTATGCACTTTTCAAGTCCAGAGTGATGATGGCGCCAATCACCGGTACTAAATATAGAATCCAAAACCTGAGAGATCTAACAGCGGGATGATGACATTTTGCCTCATTTTTGGATCCGAGTTAGGTGTGAAAAACCGAGCATGACTCGGATCCGGGCTTGGATCCCCAAGTTCAAGCGGGTTCGGCTCTCAGGGAACCGAACCCGCTCATCTCTAATGGGAACACAAAGAATTTGCAGGGGACCAGGTCTTGACTGTACAGTGATTGATTAAACTCCTGGATGCGTTCATGGGCCTGAAATCCACCACTTATCTAAACTTGTGGGCAGGTGCATTGTCATGATGGAGAAGAGCACCACGAGCATGAGTTCTTGGACAGCACTTGAAAATGGCTTCCAGCACTTGCAGGAGGCATTAGTTGGTGTACCAGTCCCCAGTGACAGCCACAAAAACAGCCATCATCTGCTTAGCCACACTGCTCTAACTTATATCAAAATGTATCCCAGTTGCAAGTGAGTAAATTGCCAGATTTAAATCAAGCACTGTATACATGTGTAAGATATACACAGTCGATTCACATCATTATGGCCATCTCCTACATTTGACGTCATGTCTCGTGCGCTGGCTTGAAAAAAGGGATGATTATTGGCTTTCGTGCCAAGGGCGGCAGTATTTCTGAAACAGTGCAGTGTGTGAACGGTTCACATACTGCTGTTATGAAGGTGTATCGTGTATCGTGACTGGACAAATGGCACCATTGCGAATAACCAACGCGGAAACTGAGGGGCACCATGTGCCATTGATGTGAGAAGTGAACGTTGGTTACGAAGGTGCGTGAGAGCCAACTGACACACTGCAGTGGGGCAGCTCACCGTCGAAATGAACCTGGGGGCTATCAGAAGTGTGTCTAACATGACAGTTCAGCCCGTCCAGCTGCTGTCCGTGATGCACATGACAGTTACTCTGGCTATTAGATGGTGGTCATAATAATGTGACTCGACCATGTATGTTACTATGTGTAAAACATTGCAAACGCACCTGTTAAAAATAAAATAAATGACATTGCAACAAACGCCTTTCTGTAACATAGTAACATAGTTTCTGAGGTTGAAAAAAGACAGTTTGTTCATCGAGTTCAACCTATTTGTGGTCTCATACACTGTATTATTTTTAGCACTAATTTTATATGTTGAGAATGACAGCCATTATTTTATTTTTTTAAATATAGTGTGCGATCTACCCACCATAATCTTGTATATCATTATCCATTAGGAATTTATGTAGTCCATACTTAAAAGTAATGACCAGGTCCGCCAATACCACTCTCTCAGGCAGGGAATTCCAAACACGTATTGTCCTTACTGTGAAGAAACCTTTTCGTCTCTGTGTATGAAATTTCCTCTCCTCCAACCTAAGCGGATGTCCATGTGTCCTCTGTGTTGATCTTACCAAAAACAGATCCCCTGCTAGCTCTGTGTATTGTCCCCTTATATACTTGTAAATGTTAAGCATCTCCCCTCTTATCTCCTCTTTTCCAGTGTAAACATGCCTACATTAGCAAGCCTTTCCTCGTATTCTAGCTTTTCCATCCCCTTAATCAGTTTGGTCACCAACCTCTGAACCTTTTCCAGTTCCAGGATATCCTTTTTGTAGTATGGTGCCCAAAACTGTGCACAATATTCGAGATGTGGCCTCACTAGGGATTTATATAAATGGAGTATAACACACTCATCTTTTGCATCAATTCTCCGCTTTATGCATGCTAATACCTTGTTTGCCTTCTTTGCTGCAATCCTACTTTGGGTACTACTGCTAAGTTTGTTATCTATGAGAGCACCTAAGTCTGTTTCCAGTACAGAATCACCTATTTTTACCCCATTTAGTATGTAGGTGGCATTTTTGTTCTCGCTATCAAAGTGCATTTCCTTATACTTGTCTGTATTGAACCTCATTCTCCATTTTGCTGCCCATGCTTCCAGTTTAAAAAAGTAATTCTGATGAGACTCAGCATCTCCCTCCGAATTAATAACCTTTCACAGTTTGGTATTGTAGAGATGTGCTGTGTATAGCAGGGCACATCAGAGCAGCAGCGGCGGGTGCCTGGTGCAGGGAGCGCAAATTGGTTCCCTGCACCGGACCTGAAGTGGCGCCAGGCGGCGTCGCAGCAGCAGCACTTTAACCTTGGCGCTGTTTTGGCAGCCAATCTGAAGAACCGGCGGCGGGATTTCAAATCCGGCGCCGTCCGCAGCCAATCACGGGTCGCGGGGTGCCGGCCAATCATTGATTGGTGCTGCGAGCCAATCGGCGCTTGCTACATTATAGGCCCCGCCCCCGGCATGTGACGTCAGACGCTGCCGGGAGCAGGAGAAGACGGGAGGCCGCACTGAAGAGCGGCGAAGAGCCGGGCGGTGCTGAAGAGGAGGGGATGCTACGGGAAGAGCTCCAGTGGCCGCGGAAGAGGCCAGAAGACACCGGGCTCCTGAGAGAAGATGTCCAGCGGCAGCTGGACGCTGAGAAGAGGCAGCGGCGCTGCTGGCCAGGATGGGCCAGTGGCAGAAGAGTGCGGCTTAGGACTCGGGGAGACCACCAGGGAAGGAATGCAGAAAAGCTAACAAAGCTCCCCCCTGGTTCCTCTCCCACCGTAACAGGTAGGCCCTTGGTGAGGGCACCGGTTAACCCCTTCCTCCCTAGACCACCAGGGATCGGGCATTAGGCCCGTGGGCACAGTCAGGCCACAGGCCTGTGGCGATGCAGGCGGGCAGTAGGCCCATGGGTAATAGCAGGCATTAGGCCTGAGCTACATTAGAGGGCATTAAGCCCTAGTTCATTTGCGGCCACTAGGGATATAAGGTGACCTTGGGCATTAGGCCCAGGTCACCCCACGGGCCCGAAGTAAGGCGGGCGCTAGACCCGGGGGCAAAGTTCAGGCCTCTGGCCTGTAGTCAGTATGGGGGCAGTAGGCTCAAGTGAGTGTACAGGAGGTGGGTGGGCTGTACGGTGCCCACTCCCCAGAGAGCAGGTAGGAATTTAAAGGGATAGCACCGTTTAACCTTGTACTGTGATACTGAGGCTAAGTGCCTGTGATGACCTTACACCCAACCGGTGAAGGTCGCCGTCACCCCTGGGGTATCCTCTTTTCCGGTGGAAGAAGAGTTGTTACTTTCTCCCCAGTTCGTCCGTCCTCGGCTCCGAAAAGGGGATCGCCGTGTCCGGGTCCAACTGAAGATTTCCAAGTCCGTTGAAGGTTCCGTAACCTGAAGGTGAGAGAGTGCGGCGCCTGGTGAGTAGTGAGTCTACACCTGCACGGCAGCAGGTACTACACCGCACCGCCACCCTCTTACATTATCGTCTGCAAAAGCTGACACCATGCTTTCTAGACTTACTGCTAGATCATTTATGAAAATGTTGAACAATAGTGGTCCAAGTACAGACCCTTGTGACACACCACTTAGTACTTCAGTCCATTTTGATAAAGTTCCATTTACCACAACTCACTGCTCCCTATTATCTAACCAATTCCTAACCCAAGTGCATATTGTGCTTCCTAGCCACAGTTCTTGTAACTTATAGATAAGTCTCATGTGCGGTACTATGTTGAAAGCTTTAGTAAAGTATAAATAGATTACATTCACCTCCTTACCCTGATCTAGGTTTGCGCTGTTTCATAAAAGCCTAATAAGTTTGTTTGACTTGATCTATCCTTCGCAAGTCCATGTTGGTTCCTATTAATTACCTTATTGGCTTCAAGGAACTTCTGTATGCTATCCCTTAAAATACCTTCCAGTACTTTTCCCACTATAGATGTTAGACTTACTGGTCTAAGATTACCCGGATCAGATATGCTTCCCTTTTTTAAATATCGGCACAACTTCCGCTATACGCCAGTCTTTGGGAACCATGCCTGGGGGTATATTTACTAAGGTCCCGATTTCATTCGAATTCATTCGATTTGTGTGTTTTTTTTTCAAAGTGGCAGCTTGGTAATTTACTAAACAATAAACTTGCCAGAGTTTTGGCCATTCGTATTTTTTTGCACGGCTGTCTACACAAATACGAATGTACACCATCGGTCAAATGCACCTGTTTCTTAATAGAACACAGTAATTTAGCAAGGATTCGTATTTATGAATGCGGTTGGAAATACCCTAAAATCGGCCGCATAATGCCTTGATTCGTATAAGTGAGGACATTTCAAATAGAACTGCTTCTGGCTGGCGTGTTTCTCCAATTGCTAAGGTAAGTGTTAGAACTTAGAATATCCCTGTATGCTTTTTGTTGGGTTTTTTTTTGGTGTTTTTGTTTAAGCCAAAAAACACTTTTGCCGGTGTGCAGTATACCTTTATAATGTTAAAATGTGTAGGCACATTTGGTTTAACCCTTATAGTACCAATATATTGTATGTTGTTTTGTGCTTATTTGGTGTATGTTTGGCCATGCTTTCACATGTCCCTAAGTCAATTGTGTCAAATGGGACACTCTTCTCTATATTAAGACTTAACCAGTGCTGCATGTATAAGATATGTTACCATGCATATTAACTACTTAAACAACTGTACTATATTTCTTGTTGACATAATTGACAGACACCAGTTAGTGTTGTGCCTTGTTTTTAGTTATTTGTCACCAAATAATAAACCATGTCCTTAATTTGGACACAAACATGTATAATGATTGGTGAAGCCTTTGATTTTCATCCATTATTCTTTGATAGGTGTCTAGCATCCTACTATTGTCTGTCCTTAATAATTCCATGGTGTTAGCCATTCTTGTGAGTTCAGTGGTTTGCTGACTGTTGCTTCGACATAATCTTGGTATGTGATGGGCCAGACTAGCAATCAATTGTGTTTGGTGACGCAAGCACTCAAGATTATTGCTTTGCTGAGTGGTCCAGTTGTCCCAGAAAGCCTGTTCCTGAAACTGTGGCTGTGTTGTGATTGGGCTTATGTCTGGATGTGGTGTCATTTGCCTGGGTGGAGTATACAAATGTGTTGGGCTTGGGCCAGGTGGTGGTATTGCTGTGAGGTGTAATGTGTATGTATCTCCATTGTCAGCTTCCTGCATTTGGGCTGCTGGAGTTGGCTGAAGAATGGGATCCCCTGAAATGAGAGACCAGTTGCGTGTAAGTGTAAGCTTATTATCTATTCAAGAAAATCCAATGTGTTTTGTTCCCTCGCCCTCAAAAAATTAATTATCATAAATGGTTAATTACTGAATGTTGTTTTTATTCTCATTTTGGTTTATTGTTTTGGTGCCTCAATAGTTGTTTGTATGACAATTTTCCATTTTTTTGTTGGCTTGTACTAGCATAGGCCCATCAATTCTTTCACATTAAGTTATTACAGAACATAATGCTAAATTTTAGCAGTGCATTATTAGCTTCAACACTTAGAACTAGAGATGTGCGGCTGGCACTTTTCGTGTTTTGTGTTTTGGCTTTGGTTCTTATTCCACTTTCGTGTTTTGGTTTTAGCTTGGTTTTAACAAAACCACCCTTTCGTGTTTTGGTTTTGGATCTAGATGATTTTTGAAAAAAACATAAAAAGGGCTAAAATCACAGAATTTGGGGGTAATTTTGATCCTATGGTATTATTAACCTCAATAACATTCATTTCCACTCATTTCCAGTCTATTCTGAACACCTCACACCTCACAATATTGTTTTTAGGCCAAAAGGTTGCACCAAGGTGGCTGTATGACTAAGCTAAACGACACAAGTGTGCGGCACAAACACCCGGGCCATCTAGGAGCTCCCAGCTTTTGATTCCCAACCACACTAAACAATATAGTAATTGGGAATAAAGTAACCAGAATATAACAACTGGTGTGTTACATTCTATTTCAGGCAACCAAGAGCAATATGCTCATCTGACACTCAGGTACGAGATTAAGGTACATATGTCTGGGAATCTTAACATCGCAGACAATATGGTAGAGAGTGCCCCAATCAATCTCTAGAGACAGTCCAAATATTAGCGAGACATTATTGATGCAATTGTCCTGCCATAGGGATTTAATACTGAGATACTTGTCCCATAAATACAAATTAGATTACTCATATGCCCGGGAATATACTCCAATGGTGTCGGATGTTACTGACTCAATTATTATTGAAGAGACAACAGCACATTCGCTATATATAGAATTGGCACGACTGGTTCCATGTATGTATGTATAGCTATGAGTATAGAATAAGGGTTTAAATATTTACCCCCATACCAACTGTTAGACATTGTTATATACCCCCCTGTAACCTGAATATATAATATCAGGCAATATATAGGGTACCCTAGAGAATAAGGGTATAATTCAAGTAGTGAAAAGAATAAATATATATAAACCCGCTAAAAGGTCACAGCTGCTGGAAGGGGTTTGTCAGACCTCCAGAGGTAAATAAATAAAGCAAAAAATACCAGCGCTATGAGTTGTTTTAACCAAAATACTGACAGAAAACAGTTGGATCAGTTAATCAGTATCTTTATTTTACTTACTAAATATAAGGAAATAGTATTTAAAACATTACTAAAAACCGTAATAGAGACTAAATAGCCAATACAGCATGTAAATAAAAAATGAATAAAACATTAATTGATCTTGTGTGGCTCAAAATATTAGGTTTTGCTGATAGGAACAGTACCATCAATTTAAAAGATCCCGGACTTAAATGGAAATCCGCTCCTCCTCAGATAGCAGTTAAAAGCACAGTCAGCTGGTAATACCCTAGATATACCTCATCCACAGTTCTGAGGAAGCTGGACGACCTAGTCCAGGGAAACGCTTTAAGGCCTATGCTGAGGAACTTTTGCACTTTATACCATCTAATATCGATCTGGATAAGGACTTTTCCTTTCTCATTGGAATACAACAAAAACCGCAGATACCTCCTGTGTTGAGCACCTCCAGCAATCTATGGAAACCCCTTCAATCACCTACACAGACGAATATTGAGAGTCATCTTTTTCGTGGAACTGTGGATGAGGTATATCTAGGGTATTACCAGCTGACTGTGCTTTTTACTGCTATCTGAGGAGGAGCGGATTTCCATTTAAGTCCGGGATCTTTTAAATTGATGGTACTGTTCCTATCAGCAAAACCTAATATTTTGAGCCACACAAGATCAATTAATGTTTTATTCATTTTTTATTTACATGCTGTATTGGCTATTTAGTCTCTATTACGGTTTTCAGTAATGTTTTAAATACTATTTCCTTATATTTAGTAAGTAAAATAAAGATACTGATTAACTGATCCAACTGTTTTCTGTCAGTATTTTGGTTAAAACAACTCATAGCACTGGTATTTTTTGCTTTATATAATTCAAGTAGTCAACAATTTTGAGGTTGGCTTCATGAAGTTTTTGCACACACATAAAAATATGTAAATATAATAAAGACACACAAGTGAATTTGATATCCATTTTTATTCAGTGTATTGTTTGCAATTTTTGTCTTGTAATTTTTCACATATAGGCATTTTTAATCATATGATATTAAAAGTTACATTTTAATTATACTTACCTTCTTTCTAAAAGTGCGCCAATAAAGAGACAATCATTTCCTTTCCAGTGTTTGTCCATCTAGGAGTGGCATTGCAGTGGCAGACAGGAGGGCAGATATAAAAAAAAAGGCCCCAAACAGCACATGATGCAAAGAAGAATAAGAGATGCACCGAGGTTGCTGTATGACTAATCCAAGCAACACAAACAATTGGCCCATCTAGGAGTGGGACTGCAGTGGCAGACAGGAGGGCAGATATCCAAAAAATGGGCCCCAAACAGCACATGATGCAAAGAAGAAAAGAGGTGCACTGAGGTTGCTGTTTGACTAAGCTAAGCGACACAACCACCTGGCCCATCTAGTAGTGTCATGCAGTGGCTGAATGTCAAAAGTGGGCCGCAATTGTTCTATCCACTGACAGCATCTCCTGCACGCCTCTGTCATCATTTTTTTTTTAAATCTGCAATTGGTGAACTTATACGGCAGTACCCCAGGACTGATACAGCAGTACCCCTGGGCTCATACTGCAGTGTCAGACAGGATGGCACTTTTCAAAAACTAGGCCGCAAGCAGCACCTCATGCAAAGATGTAGAATAGGTGCAATGAGGTAGCTGTATGTCTAAGCCAAGTGAAACAAACATTTCCCACTGGAATTATATGTCCAAATCACTGAAATTATACGTCCAAATCACTGGAATTATACATACAAATCACTAGAATTATACGTCCAAATCACTGGAATTATACGTCCAAATCACTGTCATTAAATGGCAAAATCACTGGAATTATACGTCCAAATCACTGGAATTATATGGCAAAATCACTGGTATTAAAGGGCAAAATCACTGGAATTATACTGCAAAATCACTGGAATTAAACGTCCAAATCACTGGAATTTTACGTCCAAATCACTGGAATACTACATCCAAATCACTGGAATTAAATGGCAATATCACTGGAATTAAATCAGAATCAGAATCAGAATCGGCTTTATTGGCCAGGTATACTTGCGTATACTAGGAATTTGTCTTCGGTTTGCTATACAACAGCCAAGTAGGTAACAGATAAACAGGTGGGGGAGGGGGGGGGAGTAAAGTCACACATATAGGTATACGGTAGGGACACAAGTTAGTTACATGTACGTCTAGTCAGTCAATGTTCAGGAGTTCAGCAGGCGGACCGCTTGGGGACAGAAACTTTTGAGGCTTCTGGTGGACCTGGCGGGGACGGCCCTGTAACGCCTGCCTGAAGGAAGCAAGTTAAACATGCTGGTCTTTTACTATCTTCATTGCCCGCTTTTTAGCTCTGGAAAGGTACAGGTCCTGGACTGAGGGAAGGTTGGCCCCGATGATCTTCTCTGCGGTTCTGACCACCTTTTGGAGCCTGCATCTATTCCTCGCGCTGGCGGAGCTGTACCATACGTATCGAGGAGCACAGTACCGACTCCACAATTGCGGAGTAGAAGAGGAGCATAAGCTTTGTGTGGGATGTTGAACTTCCTTAGTTGCCTGAGGAAGAACAACCTCTGCTGCGCTTTCCCAACAGTGGCGTCAGCGTTGGACCCCCATTTAAGGTCCCGGGAGATTGTGGTCCCTAGAAACTTGAAGGAGTCCACTAACGATACCACACTGTCAGCAATCATTAGCGGAGGTGCACTAGAAGACTTTTTCCTGAAGTCCACTATCATCTCGACTGTTTTGAGGGGGTTGAGCTCAAGGTTGTTGTGGATGCACCACTGGCCTAACTGGTCTACTTCCTGTTTATAGGCCGATTCGTCCTCGTCCTTGATGAGGCCGATGACGGTGGTGTCATCGGCGAATTTGATAATCTTTACTGATTGCGCCTCTGAGGTACAGTCATTTGTGTACAGGGAGAAGAGCAGGGGTGAGAGGACACAGCCCTGAGGGGCCCCTGTACTAATGGACCTCGCTTGAGAGGTGAATTCCCCCGCTTTCACCACCTGTGTCCTATATGTCAGGAAGTCTACTATCCAGGAACAGGTAGCTTCTGGGACCCCTAGGCGAAGTAATTTGGGGTGGAGGATGCTGGGGACGATTGTATTGAAGGCTGAGCTGAAATCGACAAACAGGACCCTCGCATAGGTACCGGGAATGTCTAGGTGCTGTAGAATGTAGTGCAGGCCCAGGTTGACTGCATCCTCGACACACCGATTTTATCGATAGGCGAACTGCAGGGGGTCCAGTTGGGGGCCAGTCACAGTTTTCAGGTGATTCAAAGCCAGACGCTCGAACGTTTTCATGACCACAGACGTCAGTGCTATCGGCCTGTAGTCGTTCAGGTTCGTGATAGAGGGTTTCTTGGGGACAGGGACGATAGTAGACCTTTTGAGGCAGGAAGGAAGCTGACCCGCTCATGCTCTTAGGGCAGATGGTGACACTCCGTCAGGACCCAGAGCTTTCCTGGGTTTGGCCCTTTTGAACAATACCTCCACCTCTTCTTGGGCGACTTGCAATGGCAGAATCACAGGAATTATATGTCCAAATCACTGGAATTATACAGCAAAATCACTGGAATTAAATGGCAGTACCACTGGACATATACGGAAGTGTCAGACAGGATGGCACTTTAAAAAAATAGTCCACAAACAGCACATTATGCAAAGAAAAAAAAGAGGTGCAAAATGGAAATGTCCTTGGGCCCTCCCACCTACCCTTATGTTGTATAAACAGGACATGCACACTTTAACAAACCAATCATTTCAGCGACAGGGTCTGCCACACGACTGTGGCTTAAATGACTGGTTTGTTTGGGCCCCCACCAAAAAAGAAGCAATCAATCTCTCCTTGCACAAACTGGCTCTACAGAGGCAAGATGTCGACCTCATCCTCATCCTCCGATTCCTCACCCCTTTCACTGTGTGCATCCTCCTCCTCACAGAGTATTAAATCATCCCCACTGGAATCCACAATCACAGGTCCTTGTGTTCTTTCCGGAGACAATTGCTGGTCAAGGTCTTCCTGGAGAAATTTATAATTCATTTTGATGAACATCATCTTCTCCACATTTTGTGGAAGTAACCTCCTACACCGATCGCTGACAAGGTTACCGGCTGCGCTAAACACTCTTTCAGAGTACACACTGGAGGGGGGGCAACTTAGGTAAAAAAAAGCCAGTTTGTGCAAGGGCCTCCAAATTGCCTCTTTTTCCTGCCAGTATACATACAGACTGTCTGATATGCCTACTTGGATGCTGTCCCTCATATAATCCTCCACCATTCTTTCAATGGTGACAGAATCATATTCAGTGACAGTAGACATGTCAGTAATCATTGGTATTCCTTCAGTCCGGACCAGATGTCAGCTTTCGCTCCTGACTGCCCTGCATCACCACCAGCAGGTGGGCTAGGAAATCTTATCCTTTTCCTTGCAGCCCCAGTGGTGGGAGAAATTGAAGGAGGAGCTGTTGACGGGTCACATTCCGCTTCATATGACAATTTACTCACCAGCAGGTCTTTGCACCTCTGCACACTTGTGTCTGCCAGAAAGAGAGATACAACGTAAGCTTTAAACCTAGGATCGAGCACTGTGGCCAAAATGTAGTGCTCTGATTTCAACAGATTGATTACCCTTGAATCCTAGCAAAGTGAATGAAGGGCTCCATCCACAAGTCCCACATACTTAGCGGAATCGCTCCGTCTTAGCTCCTCCTTTAATTTCTCCAGCTGCTTCTGCAAAAGCCTGATGAGGGGAATGACCTGACTCAAGCTGGCAGTGTCTGAACTGACTTCACGTATGGCAAGTTCAAAGGGTTGGAGAACCTTGCACAATACGGAAATCATCTCCACTGCGCTTGATGCAGGTGCATTCCCCCTCCTTTGTCTATATCGTAGGTGGATGTATAGGCTTTAATGGCCTTTTGCTGCTCCTCCATCCTCTGAAGCATATAGAGTGTTGAATTCCACCTCGTTACCACCTCTTGCTTCAGTTGATGGCAGGGCAGGTTCAGGAGTGTTTGCTGGTGCTCCAGTCTTCGGCACGTAGTGGCAGAATGTCGGTGTGCCTCTTATGGAAAGCGATGATACACAGCTTAGACTGCCTAAAAACGAGTTTGGATTTATGAGATGCTGCTACTGGTGTTGCTGCTGCTGTTGTTGCTGCAGGAGGCAAATCATCTACCCAGTGGGCAGTCACAGTCATATAGTCCATAGTCTGCCCTGTTCCGCTTGTCCACATGTCTGTGGTTAAGTGGACACTGGATACAACCGCATTTTTTAGGACACTGGTGACACTTTTTCTGATGTCTCTGTACATTCTCGGTATCGCCTGCCTAGTGAAGTGGAACCTAGATGGGATTTGGTACCGGGGACACAATACCTCCATCAGTTGTCTAAATCCCACTGCACTAATGGCAGATACCGGACACACGTCTAACACCAACATAAGTGTCAGGCCCTCAGTTATCTGCTTTGCAACAGGATGACTGCTGTCATATTTCATCTTACTCACAAAGGACTGTTCGACAGTCAGTTGCTTACTGGAAGTAGTACAAAAGGTCTTCCGATTTTCCCTCTGGGATGATGATTGACTCCCAGCAACAACAACAGCAGTGGCAGCAAAAGCAAGCGTACCACTCAAGGATCCTCCGGAGAAATCCCGGTTAGGAGAGAACTTGTCAGTCATGCCAGTGACATTTCCTACAGGACTACTTACGTTCCTGACTGAGGAGGAAATTGACGTTGAAGGAGTTGGTGGTGTGGATTGCAGGAGTTTTGGTACGACAGGAAGAAGGGATTTAGGTGTCAGTGGACTGTTCCTCAAAGTTTCTGAACTTGACAATGACTTCTGATGAATGCACTGCAGGTGACGTACAAGGGAGAATGTTCCTAGGTGGTTAACATCCTTACTCCTATTTATTATGGATTGACAAAGGCAACACACGGCTTCACACCTGTTGTCCGGATTTTTTAAGAAATAATTTCACACTGAAGAGGTGGCTTTTTTTGGTATTTTGCCCAGGCATGATAATGGCTTTTTCATCCCATGGACAACAACTGTCTCCACTGGTGCCTTATTCAAACAAACCACATCACCATCAGAATCCTCATTGTCAACTTCCTCCTCAGAGCCAGCTACACCAATATCCTCCTCATCCTGGTGTACTTCTACAGTGACATCCTCAATCTTAAAATCAGCAACTGGACTGGCAGTGCTCCAACCAGCACTTGCAGGGGGCATGTAAATTGTGGTAGGAGCCTCCTCTTTCCATACAGTCTTGGGAAGGTCAGGCCTAGACATCGCAACCGCGGACACACTTGGACTCTCCTTGGGGATTTGTGTTATCTCTGAACACAAAGCTGTTTTTTACTGTGCTTTACTGTGCTTTAACAAGCTTAATTATTTTAATTTTTCGAGAGGAAGGAGGGCTTCCATCCTATTGAGAAGCTGAATCACCAGTCATAAACATAGGCCAAGGCCTTCACCTTTCCTTGCCACTTCATGTCATGAATGGCATATTGTCACTTTTACATTTCTCATCAGATAATTTTTTTTTTTCTGGTTATTAATTTTTGCTTCTTGGATTTGACATGCCCTCTATGACATTGGGCATCTACCTTAGCAGTGAACGTTGACGGAATTGCATCATCAATGTCGAATGGTGGCAGCAGCAGCTTCAGCACTAGTACTAAGAACTGGAAGTGGTTCCTGATCTTCCACTATTTTTTCCTCCAAATGTATGTTCTCCATTTCAAAGGACTGCACCTCTTTATTATTACAGCACACAGAACAGTGCCATTTTATTTTCACAGCAGCCCTGTAATTGTACAGCATATAAGACAGGGCCAATGTACTTTTATTTTAACAACTGCACCCAGTGCCGTTTCTAGGGGCGGGCGAGCCGTGCAACCGCACGGGGCGCCCGCCGCGGCACTTTGTTAATCCTTGTCGCCTCTCCCGAGCGCTCCTGCTCGGGGGGCGGAGTTTTGCGAAATGACGCGTTGCGTCGTGACGTCACGACGCAAACGCGTCATTCCGCAAAGCTCCGCCCCCCGAGCAGGAGCGCTCGGGAGAGGCGAGAAGGAGAACGAGAAGCAAGAAGGAGGAGGTGGCCGGCGCGAGGGACGTGAGGCGGCGGGACCGAAGAGCGGGAAGACGTAAGTATTCTCTCTCTCTCCCCCCCCCTCTCCCCCTTCCTTCTCCTCAGCTTGAAACCTGCCTGCCGCTGCCGCACTGTGTAAAATGGGGGCACCTGCCTATGGGGATACCTGCCTGCCACACTGTGTAATATGGGGGCACCTGCCTATGGGGATACCTGCCTGCCACACTGTGTAATATGGGGGCACCTGCCTATGGGGACACCTGCCTGCCACACTGTGTAATATGGGGGCACCTGCCTGCGTACTGTGTAATATGGGGGCACCTGCCTGCGTACTGTGTAATATGGGGGCACCTGCCTGCGTACTGTGTAATATGGGGTCACCTGCCTGCGTACTGTGTAATATGGGGGCACCTGCCTGCGTACTGTGTAATATGGGGGCACCTGCCTGCGTACTGTGTAATATGGGGGCACCTGCCTGCGTACTGTGTAATATGGGGGCACCTGCCTGCGTACTGTGTAAAATGGGGGCACCTGCCTGCGTACTGTGTAAAATGGGGATACCTGCCTGCATACTGTGTAAAATGGGGATACCAGCCTTCCGCGCTGTGTAAAATGGGGACACCTGCCTGCCGCGCTGTGTAAAATGGGGACACCTGCCTGCCGCGCTGTGTAATATGGGGACACTTGCCTGCTGTAATGTGTAAAAAGGGGACTTTTTTATTTTTATTTTTTCCCCACTGTGGTGGGTGTGATGATATCAGATGAGGCCATGCCCACTTTAATGAGACCACGCCCATTTTAATCAGGCCACACACCCTTGTCGGGAGCGCGCGCGCCATGCTTTTTCTTTTTATGGCTATATGGGGGGGGGCACACTTTTTTTTTTAGAGCAATGGGGGGGGGGGGGGGGGGGGCGCATTTTGAAATCTCGCACTGGGAGCCAAATTGTCTAGAAACGGCCCTGACTGCACCCCTGTATTTTTACAGCATACAAGACCGCAAGACAGGGCCAGTGTACATTCATTTTCACTGCACCCCTGAATTTTTACAGCATACAAGACAGGGCCAGTGTACATTTATTTTCACTGCATTCCTGTGTTTTCACAGCATACAGGAGGACAGTGCCCCTGGCCCCTGTACAACACAGTGACAGCCAGTACAACAACACCCATGTACAGCTGCAGAACCTCTAACAGCACATGAAACACCAGTGACAGCAAGGACAGCACCCCTAACATCACAGGGACACCACAGTGACAGGAACAGCACCCCTAGAGAGCACACACTGACCCCACCTGACACCACCAGGTCTGTTTCCCTTACTCTCCAAGTCCAGAGTGAAAATGGCGGCAACACACGGCTGTTTATATAGAATCAAAAACCCTGGTGGGAAGTCCTGAGCCGAGCTCGGAACATGAAATTCGAGGGGGGGGGGGGGGTGGGTTCGATTCTCCATTCTCCGAGAACCGAACGCGCTCATCTCTACTTTTTCACTACTTGTGTTTTTTTTTATTGATAATAAATATATATTACATATTCACAGATTTGTGATCTTGCTACCATATTACTGCTGCTTGTGTTTGGAGGTTTTTTTTTATTGACTGATTATTTTAATTTTTTTCAATAGGGCCTTGTGGTATTTTTTTTTTATTTTTTTTATTTGTGGAGGCGGAGGTGGTATAAATGATAGATTTGGTTGAAGTAGAGGTTGCTAGTTGTGTGTTTGTCATCAATAATGGTCTGTGTATGGGTTCCAATGTCAAAAACAATATTGTGAAAAGTTGTCCAGTAGTGACGACAAATTTTGTGACATGAACGCTGACGCTGGGTCTGTGAGACCCATTTGAATTTTTTGCATAGTTTTCGGATCCCTATGGATATAGATCAGGAATGGAAATAGAAACGCCTTGTTAATCTCCAAATATTAATTGTTTAATTAATTCACCCTGAAAATATTATTATTATTATTATTATTATTATTATTTATTACATATCCTGTCCAGCATTTTTTAAGCATTCCTCACACATAAATTTTGCATGCACCATACAATGAAAATTATTGCATTTTTCACAGTAATGTTGTGGTTTTCTATCCTTGTTGATACATTTGCTGCATCTTCCTTGTTTTCCTGGCGGTGGCAATTTTTCCAAACAGCAGTGACTACTGAGTTACCTCAGTACTGACGCTAGGGCCAATATTTACTTAAAATCCGAGTTTGTCCGATTTGTATTTTTTTTTCTAAGTCCCAACACGGGAATTCACTAAGCACAAATCTCGGCAGTGTTTGGGCTATTCGTAATGGTTTGATTGGCAAAGTTCAGAAATACGAATGAATAGACCATCGGTCAAACGTGGCTGTTATTTCATACAACACGGGTATTCACTATTCATTCGTATTTGGGTGTTAGTCTCTGAGTGCTCAAGTACGGGTGTATTTTTTTGCGAATCGTTAAAAAAAGCAGCAAAAAAATTGACCTGCTTTTTCCAGTCGAGTTTGGATAACCATGCACGGATCAGTGAGATCTGTGCATGGTTATCTATGGGAAAGGGTCTGTTTACTGTAAAAACTGGGAAATTTTTTTGCGTGGGGTCCCCCCTCCTAAACATAACCAGCCTCGGCCTCTTTGAGCTGGTCCTGGTTGAAAAAATATGGGGGGGAAAATGACAGGGGTTCCCCCATATTTGATCAACCAGCACCGGGCTCTGCGCCTGGTCCTGGTGCTAAAAATACGTGGGACAAAAAGCATAGGGGTCCCCCGTATTTTTGGAACCAGCACCTGGCACTTTTATTTTGGTCCCTGCGGCCCTGGCATTAAATCACTAACTAGTCACCCCTGGCCGGGGTACCCTGGAGGAGTGGGAACCCCTTAAATCAAGGGGTCCCCCCCTCCAGCCACCCAAGGGCAAGGGGTGAAGCCCGAGGCTGTCCCCCCCATCCAAGGGCTGCGGATGGGAGGCTGATAGCCATGTGTAAAAATAAGAATATTGTTTTTTGTAGCAGTACTACAAGTCCCAGCAAGCCTCCCCCACAAGCTGGTACTTGGAGAACCACAAGTACCAGCATGCGGGGGGGGAAACGAGTTCGCTGGTACCTGTAGTACTAATACAGAAAAATACCCAACAAAAAACAGGACACACATACCGTGACAGTAAAACTTAATTACATACATGCACACCTACATACATACATACTTACCTATGTTCACACGAGGCTCGGTCCACTTCTCCATGTACAGTAGACTCCACGGGGTACCTGAGAAAAAAATTTACTCACATAATCCAGGGTAGCTTCTGTCCTCTTTGTAATCCACGTACTTGGCAAAAAAACAAACCGAAAAAGCCGAACCACACACTGAAAGGGGTCCCATTTCCCCGACTGCTGGGACCCCCCCTGACTCCTGTCAAAGAGGGTCCCTTCAGCCAATCAGGGAGCACTACATCGTGGCACTCTCCTGATTGGCTGTGCGCTCCTGTAGTGTGATTGAGGCTGCGCACTGAAGATACAATGTAGCGCATAGGCGCTCCATTGTATCCAATGGTGGGAACTTTGCGGTCAGCGGTTGACCGCGAGTAACCTCACCGCTGACCGCAAAGTTCCCACCATTGGATACAATGTAGCGCCTATGCGCTACATTGTATCTCTGCCGTGCGCAGCCTGACTGACAGCTCAGGAGCGCACAGGCAATCAGGAGAGTGCCACGACGTGGCGCTCCCTGATTGGCTGAAGGGACCCTCTGTAACAGGAGTCACGGGGGCTCTCGGCAGTCGGAGAAAGGGGTCCCATGTGTAAACATGGGACCCCTTTCAGTGCGTGGTTCGGGTTTTTCGGTTTGTTTTTTTGCCAAGTACGTGGATTACAAGCTCAAAAGAGGACCGATCTACACTGGATTTTTGGGAGTATAATTTTATTTTCAGGTACCCAATGGATTCTACTTGGAGAAGTGGACCGACCCTCATGTGAACATAGGTAAGTATGTGTGAATGTAGGTGTGCATGTATGTAATAAAGTTTTACTTTCAAGGTGTGTGAGTTCTGTTTTTATTTGGGTATTTTTTAGTAGTAGTACTACAGGTACCAGCGGGCCCGTTTCACCCCCGCATGCTGGTACTTGTGGTTCTCCAAGTACCAGCTTGCAGGGGGAGGCTTGCTTGGACTTGTAGTACTGCTACAAAAAATAGTATTCTTATTTTTACACATGGCTATCAGCCCCCCATCCGCAGCCCTTGGATGGGGGGGGGCAGCCTCGGGCTTCACCCCTGGCCCTTGGGTGGCTGGAGGGGGGACACCCCTTGATTTTAGGGGTCCCCACTCCTCCAGGGTACCCCGGCCAGGGGTGACTAGTTAGTGATTTAATGCCAGGGCCGCAGGGACCAAGATAAAAGTGTCCCCCGGCTGTGGCATTATCTCTCTGACTAGTGGAGCCCGGTGCTGGTCTTAAAAATACGGAGGACCCCTACGCTTTTTGTCCCCCGTATTTTTGGCACCAGGACCAGGCGCAGAGCCCGGTGCTGGTTGTTAAAATATGGGGGAACCCCTGTCAATTTTTCCCCCATATTTTTGCAACCAGGACCGGCTCAAAGAGCCCGAGGCTGGTTGTGCTTAGGATGGGTGGACCCCATGCAATTTTTTTCTTGATTTTTAACACTTTAATTTTTTTTTTAAAGGTGCACAATGAAGCCCTGCACGGATCTCACAGATCCGTCCGGGATTCCTTGTGTTTTGTCAGGCAGTGTTTTATTCATCACTCCCGTAAAACACTGCCTGACATTACGAATCACATCGACATCGGAAAAGACGAATGTTGCAAACTCGGCAGCTTAGTAAATGACCGTATCAGGATTCAAAAAGTTGCAGTAAAATGCACCCGATACCATTCGAGTTCAAACACCCTTAAAAACTGCTAAAACACGAATATTAGTAAATATACCCCTAGGTCTCTCAGACCTGGCAGACAAAGGTAGGGCTATTGGAGCAATTGCGACTAGCACACGATACGAAGGTACTGAAAAGTTTATTTCTCCTTCTCCAAAATTTAACCAGATAGAACAACAACCAGAATGACTGGGTCTCACAGAACCAGCATCAGCAGTGAAGGGTTAAATACAGAGATTGCGTCAGGGGACTCAAGTAATAGCAAGTCCAGAGAATATCAATGGGTCCAGAGCTAGAGGCAGTTGTCATCTGAGAGGCAAAGATGAGGAGCCAGAGTGGTAGTCTTCCGCGTGCCATGTGTCAATGCCTACAAAGGCAATCATCTGAACACCAGTCAGTCAGGAACCAGGAAATCAGAGAACTGGTTCCCAAACACAAGTTCAGGAAACTGCCAATTGTCTCCTCACTTACTGTAAAGTACGTCACATTGTGGTAAGAAGCCTCAGACCACATTATTTGCAGCAGGTGTGGAGTTTGTATATTCTCCCTGTACTTATGTGGGTTTCCTCCGGGTACTACGGTTTCCTCCCACAATCCAAAAATATACTGTTAGGTTAATTGGCTCCAAACAAAATTAACCCTAGCGAGAATGTGTCTGTGCCTGGGTGCGCCTGTGCCTGGGTCGTAGACGCGCACGCACCCCATTCAAAGTAAATGGAAGTGTCTCTGTGCATTCTGCAGCGTGCCGAGGCACAGGTACGCCTAGGCATGCTGCTCGCCCCACCTGCGATGCAGCCACACTCAATGAGTGTGGCTCCATCTGTACATGTGCTAGAGAGTATAGATTGTAAGCTCCACTGGGGCAGGGACAGATGTAAATGGCCATATATTCTCTGTAAAGCGCTGCGGAATATATATGTGCTATATAAATAACTGGTAATAAATAATAAATATATAAATTAGGCCATTCCCAATTTTTTCTGAGGAGAGACTGCAATGCTGTGCAGTGCTATAGAGTCCAGCTGTACCAGATTATTCCTAGGAACTGGTAGTTTCAGGTGGCAGGACAAACTCTGTGTCTACAATTATTGAAGATACTGTACATGTTTTTAAACTGTTCTTGTGGAAAAGCAGTGCTATCCTTGGTACCTTAAGTGCTATTGGGGGTCATTCCGAGTTGATCGCTAGCTGCATTCATTCACTGTGCAGCGATGAGGCAAAAAAAGGCACTTCTGCGCATGCGTATGCGGTGCACTGCGCACGCGCGTCGTACAATTGCAACGAAAGATGTAGTTTCACACAAGGTCTAGCGAAGCTTTTCAGTTGCACTGCTGGCCGCAGAGTGATTGACAGGAAGAGGGCGTTTCTGGGTGTCAACTGACCGTTTTCAGGGAGGGTTTGCAAAAACGCAGGCGTGCCAAGAAAAACGCAGGCGTGGCTGGGCGAATGCAGGGCGTGTTCGTGACGTCAAAGCAGGAACTGAACAGTCTGAAGTGATCGCAAGCGCTGAGCAGGTATTGAGCTACTCTAAAACTGCACAAAAAAAGTTTGCCGCCGCTCTGCGATCCTTTCGTTCACACTTCTGCTAAGCTAAAATACACTCCCAGTGGGAGGGGGCATAGCAATTGTACGGCTGCTAAAAACTGCTAGCGAGCGACCAACTCGGAATGACCACCATTGTCTCTTGGGGAACATACTTTCTGGCTTTTGCTGAAAAAATACCATACATTTTTATTAAAAGTTATTTAGCATGTACTTATAATGTATATCTCACGTATTATGTAGATCTTTATAGAAAGTTAGAGGCTTATTTAGTAACAATGTTAACTAAAATAATGTGGAAAAGGGTGTTTTCACACCCTTTTCACATTATTATAGTTTCACCTGAATGTATTAAAGGGCTTTTGGAGCAGTTTTTGTGAAAAACTGCTCCAAACCCTTTAATTGTAATTTATTTTAGTAACCCAGATCGCATTTCCCATACTTATAATGGGAAATGCGATCTGACCGAATTTACTTAAAAAAAAAAAAGTAATAAAACCTTGTGACACACAGCCTTCTCTGCCCCAAGGCAGTAAAAGCTGTGCAGGAAGCTGGTAGTGTGATAAAAATAATAATAATACCTGCTCAGGGTCCGGTGATCGGTGCTCCGGTGCGGGCTGCCGGTAATTAGGACTCTCTGCTGCTCCTGTGACCTCCTGTGCAGTAAAGTGATGCGGCAAAGTGGCAGCTCACTTTACAGCCCTGGAGGTCACAAAAATAGGGAGCCAGAGGGAGCAGGGATGAGGTGCCGACAGCAGAGGTAGCGTTGGCGAAGTCAGATGGTGGTGCATGCGCAGCACATAATCGGGGTATTTTTTATGAAAAATACCCTGATAGTGCTGTCGAGAGGCTTTGCAGGGACAGAGCTTACTCACAAGCTCTGTCCCTGCATGCGATCATTGATACATCAATACAATGTGATCAATAATCGCATTGCGAGTTTGGGCGATTTTATCACCTTATATCCACGTCCTCAGATGCGGATGGTAATAAATCAGCCAGTGCTATTCATTAAGGAAAAGACATTTTTGGGAGAGTATTTTAATAAAAGGATTTTAAAATGTGCTTCTGTGGTTTTTTGTTTTTGTCAGTTATTATTACCCTCGGGGGCCCTGGCAGCTACAATAATTCACAGATCTCTTCATAAGAGCTATTTATAAGTCAAATTTACCTAATTTCTTGGACTCTTTGGGAGTAGGCCAGAGAGGAGACTCTACAAGCAATTTTGTGGGCAGGGCCTGGCTGGCACATCATTAGGCCCCACATTGGTAGTGACAAAAATGCTATGAAGGGGTAGAGCTAAGTTACATGAATTCACATAATCTAGCCATGCCCCCTCAAAACAGAACCGCGATTCCCAGTGTTTTCTCCCACATCCTGCCCGCATCACTAGGAAGCTGATGGGATGCCAGAGTTCCAGCCAGTATGCGACCAGAGCGTTCTGTGTAAGTGGACAGGCTCCTATCTGCACCTGCGCACAACGTTGCCAGTAAATGGGAAGTGCCATCGGTTCCTGTCAGTGCGAGCAAACTGGCAGGAAGACTTAACAAACCACCGACCCCCTCTACACCTGTAATCTCCCACTCAGCTCCAGTGTGAGGTGAGAGCCGGGAACAGCGGCATGGCCAATGAGGTAAGGAGGAGGCACTGGGGACAGTAGAGAGTAGCGATCAGCGGGAGGAGGGAGGGGGCAGTGGGTGAGATAGGGGGTGATCGGAGATGTGAGGGAGGCTATGAGGTGTTAACAGATTTTGGGGTCTATTTACTAAGCCTTGAATGGCGAAAAAGTGGACGGAGATAAGTAAAGTACCAGCCAATCACCTCCTAACTACCATGTTGGAGACTGGATTTGAAAAATGACACGAGCTGGTTGGCTGCTACTTTATCTCCGTGCACTTTATCTCCATCCAAGGCTTAGTAAATTAGCCCCTTAGTGATGGGAGGAAGGGGCTGTATGTACTGGGGAGAGAGTGATGGGATGCTGTGTATACTAGGGAGAGTGATGGGAGGAAGGGTCTGTGAGTACTGGGGAGAGAGTGATGGGATGCTGTTTGTACTGGAGAGAGAGAGTGATGGGAGGAAGGGTCTGTGTTTACTGGGGAGAGTGTGATGTGGTGTTATGTCTACTGGGTAGAGAGTGATGGGAGGAAGGGGTTGCGTGTACTGGGGAGAGGGATGGGATGAAGGGTCTGTGTGTACTGGGGAGAGAGTGATGGGATGCTGTTTGTACTGGGGAGAGAGTGAGGGGAGGAAGGGTCTGTGTGTACTGAGGAGAGTGTGATGAGGTGTTGTGTGTACTGGGGAGAGAGTGATGGGAGGAAGGGGCCCTGTGTACTGGGGAGAGGGATGGGAGGAAGGGGCTGTGTGCACTGGGGAGAGAGTGATGGGATGCTGTGTATACTGGGGAGAGAGTGATAGGATGAAGGGTCTGTGTATACTGGGGAGAGTGTGATGGGGTACTGTGTGTACTGGGGAGAGAGCGATAGGAGGAAGGGGCTGTCTGTACTGGGGATAGTGTGATGGGGTGCTGTGCATACTGGGGACAGTGAGTGATGGGAGGGGTAATATGTGCTGGGGGGAATGAGTGGGAGGCGGAATATGTACTGGGGTGAAGGTACCCCCCCTCCTGGTACATAAAGGGTGAGTGATGCAAGCAGGGGTACGTACAGGGGAAAGTTAGTGATGGAAGGGAGTGTACTGGGGAGAGTGAGTGATGGTGGGAAGCTGTGTGTACTGGGGAGGGTCAAAGGGATACTGTTTTAGAAATAGCAAAGTGAGGGGCTATGTTTTGGGGAGAGTGAGCAAATAGGGGAGACTGTTTTGGCAAAAGTGACTGAAGAGAGGTGGCTGAGTATTGGAGAAAGTGATTTAAGGGGGTATATTGGAGAGAGTGAGCAAGAGGACACGACTTTATAGTGGGAGAGAGAGCAAAGATCAAGGGGCTGTGCATTGAGGAAAGTGAGTCCATGTGGCTTGGAGTATTAGTAACAGTGGCTGAAGGGGTTTCTGTGTTTTGGGAATGGCAAATGTAGGGGGAGACTGATAATGGGAGACAGGTAGTAGAAGTTGAGATGGTGTTAAGGAGGGGGGGGGGGGGGCAAATTGGTGTCCTGCTTAGGGCCCCATGAAGTCTAAATTTGTCTCTTGATCCGGTCACTCTTTCATGGGTGCAGGAGACTACTGGAAAAATTGTGAGTCTCCCACAACTTCCGGGAGAGTAGGTGAGATAGTAACATAGTTATTGAGGTTGAAAGAAGACAAAATGTTCATTGAGTTCAACCTGTATTATGATTCTTACACTAATTTGTATGTAACTATAATTTAACTATAATGACCCAGATGAAGTTATGTTTTTTAAGTCTGAATAACAACTATAATTCATGCTTTTTCTAAAATGCTCTTCCTTTAAATGCTATATCCTTGGATATTTCTTTCAGCTAAGAATTTATCTAATCCATTTTTAAACATACTGACTGAGCCCACTTACCTTCTCTTGCAGAGAATTCCACATTTTTTCTGTCCTTACTGTGAAGAACCTTTTCTTCTTTTTGCATTGTCCCTTTATATATTTGTAAATTTTAATAATGCCCCCTTTCAGCCACCTCTTTTCGAGTGTAAAAATATCTAACCTAGTAAGCCTTTCCTCATAATCCAGTGCCTCTAACCCCTTGATCAGTTTGGTGTCTCGCCTCTGAACCCTTTTAAGTTTCAAGATATCTTTTTTTTTTATAGTGCTGTGCCCAGAACTGTACACAATATTCAAGGTTTGGCCGTACCAATGATTTATACAGTGGCAGGATTACACTCTCATCCCTTATCTCAGTTCACCATTTTATACATGCTAACTAGAGATGAGCGGGTTCGGTTTCTCTGAAACCGAACCCGCACGAACTTCATGTTTTTTTCACGGGTCCGAGCAGACTCGGATCCTCCCGCCTTGCTCGGTTAACCCGAGCGCGCCCGAACGTCATCATGACGCTGTCGGATTCTCGCGAGACTCGGATTCTATATAAGGAGCCGCGCGTCGCCGCCATTTTCACACGTGCATTGAGATTGATAGGGAGAGGACGTGGCTGGCGTCCTCTCCATTAGAAATTAGATTAGAAGAGAGAGAGAGATTGTGCAGAGTCAGACAGAGTTTACCACAGTGACCAGTGCAGTTGTTGTTAGTTAACTTTTATTTATTTTAATATAATATATCCGTTCTCTGCTATATCCGTTCTCTGCCTGAAAAAAAACGATACACAGCAGCAGCCAGTCACACAGTGTGACTCAGTCTGTGTGCACTCAGCTCAGCCCAGTGTGCTGCACATCAATGTATAAAAGGCAAAGCTTATAATAATTGTGGGGGAGACTGGGGAGCACTGCAGGTTGTTATAGCAGGAGCCCCCAGGAGTACATAATATTATATTAATTTAAAATTAAACAGTGCACACTTTTGCTGCAGGAGTGCCACTGCCAGTGTGACTAGTGGTGACCAGTGCCTGACCACCAGTATAGTAGTATATTGTTGTATGTATTGTATACTATCTCTTTATCAACCAGTCTATATTAGCAGCAGACACAGTACAGTGCGGTAGTTCACGGCTGTGGCTACCTCTGTGTCGGCAGTCGGAACTCGGCAGGCAGTCCGTCCATCCATAATTGTATTACAATATATACCACCTAACCGTGGTATTTTTTTTTCTTTCTTTATACCGTCGTCATAGTGTCATACTTGTTACGAGTATACTACTATCTCTTTATCAACCAGTGTACAGTGCGGTAGTTCACGGCTGTGGCTACCTCTGTGTCGGCAGTCGGCAGGCAGTCCGTCCATCCATAATTGTATTATTATTATAATATATACCACCTAACCGTGTTTTTTTTTTCATTCTTTATACCGTCATAGTGTCATACTAGTTGTTACGAGTATACTACTATCTCTTTATCAACCAGTGTACAGTGCGGTAGTTCACGGCTGTGGCTACCTCTGTGTCGGCAGTCGGCAGGCAGTCCGTCCATCCATAATTGTATTATTATTATAATATATACCACCTAACTGTGGTATTTTTTTTTCTTTCTTTATACCGTCGTCATAGTGTCATACTAGTTGTTACGAGTATACTACTATCTCTTTATCAACCAGTGTACAGTGCGGTAGTTCACGGCTGTGGCTACCTCTGTGTCGGCAGTCGGCAGGCAGTCCGTCCATCCATAATTGTATTATTATTATAATATATACCACCTAACTGTGGTATTTTTTTTTCTTTCTTTATACCGTCGTCATAGTGTCATACTAGTTGTTACGAGTATACTACTATCTCTTTATCAACCAGTGTACAGTGCGGTAGTTCACGGCTGTGGCTACCTCTGTGTCGGCAGTCGGCAGGCAGTCCGTCCATCCATAATTGTATTATTATTATAATATATACCACCTAACCGTGGTTTTTTTTTCATTCTTTATACCGTCGTCATAGTGTCATACTAGTTGTTACGAGTATACTACTATCTCTTTATCAACCAGTGTACAGTGCGGTAGTTCACGGCTGTGGCTACCTCTGTGTCGGCAGTCGGCAGGCAGTCCGTCCATCCATAATTGTATTATTATTATAATATATACCACCTAACCGTGGTTTTTTTTTCATTCTTTATACCGTCGTCATAGTGTCATACTAGTTGTTACGAGTATACTACTATCTCTTTATCAACCAGTGTACAGTGCGGTAGTTCACGGCTGTGGCTACCTCTGTGTCGGCAGTCGGCAGGCAGTCCGTCCATCCATAATTGTATTATTATTATAATATATACCACCTAACCGTGGTTTTTTTTTCATTCTTTATACCGTCGTCATAGTGTCATACTAGTTGTTACGAGTATACTACTATCTCTTTATCAACCAGTGTACAGTGCGGTAGTTCACGGCTGTGGCTACCTCTGTGTCGGAACTCGGCAGGCAGTCCGTCCATCCATAATTGTATTATTATTATAATATATACCACCTAACCGTGGTTTTTTTTTCATTCTTTATACCGTCGTCATAGTGTCATACTAGTTGTTACGAGTATACTACTATCTCTTTATCAACCAGTGTACAGTGCGGTAGTTCACGGCTGTGGCTACCTCTGTGTCGGAACTCGGCAGGCAGTCCGTCCATCCATAATTGTATTATATACCACCTAACCGTGGTTTTTTTATACCACCTAACCGTGGCAGTCCGTCCATAATTGTATACTAGTATCCAATCCATCCATCTCCATTGTTTACCTGAGGTGCCTTTTAGTTCTGCCTATAAAATATGGAGAACAAAAAAGTTGAGGTTCCAAAATTAGGGAAAGATCAAGATCCACTTCCACCTCGTGCTGAAGCTGCTGCCACTAGTCATGGCCGAGACGATGAAATGCCAGCAACGTCGTCTGCCAAGGCCGATGCCCAATGTCATAGTACAGAGCATGTCAAATCCAAAACACCAAATATCAGAAAAAAAAGGACTCCAAAACCTAAAATAAAATTGTCGGAGGAGAAGCGTAAACTTGCCAATATGCCATTTACCACACGGAGTGGCAAGGAACGGCTGAGGCCCTGGCCTATGTTCATGGCTAGTGGTTCAGCTTCACATGAGGATGGAAGCACTCAGCCTCTCGCTAGAAAAATGAAAAGACTCAAGCTGGCAAAAGCAGCACAGCAAAGAACTGTGCATTCTTCGAAATCCCAAATCCGAATTCCGAGCCCACCCGCTGGCGGTGATGCAGGGCAGTCTGGAGCGACTGCTGATGCTGACATCTGGTCCGGACTGAAGGACCTGACAACCATTACGGACATGTCGTCTACTGTCACTGCATATGATTCTCTCACCATTGATAGAATGGTGGAGGATTATATGAGTGACCGCATCCAAGTAGGCACGTCACACAGTCCGTACTTATACTGGCAGGAAAAAGAGGCAATTTGGAGGCCCTTGCACAAACTGGCTTTATTCTACCTAAGTTGCCCTCCCACAAGTGTGTACTCCGAAAGAGTGTTTAGTGCCGCCGCTCACCTTGTCAGCAATCGGCGTACGAGGTTACATCCAGAAAATGTGGAGAAGATGATGTTCATTAAAATGAATTATAATCAATTCCTCCGCGGAGACATTGACCAGCAGCAATTGCCTCCACAAAGTACACAGGGAGCTGACATGGTGGATTCCAGTGGGGACGAATTGATAATCTGTGAGGAGGGGGATGTACACGGTGATATATCGGAGGATGATGATGAGGTGGACATCTTGCCTCTGTAGAGCCAGTTTGTGCAAGGAGAGATTAATTGCTTCTTTTTTGGTGGGGGTCCAAACCAACCCGTCATTTCAGTCACAGTCGTGTGGCAGACCCTGTCACTGAAATGATGGGTTGGTTAAAGTGTGCATGTCCTGTTTTGTTTATACAACATAAGGGTGGGTGGGAAGGGCCCAAGGACAATTCCATCTTGCACCTCTTTTTTCTTTTATTTTTCTTTGCGTCATGTGCTGTTTGGGGAGGGTTTTTTGGAAGGGACATCCTGCGTGACACTGCAGTGCCACTCCTAGATGGGCCCGGTGTTTGTGTCGGCCACTAGGGTCGCTTATCTTTCTCACACAGTCAGCTACCTCATTGCGCCTCTTTTTTTCTTTGCGTCATGTGCTGTTTGGGGAGGGTTTTTTGGAAGGGACATCCTGCGTGACACTGCAGTGCCACTCCTAGATGGGCCCGGTGTTTGTGTCGGCCACTAGGGTCGCTTATCTTTCTCACACAGTCAGCTACCTCATTGCGCCTCTTTTTTTCTTTGCGTCATGTGCTGTTTGGGGAGGGTTTTTTGGAAGGGACATCCTGCGTGACACTGCAGTGCCACTCCTAGATGGGCCAGGTGTTTGTGTCGGCCACTAGGGTCGCTAATCTTACTCACACAGCTACCTCATTGCGCCTCTTTTTTTCTTTGCGTCATGTGCTGTTTGGGGAGGGTTTTTTGGAAGGGACATCCTGCGTGACACTGCAGTGCCACTCCTAGATGGGCCCGGTGTTTGTGTCGGCCACTAGGGTCGCTTATCTTTCTCACACAGTCAGCTACCTCATTGCGCCTCTTTTTTTCTTTGCGTCATGTGCTGTTTGGGGAGGGTTTTTTGGAAGGGACATCCTGCGTGACACTGCAGTGCCACTCCTAGATGGGCCCGGTGTTTGTGTCGGCCACTAGGGTCGCTTATCTTTCTCACACAGTCAGCTACCTCATTGCGCCTCTTTTTTTCTTTGCGTCATGTGCTGTTTGGGGAGGGTTTTTTGGAAGGGACATCCTGCGTGACACTGCAGTGCCACTCCTAGATGGGCCCGGTGTTTGTGTCGGCCACTAGGGTCGCTAATCTTACTCACACAGCTACCTCATTGCGCCTCTTTTTTTCTTTGCGTCATGTGCTGTTTGGGGAGGGTTTTTTGGAAGGGACATCCTGCGTGACACTGCAGTGCCACTCCTAGATGGGCCCGGTGTTTGTGTCGGCCACTAGGGTCGCTGAGCTTAGTCATCCAGCGACCTCGGTGCAAATTTTAGGACTAAAAATAATATTGTGAGGTGTAAGGTGTTCAGAATAGACTGAAAATGAGTGTTAATTATGGTTATTGAGGTTAATAATACTATGGGATCAAAATGACCCCCAAATTCAATGTTTTAAGATGTTTTTTAGGGTTTTTTGAAAAAACCACCCGAATCCAAAACACACCCGAATCCGACAAAAAAAATTCGGTGAGGTTTTGCCAAAACGCGGTCGAACCCAAAACACGGCCGCGGAACCGAACCCAAAACCAAAACACAAAACCCGAAAAATTTCAGGCGCTCATCTCTAAATTGCTAACACCTTATTTGCTTTTGTTGCTGCACTTTGACATTGGGATCTGCTACTATGGGTTCTATTTACTAAGCCTTGGATGGAGAGAAAGTCACCGGAGATAAAGTCCCAGCCAGTCGGTTCCTAACTGCCATGTCGCAGTTTGGGTTTGAAAAATGTCAGGAGCTGATTGGCTAGTACTTTATCTCCATCCACTTTGTCTCTGTCCAAGTCTTAGTAAATAGACCCTTAAGTCTATTATCAATGAGCACCGCCAAATCTTTTTCAATTACCGTTTCCCCTACACTTTCCCCATTTAAATTATAGGCTGCCCGATTGTTCTTAGTCCCAAGGTGCATAACTTTTTATATTTTTCTATATTGAACCTCATTCTCCATTTGTCTGCACAAACCTGCAGTTTAAATAAGTTGTTCTGTAGAGACTTAACATCCTTTTCTAAATTAATTACACTACACAGTGTAGTATGATCTGCGAAAATTTACACTGTGCTTTCCAGACCCACTCCAAGGAAATTAATGAATATGTTAAACAGTAGTGGCCCGAGTACTGAACCCTGCGGTATTCCACTGAGCACTCAGGCCTAGTAAGAAAACACCCCATTAACCACCACTCGCTGTTTCCTGTTATCCAGCCAATTACTTACCCAAGTACAGATGGCGTTTCCTAAACCGCTCTCTTGATTTGAAAATCAGTCTCATGTGTGGTACTGTGTCAAAGGCTTTAGCAAAATCTAAATAGACCACATCCACTGCTTTACCCTGATCAATATGATTGCTCACTTTCTCATAGAAGCTAATTAACTTAGTTTGACATGACCTGTTCCTCACAAAACCATGCTGATTCCTATTAATAACCTTGTAGAAAAGGTAAATATATTGTAAGTATGACAGGCAAAAACTAGAGATGAGTGGGTTCGGTTCCTCGAGATCCGAACCCCCCCAAACTTCACCTGTTTTACACGGTTCCGAGGTAGCCTCGGATCTTCCCGCCTTGCTCGGTTAACACGAGTGTGCCCGAACGTCATCACCCCGCTGTCGTATTCTCATGAGATTCGTATTGCATATAAAGAGCCGCGCGTCGCCGCCATTTTCACTCGTGCATTGGAGATGATAGCGAGAGGACGTGGCTGCGTTCTCTCTGTTTCTGTGTTCAGTGTGCTGCAAATATCTGTGCTCAGTGTGCTGCAAATATCTGTGCTCAGTGTGCTGCAAATATATGTGCTCAGTGTGCTGCAAATATCTACGTTCTCTGCCTGAAAACGCTCCATATCTGTGCTGCATTGTAGTTGTGCGCAGTATATAGTAGGAGGACAGTGCAGAATTTTGCTGACCACCAGTATATATATAGCAGTATGGTACAGTAGTCCATTGCTCTACGTCTGTGTAGTCAAGTATACTATCCATATATGTGCTGCATTGTAGTTGTGCGCAGTATATAGTAGGAGGACAGTGCAGAATTTTGCTGACCACCAGTATATATATAGCAGTACGGTACAGTAGTCCATTGCTCTACCTCTGTGTCGTCAAGTATACTATCCATATCTGTGCTGCATTGTAGTTGTGCGTAGTATATAGTAGGAGGACAGTGCAGAATTTTGCTGACCACCAAAAACAAGGGACAATCATCTACTTGTACAAAGTGAAAGCTAAAATCAAGGGGTTGCAGTTTAGACAAAACACTTGTGTAGGTAGAGTTGACTGTTTTTGTGGGCCTGTTTCCCTTATGGATTTTTGCCTGTGGCATAATCAGGCTGGGACTTACTTCACATTGTGACAGGGTAACCCCAAACTTCGGTTCTCTGTGCTGTCCATGGTTGTTGACCCCAACCTATATAATTTGTGCTGTTTACTTATTTTAGAAGGGTAAGGACATTTTTTAAATTTTTTGTTATGTGATTCTATTTTTTAAAATAGCAGTCATAGTAACATAGTAACATAGTATTTGAGGTTGAATAGAGGCAAATTGCCCATCGTGATCAACCTGTTTTAAGTTGTGATGAGTCTACATACTTGCTAAAAAATGTTTTATGACTAGTTAGCTACTATAACTCATGTTAACCCCGGATTAACCACGTTGATATTTTAAGTATTATAACCTTGGATAGCTTTTTCATTCAGAAATTTATCCATTCCTTCTTTAAATCCAATTACAGAGTCCGCCATTACCACCTTCCCTGGCAGGGAATTCCACATTCTGATTGCCCTAACAGTGAAGAACCCTTTCCTCCGTTGCGTTCGGAACTTTCTCTCCTCCAGTCGCAGCGAGTGCCCACGTGTCCTAAACTGTGTTCTTTTAATAAATAATTCCTCTGATAACTCTTTGTGATGTCCCTTTACATATTTGAATACGGCTGGTATGATGCTTGGCGGGTCAAACACCCATCGATGCGAGACTATACCTTTTACTCCCATGTACACAGATCATATTCCCGAATTGATCTGGCCATTGTAGATAGACCGACTTTGGCTTCGTTACGCAATATCGATATCTTGCCAATGATTTGGTCCAATCATGCCCCCCTATTTTTGTGCTGGGATATTTTTTCCTATAATGCCCCCCCGGGCCCCTGGAGACTGGGCTCTCACCTTTTGAAAAGACCGGAAGGCCTCCAGGCGATACAGAAATCCTTGGAGCTGTACTTAAATACTAATCAGCCATTAGATACCTCTACTTTCACCCATTGGTGTGCGCTGAAGGCCGTCATCCGAGGCTCAGCGATACAAATTGCGGCCAAATTGAAACGTGAATCGCGTCAGCAACTTGCCTCTGCTGAGCAGGACGTGGCCTCTTTGGAGATGGCCCATAAAGTAGACCCCTTAAATAGAACTATTTTTACTAGACTTTTAGCAGCCCGAGACAAAGTTAACTCTTTTGCGCTTGCTGAAGTTCACCGGCTTAATCAAAAATATTACTCTCTAGGCAATAGGGCAGGTTGACTTTTGGCCCGCAAACTTCGTGGCCGTAGAGCTCGAGAAAGAATACAGGCAGTATACAATTCCAAAGGTGCCAAGGTTATGGACCCTTCCAATATAGCCAACGCGTTTGCGGACTACTATTCTCAACTGTATAATTTAAAAGACGACCCTAATACCCCCCAACCTAATCCTCTAGAAATCTCTGAATTTCTTCAGAATCTTCCTCTGAAATCACTATCGGCTCAAGACGCCGAACTTATTAACTCCCCATGGACTCTTGAGGAAGTTGAGGAGGCCATTAGTTCCCTTCCTCTAGATAAAGCCCCTGGCCCTGACGGCTAAACATCCAACTTCTAAAAGCAATTTAATAAAGTTCTGGCTCCTATTTTACTAAATGTCTTCCATGAAGCCTCTAATACTTCTTCTTTCCCTAAAGAAATGCTGGAATCCCAAATTATAACAATTCCGAAACCCGGTAAATCGCCTACTTCTGTCCAAAACTATCGCCCCATCGCTTTACTTAACGTTGATGTCAAATTATTTGCGAAATTGATAGCAAACAGACTTGCTCCCCTTTTGCCCACTTTAATTGACCCGGATCAAGTTGGCTTTGTAGTAGGAAGACAGGCTTCTGATAACCCTAGAAGAGTGATTAATATCATTGAACGCTGCCAACAGTCAGATCAACCTTTGTTGCTTCTATCACTTGATGCTGAGAAAGCATTCAATAGGTTTCATTGGAAATATATGCAGCATACGTTGCAAAGGTTTGGTACTGAAGTTAATTTTCTTAGCGCCATTTTAGCTTTATTTTCTTGTCCGTCGGCTAGAGTGTTCACCAATGGGTGCTAATCTGCAAGATTTGATGTAACCAACGGGACCCGTCAGGGTTGCCCCTTATCCCCGTTGATATTCGCCCTTGCGATTGAGCCATTAGCGGAATGTATTAGAGGAGACACTCTGATTGTGGGCCCCCTCATAGGTGGGAGACAACATAAAATAAGACTATTCGCGGACGATATTTTATTGTGTCTTCTACTAACCAAAATTATCTTACTATAGACTTAACACTACTAAAACCGAAGCTCTCCCACTAAACGTCAACAATAGTGAGGTCCATTCCTTGAAAATTCTTTATAAATATACCTGGAAATCACAGTCCCTTCGATACTTGGGCGCTCACCTCTCTAGAGAGGCGGATCTCCTGTCCTGTAATTTTAGCCCACTTCTCACAGCGTTCAGAACACTTGCCAAAGACTGGATGTTTTGCAGGATGTTTCGTGGATTGGGCGTGTAGCAGCAACTAAAATGGTGCTTTTACCGAAACTGATGTTCCTCTTTAGAACCATACCTCGCCCCTTCCCAAAGAAAACTTGCAATGACTTCAATAAGATCCTTTCTAACTATATCTGGGGAGGAAGGAAACCAAAAATAGCTCGATCTACCCTTTCAGCTTCGAAAGGTAGGGGAGGTGTTGCTTACCCAGACTTAGAAAAATACCACATGGCGTGCATTCATACATCAGAGATTGGGCTGACTTAGATACAGTGAAACCTTGGGTGCTTATAGAACAGACGTCTATATCCCCTTACCGTCTGTCTGACCTGCTGTGGCTCCCAATGTCTGCTATCCCTGCTTCAACTAATAAATGTAAAGCAATTTCCTCTATATTGACTGTCTGGCATAATCTCCTCTCACCTGAAGCTAAACAATCACACCCCTTTCTGCAGCTTCCACTGAGGGCGATAGCTCTTTTGATTCCCAACATGTCCTTACTCTCTTGGTCTGATTGTGGTCTACAGACCCTTCAAGATATCTATGTACGAGATACATTAGCCTCTTTTACACATCTACAAACGCGCTTCCACATTCTGAAACAAGACTTTTCTAAGTACCTCCAAATAAGGAACTGGCTTTCTAAGCACCGCCCCAACCCCTCAGCACATACCTGCCTTCCCAAGATGCTCCCCCTCCTTATTCGCACTAAGCATAGTCGAGGTAACATCTCCAAATTTTATAGATATCTAATTTCAGGAAGGATGACTCATACTTTTGCTTCCCAGAGTGAATGGGAGAGGGATTTGCCCAATGTCTTTACGGAGGAAATGTGGTCGAGTATCTATCACTCATGCTTTAAAATTTCAAGATGTGTCGGTCATTCAGAAATGTTTTTTAAATTGATCCATAGGGCTTATCTCACCCCAGATCGTCTTCATAAAATATGGCCAAACATCTTTCCCTACTGTTGGAGAGGATGTGGACATAAAGGGGACATTATGCATATTTTTTGGTACTGCCCGATCTTACAACCCCTTTGGAGAGAGGTTTTTGTTTTAATTTCTGAGGTGTTAGGATATGTTGTCCCCTTAGATCCCCTCTTAGCTTTATTTCATTACTCCCGATTACATGTGGCTATCTCAGACAAGTATTTGTTAGGACATATTTTGATAGCCTCGAAAGCTTCCATAGCCCAACTCTGGAAATCAGAGAAGATCCCAGACATTGTCACCATTAAAATTAAAATCCACAAACATCATATCTTTGAATCGACTGGTAGCTTATTTTCCCCGTCCAGCTCTCTTACTTTAAATAAATGGCTGAAATGGTCTGAGTATGTAAAACGGAGCAATTCACCATGGGCATGCACTCAATGTACTACTATTGATAATCTTGTTTCGCCTCCTTTGCGCACATAACGTGAACTTGTAAAACGTAAAGAAAAGGGTTTGATATGCTTTTAGCTTTATCTTATATTGGAGCTTATTCACCCTGGCCTCTTTTAAGGGACTCCCTAACTTTACGCATTTAAGCCGTTGTGTTGAACCTGACTATGATGTATGATATACATGTTGACATGTTTGGCTCCCCATCCCTTTTGTTTTGTTTTATTTGATGGATCCCACCGCAGATGGTATAATTATTATACTGTTGTTTTTTTTTCTTTTTCTGTGTATGTATGTATGTATGTTTTTTTTCTCCTGCTCTTTTGTTATGATTGTCATTCATAAAATTCAATAAAAACTATTATATAAAAAAACAAAAAAAAAACAAAAACAAAACAGCAATGATCCATTTACAGTGTATCTCAATGTATTAAACAGCACTGAATAATTTCCAATGTAGTATTATACAAAATTGGAAATTCTAATCTTCTAGTAATACATAGAAAATGACATATGTACTTCTACACAAAGAGTAAAACTATTTAAAACAAAGTTTTTAATTGGCAGATTGACCAGCTGGTAATGAGTCAAAGGTGTTTGTAGCCAACTATTTAAGGTGTACAATTGTAATTCATTTACAAAGTGAGAGTTGAAAATATACCTAATACTAATATGTGTGTATCTAGGAGTTTGACTCGTAGCTTGTCTCCAGTTGTTATACTGTATGATTAATTCTGCCAGCAATTAACGCAGACACACGTACGGTGATAATTCTGTTTTAACAAGTTCAGATGTGTAAACAACTTTGTGGCCATCTAGTAGTTAATATTAAATTAGTAAAATCAATATAACTTTGGATCATTAAAAAAATCATAATTTATTTTCCACTATAGTTATTTATTCAAGGTATCAATATAACCAATAATAAGATTTTACTCACCGGTAAATCTATTTCTCGTAGTCCGTAGTGGATGCTGGGAACTCTGTAAGGACCATGGGGAATAGACGGGCTCCGCAGGAGACTGGGCACTCTAAAAGAAAGATTAGGTACTATCTGGTGTGCACTGGCTCCTCCCTCTATGCCCCTCCTCCAGACCTCAGTTAGGATACTGTGCCCGGAAGAGCTGACACAATAAGGAAGGATTTTGAATCCCGGGTAAGACTCATACCAGCCACACCAATCACACCGGATAACTCGTGATACTATATCCAGTTAACAGTATGAAATATAACTGAGCCTCTCAACAGATGGCTCAACAATAACCCTTTAGTTAGGCAATAACTATAAACAAGTATTGCAGACAATCCGCACTTGGTATGGGCACCCAGCATCCACTACGGACTACGAGAAATAGATTTACCGGTGAGTAAAATCTTATTTTCTCTGACGTCCTAGTGGATGCTGGGAACTCCGTAAGGCCCATGGGGATTATACCAAAGCTCCCAAACGGGCGGGAGAGTGCGGATGACTCTGCAGCACCGAATGAGAGAACTCAAGGTCCTCCTCAGCCAGGGTATCAAATTTGTAGAATTTTGCAAACGTGTTTGCCCCTGACCAAGTTGCAGCTCGGCAAAGTTGTAAAGCCGAGACCCCTCGGGCAGCCGCCCAAGATGAGCCCACCTTCCTTGTGGAATGGGCTTTTACTGATTTAGGATGCGGCAATCCAGCCGCAGAATGCGCCAGCTGAATTGTGCTACAAATCCAGCGAGCAATAGTCTGCTTAGAAGCAGGAGCACCTATTTTGTTGGGTGCATACAGGATAAAAAGCGAGTCGGTTTTCCTGACTCCAGCCGTCCTGGAAATATAAATTTTTAAGGCCCTGACTACGTCCAGTAACTTGGAATCTTCCAAGTCCCTAGTAGCCGCAGGCACTACAATAGGTTGGTTCAAGTGAAAAGCTGATACCACCTTAGGGAGAAACTGGGGACGAGTCCTCAATTCTGCCCTATCCATATGGAAAATCAGATAAGGGCTTTTACATGACAAAGCCGCCAATTCTGACATACGCCTGGCCGAAGCCAAGGCCAATAACATGACCACTTTCCACGTGAGATATTTCAGATCCACAGTTTTAAGTGGCTCAAACCAATGTGATTTCAGGAAACTCAACACCACGTTGAGATCCCACGGTGCCACAGGAGGCACAAAAGGGGGGCTGAATATGTAGCACTCCCTTTACAAAAGTCTGAACTTCAGGCAGTGAAGCCAGTTCTTTCTGGAAGAAAATCGACAGAGCCGAAATCTGGACCTTAATGGAACCCAATTTTAGGCCCATAGTCACTCCCGACTGTAGGAAGTGCAGAAAACGACCCAGCTGAAATTCCTCTGTTGGGGCCTTCCTGGCCTCACACCACGCAACATATTTTCGCCAAATACGGTGATAATGGTTTGCGGTTAATACAAAAAAGGAAAAAACTAAGCGCTTAGGTGAGAAGCACTGCACTTTGATTGTCAGCAGCCTCCTGATAAAGGGAATTGCCAGTCCCTTGAAACAAACACTAACCAACAAATAACAAGTGGCGCTTGACAATCAGATAAATTAAAAAACATTTATTTGTATACAATGTGTAAAAATTACAACAATCTCCCGGGAGAATAAAATAATGGTGTAGATTTCGCAGCAATAACAATGTGCACTGTTTTATAACTTCATTATCAATTACTCAAAAAACCATTAGTAATAGGTGAACCTATTTGCACATGCTTATTTGGTAACTGCACCTGGGAGATTTTCAACCGTGTTGGGTTCACTTGGTACACACAAAATTTTGATGGAGAATGTATGTAACTAATAGATATTGTATCTATACAAGAGTCACTTACGGCTAGGTATGCCAGAAGAGATTGCGTGCATCACAGATCCATTGCAGTGAATTACTGGTTTAAAAGTAAATGAAAGAATTACCTCCGCTGGGCAGGAGCCTGTTCTATCCTTGCTCCCTGGTGTCGTCTCACCAACCCGTCAGAGACACACACCAGAGCCTCAGCGGGTATGACTGATGCTGCGCCGTGCAGGGAGCCCCAACGAGCCGTTCCAGATGGTCCGCGCCACCTCCGGTACCTCCGCACTTGCAGACGGGAGGCTGTTTAGCTGGTGATCCGGAGTTTACCGGTCTGCGCCGGGATGAGAAGGAGCGGCACCCGATGTTTTCGCTTCCCCAGGTTAGGTAGTCGGCTGTGGCCACGGGGACTGGAGCTGCAGTGCAAGTGCTCCCGATGGCGGTAATGAATTACCGGGCTCCTATGCACGGATGAAAGGATCCAACGGCAGCTGATAACAGTGTGGATCCTTGCAGGGAGAAAGCCTGTATCCTTAACGCGTTTCAACGCCAGCAGGGCGTCTTTTTCGAAAGGCAGGTATACCTGGGAATAGGAGTGGTCTATTCTTATACCTGTTCCCCAGGTGCAGCTATTTTTCAGCAATTGGATTCAGCCGTCTCTTATGTCATTAATTAGTATATAGTATAGTGAACTCCTGACATTATGAGACAGACGAGTATATTTAAAAAGGACATCACCATAGTGGTATCATTTAAGTAACTTGATCTAATACATAGTATCACAGCATAAATCACATTTGGTACATAAAAAAATAATAATGATAATAAATCCAGATAGAGTATAATATATGAGACTGGGAATATTAATACTTATTTTAAAAAGTTGCTAGTGCAATCTACAGATATCATGCTAATTTCATGTTTTTCGGTGTATATATTAAGATGGATATGTTTTCTAAAATTGTCATGGTATTAGTTTACATGACTTTAATAGGAAAAATTGATTTTCTTTAGTATAATCTTTACTTATATTTGTGCTTAAAATCTGTGCTAGCAATCGCACAGATGAAGATATTTTAAGCGTGGAAACACCCCAATGGCCTTACCAATTATATTGTATTGTATTGGGCCACAGAAAGCGAAGAGAGGGAAAGAGAGGAATATGGAAAGAGAAACAGTGAAAAGATACGCTCGCCATGCATAATGAGAACTGTACTAATATACAGGAATCCAGCCACCAAAGTGATGAAAGCCTGGAGGCTACAAATAAAAATAAAAATAAAAATAAAAATATAAATAGAAATAAAAATAAAAATAATAAAAATATAAATAAAAACGAAACAATAAAGATGAACAAAGACAAATACAGTTTGGTATTTAAGTCAAAATTTAATATAGCAGCCAGTAAGATCAAGGGTATAATCAATAAAAATTATAGATTATTATTTACCGATTCTGTCCTTAAGGAACATCTAGATGAAACACCTATGATTGTCTTTAAGAAGGCTAAAAATCTGCGTAATATTCTAGCTCCTAGTTTTTTTAAGGGACAGTCAGATCGATCCTTGAAAAATGCACAAAGAACGCTCATTGGACCAGAGGTTACAGGCTTTTTCCGTTGCAATCACAGGAGGTGTACAACGTGTTTGTTTGCTCTGAACAAAACCAAAAGTGTGTTATCAAGTGTCTCGAAAAAAGAGCACACAATTGACACATTTATCAACTGTAGTACCCAATATGTTATTTATTTATTGATATGTCCCTGTCAATTATACTATGTGGGTCGAACGATACGTTCCCTGAAGCTCAGGTTTATGGAACACAGAAGGAATATCCTCAATAACATCATGAACCACAGTGTATCCCGGCATTTTTCTGAGCTTCATGGAGGCGATCCAACAGGACTTCTGCTGATTGGGCTGGAACATATCCCAGCAACCAGCAGAGGTGGTGATCGCTTTAGAACCTTATGTAGACAGGAGGCAGCATGGATTCTAAAGTTACAGACACTAAACCCTCAGGGTTTGAATGAAACAATCTATCTGGAGTTCATTTGAAGAATATGGCTGAATATCTGTAATCCATGTTAGCTTTTTGGTATTGGGCTGCACATATGTATCTGCATGTTTATGCGGGTACATATGTATATACTGATACATGCATATTTTTTAATTTAAACCTCTTTATAGGAGTATTCAGATCTGGTTGCATAGTTTCACCATGAAAAATACCCTCTGCAAAATATGCAGTACATATTGCACTCAGCTATCTGGTTCTCACGGAATAATTCTGTAGGCACTGGACCATTCTTAAAAGAATGACATGTGTGCCTGTGTCCATGTGGATGTGTGTGGGTGTGCACAGTTTATGTGTGCGCGTGCACATATGCACATGGATATACACGTATTCATTTATCTATCATCTATTAAAAAACTTCTCATTGCGTTTTTTATATAAATAATTTTTTTGTTTTTCAATTTGCACCTTGCAAATCAGTCCCACTGTTTCTCTTTCCATATTCCTCTCTTTCCCTCTCTTCGCTTTCTGTGGCCCAATACAATACAATATAATTGGTAAGGCCATTGGGGTGTTTTTCCACGCTTAAAATATCTTCATCTGTGCGATTGCTAGCACAGATTTTAAGCACAAATATAAGTAAAGACTATACTAAAGAAAATCAATTTTTCCTATTAAAGTCATGTAAACTAATACCATGACAATTTTAGAAAACATATCCATCTTAATATATACACCGAAAAACATGAAATTAGCATGATATCTGTAGATTGCACTAGCAACTTTTTAAAATAAGTATTAATATTCCCAGTCTCATATATTATACTCTATCTGGATTTATTATCATTATTATTTTTTTATGTACCAAATGTGATTTATGCTGTGATACTATGTATTAGATCAAGTTACTTAAATGATACCACTATGGTGATGTCCTTTTTAAATATACTCGTCTGTCTCATAATGTCAGGAGTTCACTATACTATATACTAATTAATGACATAAGAGACGGCTGAATCCAATTGCTGAAAAATAGCTGCACCTGGGGAACAGGTATAAGAATAGACCACTCCTATTCCCAGGTATACCTGCCTTTCGAAAAAGACGCCCTGCTGGCGTTGAAACACGTTAAGGATACAGGCTTTCTCCCTGCAAGGATCCACACTGTTATCAGCTGCCGTTGGATCCTTTCATCCGTGCATAGGAGCCCGGTAATTCATTACCGCCATCGGGAGCACTTGCACTGCAGCTCCAGTCCCCGTGGCCACAGCCGACTACCTAACCTGGGGAAGCGAAAACATCGGGTGCCGCTCCGTCTCATCCCGGCGCAGACCGGTAAACTCCGGATCACCAGCTAAACAGCCTCCCGTCTGCAAGTGCGGAGGTACCGGAGGTGGCGCGGACCATCTGGAACGGCTCGTTGGGGCTCCCTGCACGGCGCAGCATCAGTCATACCCGCTGAGGCTCTGGTGTGTGTCTCTGACGGGTTGGTGAGACGACACCAGGGAGCAAGGATAGAACAGGCTCCTGCCCAGCGGAGGTAATTCTTTCATTTACTTTTAAACCAGTAATTCACTGCAATGGATCTGTGATGCACGCAATCTCTTCTGGCATACCTAGCCGTAAGTGACTCTTGTATAGATACAATATCTATTAGTTACATACATTCTCCATCAAAATTTTGTGTGTACCAAGTGAACCCAACACGGTTGAAAATCTCCCAGGTGCAGTTACCAAATAAGCATGTGCAAATAGGTTCACCTATTACTAATGGTTTTTTGAGTAATTGATAATGAAGTTATAAAACAGTGCACATTGTTATTGCTGCGAAATCTACACCATTATTTTATTCTCCCGGGAGATTGTTGTAATTTTTACACATTGTATACAAATAATGGTTTGCGGTTACTTCTTTCCTGGCTTTTATCAGCGTAGGAATGACTTCCTCCGGAATGCCCTTTTGCTTTAGGATCCGGAATTCAACCGCCATGCCGTCCAACGCAGCCACGGTAAATCTTGGAACAGACAGGGCCCCTGCTGTAGCAGATCCTGTCTGAGCGGTAGAGGCCATGGGTCCTCTGATATTATTTCTGTAAGTTCTGGGTACCAAGCTCTTCTTGGCCCATCCGGAACCACGAGTATCGTTCCTACTCCTCGTTTTCTTATTATTCTCAGTACCTTTGGTATGAGAGGCAGAGGAGGGAATACATAAACCGACTGGTACACCCACGGTGTCACTAGAGCGTCCACAGCTATTGCCTGAGGGTCCCTTGACCTGGCGCAATATCTAGTTTTTTGTTTAGGCGGGACGCCATCATGTCCACCTGTGGCCTTTCCCAATGGTTTACCAACAGTTGGAAGACTTCTGGATGAAGTCCCCACTCTCCCGGGTGTCGGTCGTGTCTGCTGAGGAAGTCTGCTTCCCAGTTGTCCACTCCCGGAATGAACACTGCTGACAGTGCTAAGACGTGATTTTCCGCCCATCGGAGAATCCTTGTGGCTTCTGCCATCGCCATCCTGCTTCTTGTGCCGCCCTGTCGGTTTACATGGGCGACTGCTGTGATGTTGTCTGATTGGATCAGTACCGGCTGGTTTTGAAGCAGAGGCCTTGCCAGACTTAGGGCATTGTAAATGGCCCTCAGTTCCAGAATATTTATGTGTTGGGACGACTCCTGACTTGACCAAAGTCCATGGAAATTTCTTCCCTGTGTGACTGCCCCTCAGCCTCGAAGGCTGGCATCCGTGGTTACCAGGACCCAGTCCTGTATGCCGAATCTGCAGCCCTCTTGAAGATGAGCACTCTGCAGCCACCACAGTAGAGATACCCTGGTCCTTGGAGACAGGGTTATCAGCCGATGCATCTGAAGATGCGATGCCGACCACTTGTCCAAGAGGTCCCACTAAAAGGTTCTTGTATGGAACCTGCCGAATGAAATTTTGCTTTGTAAGAAGCTACCATTTTTCCCAGGACTCGTGTGCAGTGATGCACCGATACCTGTTTTTGTTTTCAGGAGGTCTCTGACTAGAGATGACAGCTCCTTGGCTTTCTCCTGCAGGAGAAACACTTTTTTCTGTTCTGTGTCCAGAACCATCCCCAGGAACAGTAGGCGTGTGGTAGGAACCAGCTGTGACTTTGGAATGTATAGAATCCATCCGTGCTGTTGTAGCACTTCCCGAGATAGTGCTACTCCGACCAACAACTGCTCCTTGGACCTCGCCTTTATAAGGAGATCGTCCAAGTACGGGATAATTAAAACTCCCTTTTTTCGAAGGAGTATCATCATTTCTGCCATTACCTTGGTAAAGACCCTCGGTGCCGTGGACAGTCCAAACGGCAGTGTTTGGAACTGGTAATGGCAATCCTGTACCACAAATCTGAGGTAATCCTGGTGAGGATGGTAAATGGGGACATGTAGGTAAGCATCCTTGATGTCCAGGGATACCATGTAATCCCCCTCCTCCAGGCTTGCAATAACCGCCCTGAGCGATTCCATCTTGAACTTGAATTTTTTTATGTATGTGTTCAAGGATTTCAAATTTAAAATGGGTCTCACCGAACCGTCCGGTTTCGGTACCACAAACAGTGTGGAATAGTAACCCCGTCCTTGTTGAAGTAGGGGCACCTTGACTATCACCTGCTGGGAATACAGCTTGTGAATTGCCTCTATCACAGCCTCCCTGCCTGAGGGAGTTGTCGGCAAGGCAGATTTGAGGAAACGGCGGGGGGGAGACGCCTCGAATTCCAGATTGTACCCCTGAGATACTACTTGAAGGATCCAGGGATCCACCTGTGAGCGAGCCCACTGATCGCTGAAATTTTTGAGGCGGCCCCCCACCGTACCTGGCTACGCCTGTGGAGCCCCCGCGCCATGCGGTGGACTCAGAGGAAGCGGGGGAATAATTTTGATTCTGGGAACTGGCTGACTGGTGCAGCTTTTTCCCTCTTCCCTCGTCTCTGTGTAGAAAGGAAGCGCCTTTGACCCGCTTGCTTTTCTGAAGCCGAAAGGACTGTACCTGATAATACAGTGCTTTTTCTTAAGCTGTGAGGAAACCTGAGGTAAAAATTTTTCTTCCCAGCTGTTGCTGTGGATACGCGGTCCCAGAGACCATCCCCAAACAATTCCTCACCCTTATAAGGCTCTATGTGCCTTTTAAAGTCAGCATCACCTGTCCAGTGTCGGGTCTCTCATACCCTCCTGACAGAATGGACATTGCATTAATTCTGGATGCCAGCCGGCAAAATATCCCTCTGTGCATCCCTCATATATAAGACGACGTCTTATGTTCGCAAAATAGTATCCCTGTTTGACAGGGTTACAGACCACGCTGCAGCAGCACTATCTGCAGGTCTCAGTCTAGTACCTGAGTGTGTAAATACAGACTTCAGGATAGCCTCCTGCTATTTATCAGCAGGTACCTTCAAAGTGGCCGTATCCTAAGACGGCAGTGCCACCTTTTTTGACAAACGTGTGAGCGCCTTATCCACCCTAGGGGATATCTCCCAGCGTAACTTATCCTCTGGCGGGAAAGGGTACGCCATCCGTAACTTTTTAGAAATAACCAGTTTCTTATCGAGGGAACCCACGCTTTTTCACACTTCATTCACTCATTTGATGGGGGAACAAAACACTGCCTGCTTTTTCTCCCCACACATAAAACCCTTTTTTAGTGGTACTTGGGTTAATGTCAGAAATGTGTAACACATTTTTTATTGCCGGGATCATGTAACGGATGTTCCTAGTGGATTGTGTATATGTCTAAACCTCGTCGACACTGGAGTCAGACTCCGTGTCGACATCTGTGTCTGCCATCTGAGGGAGCGGGCGTTTTTGAGCCCCTGATGGCCTTTGAGACGCCTGGGCAGGCGCGGGCTGAGAAGCCGGCTGTCCCATAGCTGTTATGTCATCCAGCCTTTTATGTAAGGAGTTGACACTGTCGGTTAATACCTTCCACCTATCCATCCACTCTGGTGTCGGCCCACAGGGGGCGACATCCCATTTATCGGCATCTGCTCCACCTCCACATATGCCTCCTCATCAAACATGTCGACACAGCCGTACCGACACACCGCACACACACAGGGAATGCTCTGACTGAGGACAGGACCCCACACAGCCCTTTGGGGAGACAGAGAGAGAGTATGCCAGCACACACCAGAGCGCTATATAATGTAGGGATAAACACTATCACTGAGTGAATTTTCCCCAATAGCTGCTTGTATAAACAATATTGCGCCTAAATTTAGTGCCCCCCCTCTCTTTTTAACCCTTTGAGCCTGAAAACTACAGGGGAGAGCCTGGGGAGCTGTCTTCCAGCTACACTGTGAAGAGAAAATGGCGCCAGTGTGCCGAGGGAGATAGCTCCGCCCCTTTTTCGCGGACTTTTCTCCCGCTTTTTTATGGATTCTGGCAGGGGTAATTATCACATATATAGCCTCTGGGGCTATATATTGTGATTATTTTGCCAGCCAAGGTGTTTTTATTGCTGCTCAGGGCGCCCCCCCCCCCCAGCGCCCTGCACCCTCAGTGACCGGAGTGTGAAGTGTGTATGAGGAGCAATGGCGCACAGCTGCAGTGCTGTGCGCTACCTTGGTGAAGACTGAAGTCTTCTGCCGCCGATTTTCCGGACCATCTTCATGCTTCTGGCTCTGTAAGGGGGACGGCGGCGCGGCTCCGGGAACGAACACCAAGGACGGGTCCTGCGGTCGATCCCTCTGGAGCTAATGGTGTCCAGTAGCCTAAGAAGCCCAAGCTAGCTGCAAGCAGGTAGGTTCGCTTCTTCTCTCCTTAGTCCCTCGTTGCAGTGAGCCTGTTGCCAGCAGGTCTCACTGTAAAATAAAAAACCTAACATAGACTTTCTTTCTAGGAGCTCAGGAGAGCCCCTAGTGTGCATCCAGCTTGGGCCGGGCACAGAAATCTAACTGAGGTCTGGAGGAGGGGCATAGAGGGAGGAGCCAGTGCACACCAGATAGTACCTAATCTTTCTTTAAGAGTGCCCAGTCTCCTGCGGAGCCCGTCTATTCCCCATGGTCCTTACGGAGTTCCCAGCATCCACTAGGACGTCAGAGAAAAATCGGTGTGTGATCCGTTCTCCACTTACAGAAGCAGATAACACAGTCAGTGATTGCCGCAAAATCTGATAAAATAGTGACTACAATGTAACAGCTATAAATACACTGGGATTAAAAATCTTTCATACTGATATCAAGAGAGACTCACTCACTCACACAATGTTGACAGCAGTCTTCCAAAAAGTATTGCAAGCTTTATCCATAACGGGTTATATCATTCACCAGTTATTGAGTGTAACATCTACTTGTGCATATTGAACAGTCTTTTCTTTTCTCCTATTGCTTAGCTTTTGAGGTTTGCTATCCTGCTGTTGGTTGTAAATCTTTTTTGGCTGTTATTTCTATTTTCAATCTCTTTTTTTATGAGCCTTATGGGTTTTTTTTTGTATTTATAAAAAATAGAACTATTTATGCATCCTGTTTCAGGGTTGCATTTTGCTTTACATTTCTTTTTCACTTGCGTTGTGCTCAGCATTTGCTATGTATTTGTTGAGATGTCAATGTGACAAGTTTTGCTTTTGCAACCGGTTGTTCTTGTGAAGGCTCAATTATCTGAGCATTAGCATTGTAGAAGAGAATCTTTAAAATATCTTACTAAAGAATATATTGATTCCTTGTGGCAAAGAATTTTTGGCAATGAGACATGGTATTAGTCAATTATGGTATCAAATAGTTGATTCAGTAACCCCCATTTAAGAGGAATGGGCATAAAGATCAATTGCTAAGAAATAAGTAATGCTTTGGGATAATAACCTTGGGTAACCCATTATAACTTATATGAATTTCTTTGAACTATTAGTTTTTATATTATAATGTGCTATTAGATTTAATTATAGTAGTTTGCACTTTATGTATGCTGATCTAGTAAGTTATATTATGACATATTTCTATCCTTTAGCACCGTAAGAAAGTATTTTGTTGACTTCTACTGTACAATCTTAATCTGTTATGATAAATTGTTTATATTAATCGGTGACCTAAATATGGGTGGCGCTGAGACATTGTAGTTAATACACTTGCCTTACAGCATTGGGTTCATGGGTTCAATTATGACCAAAGCACTATCTGTATATAGTATGAATACTATTCCCATGTTTGCATGGGTTTTATCCAGTTGTTCTGGTTATCTTCCCAGTCCAAGAACATGCTGGTAGGTAAATTGGATCAAAATGAATTTACATATGGGCATATGTGCTTGTGTTATGGGGAATTAACACTCGTGAGTGTTTCCCTGTAAAGCTCTGCGTAAGAAGTTGATAAATAAAATATAGCAATAATATAATTGTGGGTTTTTTTTATACGACAATAATATAATGTTTTTTTGCATGAATCATATCATATTATTGTAAAACTTAGGGGGCAGTTCAGTTAGGAGTGATGTGCCTTGATGTGTGGCTGTGCACATATTTGCCCATACTGTCTACAAAGCTGATTTTGCTCAGCACTTCTATGGGGTGCAAGGAAAAAGAGGCATTTCAGACATGATGTGTTGTTCCGGAATGTCACATAGCCAGCATCACCCCTTATTGAATCAGCCCCATATAGTTAATCACTGTTCATAAATATTTTAATGTTTGTCATCTAATATTGTGATTAGATTATATAATCTGGTCTCTTGCATTGAGTAGGCGTATAACTACAAGACTAAAATACATGGCACTGTTTTTAAAAGGTATATTTATCTGCACTAGGGCAAATGCAGAATTGCTAGACGGTGGTCTCCAAATGTCTAATATTAGAGTGAGTGTAGCTAACCGTTGAAGAGGGCATAATTAGCAGCACATAGGTAGCTACTGTCTGCCTCATACAGAGTGCAGTTTAATATGCAGAGGTATACAGGATCAGCAATCATAGTAATCTGATTGATGTGGCATTAGGGTCATTGGTCTAAGCTGAATTTTTTTTTTTTTTACGGATGTGTGCACCATTCCACAATGCAACTGCCCTGCTCTGCGGATTGATGTTGAATCAAATTAATACTTAATGTGACATGTTATATTTAGTCCAGCTGCAGAGTATACATAAGTGCACTGTTTTCTGATTCACTATCACTTTGGTAATGCATACTTCAGTATACTTTAACCATTAGGAGACAGAACTGATTGAGCACCCAGTTACACACACAGCAGACTTAGGGGCATACAGTATTTAATTAGCTGTGTTAACCCATTTACAGGGGTTAACATGGCTAAATGCAATGTATTGCGTCTGGCTGCAAGTTTTTCTCTATTTAATAAGCCGCACAAATTTACCCGCTTTAACTCTCCTTAGGTTTTAACACTTTTTTCAGGCAGGTGAAAAGTTTGGGAAAATCCCTATTTTAAGGTAAAAATGTTCGGACTTGGATCAGAAGTCAATGGGCACCCCATCCTAATGACTAATTAATCACTTAGAAGTTTTTAATTAGCTTATATTGGCTAATAATGACATGTCATTTTGAGGGTGATATTTTGCAAAGTGCAGAATGATGGGTTAATTGATATGGGGCAGGTAGGTGTTTTTTTAGGCTTGCAGGTGGGAATTACAGTTGTACTGCAGCAAATCTGGATCTCTCTGCTATACTGGGTGCCTGTGAAGATCCCTGTTCCCTAGTCCGTTATTATAATAGGGATGTTATGGCTGCAATTGATATTATCGCCCCTGTGCGTATAAGACCTCGCAAACCACAACGTCAAGCTCCATGGTTCGACAACAGTGTTAGTGAGCTCAAGAAAAGGGGGCGTAGACTGGAAAGACGATGGAGGAAGACTAACCTAGTGGATGACAAAATAAAACTAATAAAGCATAACGTAGAATATCAATCGACAATCACTCAAAAGAAAGCACAGTTCCTGTCAAATGAGATCACAGCAGCAAACAATAGGCCAGCTCAACTTTTCCACACAGTGGAGATGCTTTGCAAGCCAGCATGCCTGCAGACTGATGAAACCCTCTCCCAGGGAAGATGCAACTTCTTTGCAGATAAAATATCCACCATCCGGGCTGGAATCTCCACAGTGCCATCAAAGGAGTGCCAAACTACAAAGCCTGCCAATATAAGCTACCTGCCTTCATGGACCAGCTTTGACCCAGTGGATGTAAAGGACACTGCTGAAATTGCTCGGATTTTGCGTCCCACCACCTGTGATCTGGATCCAGCCTCAACCAAGCTTCTAATAGGTTGTATGGATATAATTGGTCATGTCTTTACAAAAATTGTTCAATGCTCTTTGCAGACAGGCATTTTTCCTGGACCCCTAAAGGAAGCAATTGTTAGACCGCTTCTTAAAAAAAACTAATTTAGATCCCGACTGCATGACCAACTACAGACCGGTATCAAACCTTCCTTTCCTAGGAAAGGTTATTGAGAAAGTCGTTGCAAATCAACTGGAAACCCGCCTGACAACCCATGATATTTATGATCCATTTCAATCAGGATTCAGGAGAAGACATAGCACTGAAACAGCCCAGGTGTGTGTGTTAAATGATCTTCTGATGGCAAAAGACAGAGGTGACTGTTCAATATTAATCCTTCTGGATCTCTCGGCAGCATTTGATACCGTGGACCATGGGCTTCTGATTGAACGACTGATACATTTCTGTGGTCTGGATGGCACAGTTCTAAGCTGGTTCAAATCATTTCTCACAGGCAGGTCACAGAGAGTATCATCTGGATTATACTCATCACCACCAGTGCCATTGCCATGTGGTGTCCCACAAGGTTCTATACTATCCCCCATGCTTTTTGCAGTATACATGCTCCCATTGGGCGAAATAATCAGGCGCCATGGCCTGGTCTACCACTGCTATGCAGATGATACACAACTGTACTTGTCCTTTGCTCCGGGCACTGATAACCCAATAGCAACCCTAAATGGCTGTCTAGCTGAACTACTGGAGTGGATGAGCGCCAGTTGGCTGCGACTGAACCCGGATAAAACAGAGGTCCTTATGATACGACCGCAACATCAAAGGACAAGACTGCAGCATAGCCAACCAACTGGACTTACACTCGGGGATTCAGAATTACAGACCAGTGATCGTGTACGGAATCTTGGCGTTGTCCTGGATGGTGGCTTGACACTTAAACATCAGATATCAGCCACAATCAAATCCTCATTCTTTCACCTGAGGAACATAGCCAGAATCAAGCAATTAATTCCCTCAGATGATATGCCAAAAGTCATACATGCATTTGTATCATCTCGTTTAGACTACTGTAATGCCCTCTACCTTGGTCTACCAGCAAAAGAATTGCAGCGCTTACAGCTGGTGCAAAACACAGCTGCCAGGCTATTAACCAACCAACCCCGTTCTAGCCACATAACACCCATCCTCTACTCCCTTCACTGGCTGCCTGTACGATGGCGAATCATCTTCAAGATTGGCTTACTGAGTTTCAAAGCATTACATGACCAAGGCCCAAGGTACCTGAAACAGCTTCTGACCCCATACTGCCCCACTCGATTACTGCGATCTGTAGATGAAGGACTTTTAGCAGTACCTAGAATCTACCGTATTTCATCTGGGGGTCGAGCTTTTAGTCATGCGGCTCCGACTCTATGGAACTCACTTCCCCGCACAGTGCGAGAGGCCCCAACTATAGAATCCTTCAAAAGTAGACTCAAGACTTTTCTGTTTACTCAAGCATTTCCATAATGTCCCTTTTAGTATCTTCATGCTTCTGTATTTTATGAAAATGTACTTCATAATTTTCTGTACTATATTATGCTATGTATCTGTTAAGCGCCTTGGGTCCTATTGGAGAAAGAGCGCTATATAAATAAAATTATTATTATTATTATAATTATTACTGTATATTAATATATAATGGAAAACTGCTCAAATCAAACTGGTAACATTCCTCAGGTGCTGAGGGAGGGGGTTGTTGTTTTCCATGCACTCCAAGGGCTATTAGTAACAAGACCTGTACACTATATGGTAATAGAAAATTTTGAGATCTTGAGGGCAGATGTATTAAGCCTGTGAAGTGAAAAAGCAGTAATAAGTGGAAGGTGATAATGCACCGGCCAATCAGCTCCTGTCATTTTTCAAACCCGTAATGATTGGCTGGTGCATTATCACCTTCCACTTATCACTGCTTTATCACTTCTCAAGGCTTAATACATCTGTCCCTTGGTTACATATATTTTGCAAAAAATATGATAAGCCTCCAGGCCACTTCAAGGCGTCTCTATTACTGGAGGTCCCTAATACAAACTGCTCAAATCTTTCTTTTTTCTTGTCTAGAACAACCCCCTACTGCAGCACTTGAGGAATGTTACTAGTTTGATTTGAGCAGTTTAAGCGCACACTGCACCCATTATAAATATGCCACTGCTTGGAGAGTGATAAATTACATGGTGATAAAGTACCAGCCACTCAGCTTCATAAATCTGGGCCATAGTATGTAACAGTGAGAGATACTCCAATATGACCTCTTTCCCCTGGTACATAATTTTGCTTCCAAACTTCCAACCTATTTCAGTTATCTATGTTCAATTATTTGATAACAAGGCTTTTTTATAATAAAAAAAAACATCAATTACAGTAATTCAATACAAGTACCTCCAATAGTGAATGCAATGAGAATCTCAGGAGCACAGCAGAGTGGGAGGGTTTACCATGTGTAGCTACTCTTTTTTAGCTCATAATTAATAGGTTTCATTAATAATACTTTCTTTTATTAGCATTGTGCGCAATAAACTGAATTAAAATAAACTTTATTTACTTTTTATTTTTAAAATATTATAAAAACAAAATATTACATAATTAAAAACTATAAACCTAATATCAGATTATATTCCGTTTAACACGTTGAATACTTCCAAACGTAAATATTTTAAAAATAAATTACAATCTAAGAACTCGTTATAACGTGCCAATTTTTTAAAACAGTCTGAACTGTATCAACTGAATTAATCTGGAATTAAGTAAACATCTGAGCTTATCCAAGTTACACCAGAATGTTGCCAAATATAATTTAATAATCATAAAGTAACTAAATACACTCTGAAACTTGCTGGCAGTACAGAAAGGGTATGCGAGTCGCAAATTAAATTCATATGAGTGATCCGTGCAGAGTTGGCAGGTTTTAAAAAACCCACCAATTCATCATGAGCAACAGCTGCACGTTTTTTACTGAAGACAAAACTTAATTGCCAGATTACTTCACATCAGATTTTAAGGAACATCATTTCTATTGCATGTTACACAACAATTGCAAAGTAATTTATTTTGTTGTCTAGACAAATTTGAGATCTTTAAAATAAGTATTACTACAGTGGTGTAGGTGGCTGTTTGATTCGGGGATTTAAGAATAACCCTGGTATGTTAGAGTTCTTGCTCTTTGCCTTGCTTGCTAATGCAGTATATTGGTGCTCTTTTATTTTGTTGGGTATACAGTATACTCCATGATCAAATGATTGCAAAAGGTGATGGGTACATCCCTCTGACTTTTGCTTACAATAGCTCCACTCTGCGTGACATAAGACCATTGCTCTTTGTACATTTGTCAGCTGACCTTTTGAGAAGCAAAAATGTAGTTTAAAGTTTGTATCTAACATCACTGCAACACACACAGAGTAAGATATTATGGACCATAGACCCAAATGCCACAGAGGTATTCCAAGTTTCAAGCCCTCAAGATACAACCATCTTGTTAACCGTGTATTCTAAATAATTAGATTGGAATAATTATATCAGTTAAGTGAGGTACTGACTAAATAGAGCGATAAAGTAAAGCAAACTGCCAAAGTACTTGTGAAGTGATATTAGGACGGCAATTGATAAACAAGTTATAGTATTAGTTTGTGTGAAATTAGATACACAACTAATGTGTCAATTAATGGGTCAGGTATACCAGTGTATTAATGAAACTCTGATCAAAATAGATCATAGCAGTTTTAATTCTCAGCTTGGTTAATTAGAACATGTCAAAATTCACCAAATTCTCCAGCAAATCCAGATACTGAAAAGTTGATGGTCAATTAACTGGCTTTTCTTGCATGGAAATCCATAGCGAGATTCCAGTTTTATGTCAGGGAGCTTTATTACCATCAGGTCCTGACTAAATTTTTCATGTTAGTCCTGGGCACTGCATTCTCTCCATATATCAGTCCCTAGATAAAGCAAGTCATATGACATCTATGGATTCTTGGGAGTGACTAGGGTGTAGTCACTCCCGAGATGCATCTTTGTCTAAAGGCCCGCATTCACGGGCCGATGTGGGAGAGATGTGTGCTGAGCGAACCGCTCAGCACAGATCTCTCCCACCGCTCAGCACAGCGCGATATGTGCTGAGCGTGCGGGGGGGAGATGGGGGGTGCTCATTTCACCCAGCGGGTGAAATGAGCGACCTGCTAGATTGGCCTGCATGCAGGCCACTCTAGCACCAGCAATAGCGATGCACGGGGCTGCACATAGCTATCGCTGTGTGGGGTACACACAGAACAATCATGCTTAAAATCTAAGCAATCTAGTCAGATTGCTTAGATTTTAAGCAGCGATCGCTCCGTGAGTACCCCCCTTTACATACATACTTCACCATGGGGCTAATTCAGATGTGGATGGAGTGGCGAGCGCTGCTGCATCCTTAGAATGCATTCCTGCTTGAATGCAGCAGGAGATGTCTATTACACGTAGACGCCTCCTATGCAGCAGTAATCTGACCTGCGTCCTAGGATGCAGGCATTGGATTACTGACTCATCCTCTGCGGTGGCTTGCGACACGCATGGGGTGACACAAATCACCCATCGCAGGAGCCAGAATATCTCCGCCGTTTCCCTTCTCCTAAATGGTGGTGACACGCCTCTGTTTTCAGTACTTTACGCATCATGAAGCAGATCTGATGAGATCTGATTGAGGGCCTTTATGCTAATAAACAACTTAACTATGGTTTTAATCAGGGCCGGTTCTTGCCCTTGTGGCACCCCGGGCAAAATAAAAATAAAAAAACCAATGTTAGGGGCGTGGCTTAATATGGGGCGTAGTCAGTTACGCCCCCATTTGTAGCGCCGCTGAAAGAAAAGAAAAAAAAAGTATTCTTACATCACCGCTCCTGATTCCAGACCGCTGCAGACCTCCGCCGGTGCCGCTCCTCTCCTCGGATGCATAGACACTACAGGTCAATTATGACCCCTAGCCTCTGTGCCACAATGCTGTGCGGTGCTCGATGACGTCATCGCGCACCGCACAGCAAAGGTCCTCTCCATGAAGGGAAACTAGACGCGTAGCGTATGGTTCCCTTTACAGCGGGGGGGGGCACAGTGGCAGATCTTGCCATGGTGCGGCGCCCTCCAGATGGCGCCGGCGCCCTCTGGAAGGCGGCGCCCCGGGCAAAAGTCCTGCTTGCTCGTGGCAAGATCCGCTACTGGTTTTAATGCACATAAGCGACTCATGCAGTATAGTCACAGGGATCAATTTAACCCTATTTGTAACATTTGTGTTACATAATCTTTTTAGTTTAGTCTGATAGTATTTACTGTATAGTATTTTTTATTATAGGACCCAATAAATGATTGAGTTAATAGTATAGCGTCACAACCAATTAGTAGTATTGTGTAGAATCAATGAGTTGTGATATGCCTAGTGCTATTATTGGAAAAAAGACAATTCTGTGTATTTTTTGCCAACCCACTTTACCTTGCCCAAATGAACTTCGCAAGTCATATGTCCTGCCTTAGCTTTCTAGCGGAGTTCTTAGTAATAAATACTACTTTATTTTGGAACAACTTATGATCTGATTCTGGGGATGATATCCTTGCCTTTCTGCAGTAATGTGAAATGGGGAAGTTACAAGAACGCTGCTGAACAAAAGAATTAGGAGAAGATCCAATAATGCCAGAGGTACCAAAGGAAGGAAACACCAGGGTCTGTGATTAATTTACCACAACATTGTAAACAAATATACATATTATTTATGGTACCACTCTTAGGGGCACATTCAATTAAGCACAGGAGCTGCCAGCATGGGTTGTGGCATCTTTGCCTTTATCTCACAGAAGCGGATTTCCAACTGCAGCCTATGGAGGTGCAAGCTGACTTCTGCTCCTGGATAAATGTGAAAATGTGCAGAACCCTAAAAAAATTCTAGAGATATGCAGTGGGCATTTTTCGTGTTTTGGTTTTGGATTCAGGTCCGTGGTCGTGTTTTGGATTCGGAAGCCTTTTGGCAAAACCACCCTTTCGGGTTTTGGATTCGGGTAATTTTTAAAAAAAACTCAAAAACAGCTAAAATCATAGAATTTGGGGGTAATTTTGATCCTATAGTATTATTAAGCTCAATAACCATAATTTCCACTAATTTCGAGTCTATTCTGAACACCTCACACCTTACAATGTTATTTATAGTCCTAAAATTTGCACAGAGGTCACTGGATGACTAAGCTAAGCGACCCAAGTGGGCTGCACAAACACCTGGCCCATCTAGGAGTGGCACTGCAGTTTCAGACAGGATGGCACTTAAAAAAAATAGTCCCCAAACAGCACATGATGCAAATATAAATAAAAAAAAGAGGTGCAAGACGGAATTGTCCTTGGGCCCTCCGACCCACCTTATGTTGTATAAACAGGACATGCACACTTTAACAAACCAATCATTTCAGCGACAGGGTCTGCCACACGGCTGTGGCTGAAATGACTTGTTGGTTTGGGCCCCCACCAAAAAAGAAGCAATCAATCTCTCCTTGTACAAACTGGCTCTACAGAGGCAAGATGTCCACCTCATCCTCATCCTCCGATTCCTCACCCCTTTCACTGTGTACATCCTCCCCCTCAAAGAGTATTAATTCGTCCCCACTGGAATCCACCATCACAGGTCCCTGTGTACTTTCTGGAGGCAATTGCTGGTAAATGTCTCCACAGAGGAATTTATAATTCATTTTGATGAACATCATCTTCTCCACAATTTCTGGAAGTAACCTCTTACGCCGATCGCTGACAAGGTGACCGGCTGAACTAAACACTCTTTCGGAGTACACACTGGAGGGGGGGCAACTTAGGTAAAATAAAGCCAGTTTGTGCAAGGGCCTCCAAATTGCCTCCTTTTCCTGCCAGTATATGTACGGACTGTCTGACTTGCCTACTTGGATGCTGTCACTCATATAATCCATCACCATTCTTTCAATGGTGACAGGATCATATGCAGTGACAGTAGACATGTCAGTAATTGTTGGCAGGCCCTTCAGTCCAGACCAGATGTCAGCACTTGCTCCTGACTGCCCTGCATCACCGCCAGCAGGTGAGTTTGGAAATGTTATCCTTTTCCTGGCAGCTCCAGTGGCGGTAGAAAATGAAGGAGGAGCTGTTGGCAGGTCACGTTGAACATCTGCCGACTTGTGTCTGCCAGAAAGAGAGATCCAACGTAGGCTTTAAACCTAGGATCAGGCACGGTGGCCAAAATGTAGTACTCTGATTTCAACAGATTGACCACCCGTGAATCCTGGTTAAGCGAATGAAGGGCTCCATCCACAAGTCCCACATGCCTAGTCTAATCGCTCCATTTTAGCTCCTCCTTCAATCTCTCCAGCTGCTTCTGCAAAAGCCTGATGAGGGGAATGACCTGACTCAAGCTGGCAGTGTCTGAACTGACTTCACTTGTGGCAAGTTCAAAGGGTTGTAGAACCTTGCACAACATGGAAATCATTCTCCACTGCGCTTGAGTCAGGTGCATTCCCCTTCCTTTGCCTATATCGTAGGCAGATGTATAGACTTGAATGGCCTTTTGCTTCTCCTCCGTCCTCTGAAGCATATAGAGGGATAAATTTCACCTCGTTACCACCTCTTTCTTCAGCTGATGGCAGGGCAGGTTCAGGAATGTTTGCTGGCGCTCCAGTCTTCGGCACACGGTGTCTGAATGCCGAAAGTGGCCCGCAATTTTTCGGGCCACCGACAGCATCTCCTGCACGCCCGTGTCATTTAAAAAAAAATTCTGCACCACCAAATTAATTATATGTGCAAAATAAGGGACGTGCTGGAATTTGCCCACAAGTAATGCACGCACAATATTGGTGGCGTTGTCCGATATCAGAAATCCCCAGGAGAGTCCAATTGGGGTAAGCCATTCTGCGATGATGTTCCTCAGTTTCCGTAAGAGGTTGTCAGCTGTGTGCCTCTTATGGAAAGCGGTGATACAAAGCGTAGCCTGCCTAGGAACGAGTTGGCGTTTGCGAGATGCTGCTACTGGTGCCGCCGCTGTTGTTGCTGCGGGAGGCAATACATCTACCCAGTGGGCTGTCACAGTCATATAGTCCTTAGTCTGCCCTGCTCCACTTGTCCCACATGTCTGTGGTTAAGTGGACAGAGGGTACAACTGCATTTTTTAGGACACTGAGGACACTTTTTCTGACGTCTGTGTACATTCTCGGTATCGCCTGCCTAGAGAAGTGGGACCTAGATGGGATTTGGTACCGGGGACACACTACCTCAAGCAATTCTCTAAGTCCCTGTGAACTAACGGTGGATACCGGACGCACGTCTAACACCAACATAGTTGTCAAGGCCTGAGTTATCCGCTTTGCAGCAGGATGACTGCCGTGATATTTCATCTTCCTCGCAAAGGACTGTTGGACAGTCAATTGCTTAATAGAAGTAGTACAAGTGGTCTTCCGACTTCCTTTCTGGGATGACGATCGACTCCCAGCAGCAACAACAGCAGCGCCAGCAGCAACAGCAGCAGTAGGCATTACACTCAAGGATCCATCGCAGGAATCCCAGTTAGGAGAGGACTCGTCAGTCTTGCAAGTGACATGGCCTGCAGGACTATTGGCGTTCCTGTCTAAGGAGGAAACTGACATTGAGGGAGTTGGTGGTGTGGTTTGCAGGAGCTTGGGTACAAGAGGAAGAAGGTATTTAGTTGTCAGTGGACTGCTTCCGCTGTCACCCAAAGTTTTTGAACTTATCAATGACTTCTGATGAATGCGCTCCAAGTGATGTATAAGGGAGGATGTACCTAGGTGGTTAATGTCCTTACCCCTACTTATTATGGCTTGACAAAGGCAACACACGGCTTGACACCTGTTGTCCGCGTTTCTTTTTAAATAATTCCACACCGAAGAGGTGATTTTTTTAGTATTTTGACCAGGCATGTCAATGACCTTATTCATCCCACAGACAACAACCGTCTCCCCGGGTGCCTGATTTAAACAAACCACATCACCATCAGAATCCTCATCGTCAACTTCCTCCTCAGCGCCAGCAACACCCATATCCTCATCCTGGTGTACTTGAACAGTGACATCTTCAATTTGAATATCAGGAACTGGACTGTGGGTGCTCCTTCCAGCACTTGCAGGGGGCGTGCAAATGGTGGAAGGAGCCACCTCTTCCCGTCCAGTGTTGGGAAGGTCAGGCATCGCACCCGCCGACACATTTGGACTCTCCTTGGGGATTTGTGATTTAGAACGCACAATTCTTTGCTGTGCTTTTGCCACCTTAACTCTTTTCATTTTTCTAGCGGAAGGATGAGTGCTTCCATCGTCATGTGAAGCTGAACCACTAGTCATAAGGAACATAGGAGAGGGCCTTAGCCGCTCCTTGCCACTCCGTGTTGTAAATGGCATATTGGCAAGTTTACGCTTCTCCTCAGACGATTTTAATTTAGATTTTTGGGTCATTTTACTGAACTTTTGCTTTTTGGATTTTACATGCTCTCTACTATGACATTGGGCATCAGCCTTGGCAGACGACATTGATGGCATTTCATTGTCTCTGCCGTGACTAGTGGCAGCAGCTTCAGCACTAGGTGGAAGTGGATCTTGATCTTTCCCTATTTTACCCTCCAAATTTTTGTTCTCCATTTTTTTAATGTGTGGAATTATATGCCAGTAATATATCTGGAATTAGACGGCAGTAATGTCTGGAATTAGATACCACTAGATAGATACCAGATACCACTGTGACTGGAATGATGATGACCTATGCACAGTGACAGGACACTACCACAGCACCCTACAGCAGCAAGATGCAGCACAAGACACTGAACACTGACCAGTGATACTGAGCACTGATGATACTACTGAGCACTGATACTGAGCACTGATGATACTACTGAGCAGCACAAGACAATGAGCAGTGAAATTGAGCACTGATGATACTACTGAGAACTGACACTGAGCAGCATGATGCAGCACAAGACACTGTACTAGTATTAGTAATGTAGTATTACTGAGCAGCACAAGACAATGAGCAGTGATACTGAGCACTGATGATACTACTGAGAACTGACACTGAGCAGCACGATGCAGCACAAGACACTGTACTAGTATTAGTAATGTAGTATTACTGAGCAGCACAAGACAATGAGCATTGATACTGAGCACTGATGATACTACTGAGAATTGACACTGAGCAGCACAATGCAGCACAAGACACTGTACTAGTATTAGTAATGTAGTATTACTGAGCAGCACAATGCAGCACAAGACAATGAGCAGTGATACTGAGCACTGATGATATTACTGAGAACTGACACTGAGCAGCATGATGCAGCACAAGACACTGTACTAGTATTAGTGAGCAGCACAAAAGCACTCTGGAATTGTCACCCCCCCAGATACCACTGTGACTGGAATGATGATGACCGATGCACAGTCACAGGACACTACTACCAGAGCACCCTACAGCAGCAAGATGCAGCACAAGAGAGACACTGTACTAGTATTACTGAGCAGCACGATGCAGCACAAGACAATAAGCACTGATACTGAGCACTGATACTGAGAACTGACACTGAGAGAACGTAGCCACGTCCTCTCTGTACTCTCTACAATGCCTGAGTGAAAATGGCGGCGACGCGCGGCTCTTTATATGGAATCTGAATCTCGCGAGAATCCGACAGCGGGATGATGACGTTTTGCCTTGTTCGGGTTTTCCGATTCAGGTGGGAATAACCGAGCCGGGCTCGGAACCGTGTTTGACACATGGAGTTCGGGGGGTTCAGTTCTCTGCAAACCGAACCCGCTCATCTCTACAAAATACAATGATATAAATAACCTTACCAGTGATTTTTTAGACTGGTATACTGTATTGGACCAAGTCAGAGGATGAACAGGCAGGGACAGAACTGTCTTAACATTACTAAAGTCTCTGGGCAATGCAATGCACTGGGGCCCCTACCCATTCATGGGAATACATTTTAAAAAATAGTCATCATAACTTACCACTCTTGCGGTCCCACGCCTTCTCTCCACATGCTTCTATACTAGAGTAGGATATACCACAAGGCAACCAAATCGGCTGCTTAGGGCCCTGTTGGTCTCAGGGGGCCTGCCTACAAGGCTGTATAAAGGGCATTTCTGGTGGACCACAAGCTTCACCAAAATTGTCAGAGAGCTGAGCTGGCTGAATACTCCCTATAATGCAGTCACCACTAATGCAATTGGGTGTAATAATAATAATAAAAGTATTATAAGGTACGGGTGCCTGAATTATATATCAGTGCCTCCCCCCAAACACACACATACTGATTGTAGAACATCACCCATCCTTAATTAGCAGGTCTCCAATCCCTTATAACATCCATTATTGCACCCCTCAGTGACTGTGATTGTATTGACTATGTATCAGTGACTTTAGTGTGCCTCCATTATAGAAGGTCTGACAATTAAGATAGCGAACTGACTACCGTGCAGTAGCAGATTTACCAGTAGGCATCCAAAGCAGCCACAAGGGCCCGGTGGGTCCCAGGGGGCTCACCGATAGATTATGGTGTCGGGAGGGCATTTTTGATTGCCGCCGAAAATGTCTGAGTGCTATGCTGGCTGAATACTCCCGGCAAGCTGTCAGTAACTAGATAGCTGCCAGGTGTGGCTGAGGAGCTAACAATCTAGTGGGAAGGGGTGACAGACAGATGACATGAGGTGCAAGCAAGCAGGGGGTAGCCTGATGGGAGTATGTAAGCAAGGCAGAGATAGTCAAGGCATGAGGCAGGGGGTTGGAGGGGCAGCCCCAGGACAAGGTTATGCACTGGAAGGATACGCTTTGATGAATTTAGTGGCTTTTCAATGCCCATTTGAAGCTTTGCAAGGTCGGTGTAATGGTTAGCCTTACAGCACTTAGGTCATGGGTTCAATTCCCACCATGGCCCTAACTGTGTGGCGTTTGTATAATAATAATAATCATTTTATTTATATAGCGCTCTTTCTACAAAAGGACTCAAGGCACACAAGGACTCAAGATAGAATGAACATAATATAGAACAGAGACAATAACGTACAGAAAAGCTTTTCATAAAATACAGATAACATGGAGATACTAAAGGGACATTATGGAAATGCTTGAGTAAACAGGAAAGTCTTGATTCTATTTTTGAAGGATTCTAGAGTGGGGGCCTCTCAAACTGTGCGGGGAAGTGAGTTCCATAGAGTCGGAGCCGTATGATTTAAAGCTTGACCCCCAGATGAATTATGGGAGATTCTAGATACTGATAAAAGTCCTTCATCTACAGATCGCAGTAATCGAGTGGGGCAGTATGGAATCAGAAGCTGCTTCAGGTACCTTGGGCCCTGGTCATGTAGTGCTTTGATACTCAGTAAGCCAATCTTGAAGATGATTTGCCATCTTACAGGCAACCAGTGAAGGGAGTAGATAATAGGTGTTATGTGGCTAGAACAGGGCTGGTTGGTTAACAGCCTGGCAGCTGTGTTTTGCACCAGCTATAAGCGGTGCAATTCTTTTGCTGGGAGACCAAGGTAGAGGGCATTGCAGTAGTCTAATGGAGATGATACAAATGCATGTATGATTTTTGGCAGATCTTCTGAGGGAATTAAGTGCTTGATTCTGGCTGTGTTCCTCAGATGAAAGAATGAGGATTTGATTGTGGCTGATGTTTGATGTTTAAGTGTCAAGCCACCATTCAGGACAATGCCAAGTTTCTGCACGTGATCAGTGATTTGTAATTCTGAGTCCCCAAGTGTAAGTTGGTTGGCTATGCTGCAGTCTTGTCCTTTGATGTTGTGGTCCTATCATAAGGACCTCTGTTTTATCCGGATTCAGTCGCAGCCAACTGGCACTCATCCACTGCCCATGCTTGTGTGGGTTTCCTCCAGGTACTCTGTTTTTCCTCCCACAATCCAAAAATATACTGATAGGTGAATTGGCTTCCAACAAAATTAAACTTTGCATGAATTTGTACATGTGGTAGGGAGTATAGATTGTAAGCACCACTGAGGAAGGGACTGATGTGAATTGCAAAATGTTCTCTGTAAAACGCTGCAGAATATGTGTGCGCTATATAAATGATTGATGATAAATAATAATCAATACACCCCAAACAGCCGAACCCACATGATTTCCACCATGTATAAGCTATTACAGTTTTCCACCTCACGGACACCTCCCCTATTTGCCTCAGCTTGGGAAAAAGATTTGGGTATCTCCCTCTCGGACAAAGACTGGGAAGCAGTATTCCTTAAACCTCATAGAAGCGCTATTTGTATACAGGTGAGGGAAACTCAATACAAAATATTAATGCAATGGTATAGACATCCCTCTCTTTTACATGCTATGTACCTCAATGTGTCAGATACATTTTGGAGATGTCAAAAGGATATTGGTACTCTGTTGCATATTTGGTTGGACTGCCCCTTGCTCCAACCCTTCTGAGACTCTGTTATCATTACTTTCCCAGATATAATTAAAGCCCCTGTTCCTACTACGCCGGCTATTTGGCTGTTGACCCACTCATCACTGTCATTGTCAAGTTATAAACTGTCCTTGCTTCGCCACCTGAGTAATGCCGCCCATGCGGTTATACCCACCCTTTGGAGAACTGCTACCCCTCCTACTCAGAAAATATGGTTCACTAGAATTGATTTCTATATGAATATGGATGATATCCTCCTGGCCTCAAGAAATAAGCTGTCTGACTTTATTGCCATATGGCGTCCCTGGCTGGACTACAAATCTTCGTCAATTTATAAAAATTATATTTCCTCGACGAAAGATATGGGTTCGGCGACTATACCCTAAGATATTTATGATGGCTTCTCATATCGAGACTTTCCTGGTCTAGGTCACAACTTTCTTTCTTCTTATCTCTTTCTTCTTTTCTTTTCCTTTCACACCCTTTACCCCGACCTTTCTCTATCTCACCCTTATCTTCCTAATTGAAGTACTTTGATTTCACATGACAATATGCCTTTGGCTCTGCTAATCTTATGTTGAGTTTGTATCTTTATTGTGTCATACTTCATGGTATGTACAGGTTTATCCTTTTTATTTTTTCTTGGCTACTCGCAATGTAGCATACTGTTACCTCTTTTTTATTGTTAAGATGTTTGTTTCTATGTTCCTGCTTTGGAATGTACTTCATTATTTCTTCAATAAAAACAGATTGAATAAAAAAAATATAATCAATACACTAGTACAACAACCATCCGCCTGCTATAATCGGCTATTGGCAGACTGGCGAGCATACACTAACTGGAGGACAGAAGACCTGTCTGCTACAATTGGTGAGGTGGGGGGCAGACTGAGGATTTCTTGAGGAAGGGGGGCCCCAAATCGGTGTCAGGCTTAGGGCCCTATGAGGTCTAAATCTGCCTCTGTTCCATACAGTAAATGGCTGTTAGCACTGTGATAGCTCCAGCCATTTACCAATCAGTATTCTGACAGCCGTTCACTGTCTGGCTGCAGGCTGGGAGGCAAGTAGAGAATGCTGCCTGGTCGCTCTGATTGTGTGTAATTCAAAAACAGATCCTCTGGACAGCATTCTCTACCTGCCTGCCTGTGTGGCACCAGTCCGCCCCTGCTCAAAGGCCCCTAAAATTGTGTGGCACTGGGCAGATGGTTAAGATGGTCCTGGGTAGGAGGGGGGAAGGGGGGGGGGGGTAACTGCACATATAGAAAGTGAAAAGAGATATAAAAAGAAAACACATTGGATCTAAGCTGCCCAACTAATGTGTCAACTTGACAAACATAGTGAGGCTATAAGGGTGGTTAAGGAATGGCTACTCCAGACATGATTGCTTTAAGACTTGACAACAGATTTTCCAATAACAGTGAGGATAGTAATGTGCATCTAGACAGGTCTAAAGGGGGGTACTCACGGCGCGATATTCTAAGCAATCTGACTAGATTGCTTAGAATATCGGGATGATCGCTCCGTGTGTAGCCCCCTCGGCGATAGCGATGCGCGGCCCCGCACATCGCTATCGCCGCTGCTAGATTGGCCTGCATGCAGGCCAATCTAGCGGGTCGCTCACTTCACCCGCTGGGTGAAGTGAGCGGCCCCCCCGTCTCCCCCCGCACGCTCAGCACAGATCGCGCTGTGCTGAGCGGCAGGAGAGATGTGTGCTGAGCGCTTCGCTCAGCACACATCTCTCCTATATCGGCCCGTGGGTACTGGGCTTAAGTAATCATACTTACAAGAAGATAGATGTGTTATTCTGCTGCCAGGATCGCTTTATCTGAACAGCTTTACTGCATCCCTGCTAATTATTGTGAAGAGCTGGACATGGCCTTGTTTATCTTAAATTTGGGACAAATGACAGAATATATAAAAGATAATGATAGATAACAGCTATAATCTAAAAGTGCAGACACCTACTGTAGGCCTGTCATATTACTGCTGCAGTGGGTAGTAGGATTACACCTATTATTTTTAATACTTACCCCCCGGAGTCCCACGGCGCAGCACCTGCACTGCAGAAATCCCTGGTAAAATGGTGTGGAGCCATTTTCCCTGTGTTTCACGCATACACAGTAGGAAAATCACTGGGAAAATGGCGACAGTGCCATTTTTTCTGGCAATCTGCGCATGCCCTGTAGACTCTGGTACCATAGTTCACAGAAATACAGCGCTGCCAGCTAGAGGAGTGGGCCCAGATGGAGCCTGCACATGGACCTCCTCCTCTCTAGAAACACCCCTGTGTGTATGCATTGCCGACGCAGGGTCCCGTGCCCGCCAAATCAGCCAGCCACACATCTTTCCGATATGTAGGCCTCCTAAGGCACACAACAGATTATAGGTTCTGCTTTTCCTTTATTTTCAGTATTCCACACAACACATTCACACATTTTAGAGAATAAAAAGAACTGGTTCTCTTGTATAGTAAGTATACTGTATGTACATATGTAGCAATTCTTAGGACACTGATACTATCAATATGAGTCCTATTTGTTACTATTATTATTATTATTATTATTACTATTTTTATTTGGCTATACATTATTGCTACATAGAATTGCTTAGTAAATGTGTAAATTAATACTATGATATATATATATATATATATATATATATATATATGTGTGTGTAAATATATAATATTACCCTGATTACATGTATTAAGATGTTGTCTGATTGTGCTTCTGAATAATTGACTGTTGTTTGTATCATTATAGGGAAGGATTCAAGTAGCTGCGGTTAATTAACATGGTCTAAATGATCTGCCGGGGCTATGCTGTTATAGCTTGTGGCTGTCCACAATCAGCTCGCAGGCTGCAGTTAACACAGATTCATTTTGGAGCCTGAGGAGCCTCAAACAGAAATTCATGTTAAATGTCCTGATCATGGGTTCCAATAGCTCCGGGATCTTCTCCCAGATTCTTTGTGTTAACGCACAGTAGCGGGTAATTTACCACGCAAGCAAAAGGGACACTAATTAAATAGTGCCCAAGGCTAACACCCTTTTTCCAGCACAGTAAATTTCCACATGTAATTGAATCCGGCCCTTAATGTAGGATACCACTACCAACAGTTTCACTTCATTTTTTGGAAAACAGATCATGGTCTGTGTAATTCTTGTCATCTAAGATCTTTCTTCTATATTTCTTACATTTACTGCAACTTGCGAGGATCCCTGAGGGGATATTAGAGTAATTATTTTTTTTGCCTCCATTTGAGAAGACATGCATGATACATTATGTGATTAAGCTATTGTGTTACTTCAAATCCATGTCCTATTTTGTTTATATTCTAAATGTAAACAATGGTGTTAAATTGAGACAGCTTAATATTTAGGAAAGAGTCTATTATTCTATCTCCCTATAACTTGTTTTGGTGTTTTTCTGTTTTATTTCTGCTCAATAATTTTAATAGAACATAATTATGTTATATTTTATCTACATTATTTATTACATTTATGAGAAACCCCTCTTTTATTTAATTTTCTTCTATTGCATAAAACACCCATGGTACTTCAGGGTCAGCAGCAAATAAGAACAGGTAGTCGTTGGAAATGGATCATCAGAAAAATAGTCACTGCTATACTGTAGAGATGAGCGTGTTGAGTTCCCAGAGAACTGAACCCCCCCAAACTTCACGCTCCAAGCCCGGATCCAAGTCCGGCTCGGGACTTCCCACCAGACTCGGAAACAAGACGGAGGCAAAATGTCATCATCCCACTGTCGGAATCTCGTGGGTTTTGGATTCCATATAATCCAAAACAGCCGCGCGTCACTGCCATTTTCACTCCAGACTTGGAGATTGAGGGAGAGAGACCTTTGTTTCTCTGTGGGTAGTGGTGTCAGGTGGGGTCAGTGTGTGCTCTGTAGGGGTGCTGTTCCTGTCACTGTAGTGTACCTGTGCTGTTAGGGGTGCTGCCCTGGCTGTCTTGGCAGTCACTGGTATTTCATGTGCGGTTAGGGGTACAGAAGTTGTACATGGGTGTTGCTGTCCTGGCTGTCACTGTGTTGTACGGGGGGCAGGGGCATTGTCCTCATGTATGCTGTAAAAATTCAGGGGTGCTGTTGTTAAAATAAAAGCCCACTGGTCCAGTATGCTGTGAAAATACAGGGGTGCTGGGCCAATCTTGTATGCTATAAAAATTCAGGCGTGCTGCTGTTGTTAAAATAAAAGCACACTGGTCCTGTATGTTGTAAAAATACAGGGGTGCTGCTGTTAAAATAATATTACACTGGCCCTGTATGCTATAAAAATTTAGGGGAGCAGTAGTTAAAATAAAAGCACACTGGTCCTGTATGCTGTTAAATTACAGGAGTGCTGGTCCAGTCATGTGTGCTGTAAAAATTCAGGGGTGCTTCTGTTGCTAAAATAAAAGTACACTGGTCCTGTATGCTGTAAAAATTCAGGGGTGCAGTTGTTAAAGTAAAAGCACACTGGTCCTGTATGCTGTGAAAATACAGGGGTGCTGGCCCAGTCTTGCATGCTGTAAAAATTCAGGGGTGCTGTTTAAAAGCACACTGGTCCTGTATGCTGTGAAAATACAGGGGTGCTGTTGTTAAAATATTACACTGGCCCTTTATGCTGTAAAAATTCAGGGGTGCAGTTGTTAAAATAAAAGCACACTGGTCCTGTATGCTGTGAAAATACAGGGGTGCTGTTGTTAACATGATATTACACTGGCCCTGTGTGCTGTAAAAATTCAAGGGTGCAGTTGTTAAAATAAAAGCACACTGGTCCTGTATACTGTAAGAATACAGGGGTGCTGTGAAAATAAAGGGGCACTGTTCTGTGTGCTGTAATAATAAAGGAGTGCTGTCCTGTAAAATTGAGAACAACAATTTGGAGGAAAAACTAGTGGAAGATCAGGAACCACTTCCAGCTCCTAGTACTAGTGCTGAAGCCACCAGTTATGACATTGACAATGCAATTCCATCAACGTTGCCTGCTAAGGCTGATGCCCAATGTCATAGAGGGCATGTAAAATCCAAGGAGCAAAAATTAATAATCAGCAAAAAATGAAATTATCTGGTGAGAAACGTAAAATTGACAATATGCCATTCACGACACGAAGTGGCAAGGAAAGGCTAAGGCTTTGGCCTATGTTCATGACCTGTGGTTCAGCTTCTCATGAGGATGGAAGCCCTCCTCCCTCTCAAAAAATTTAAAAAATTAAGCTTGTTAAAGCACAGGAAAAAACAACTGTGCGTTCAGAGATATCACAAATCCCCAAGGAGAGTCCAAGGGGTATATTCAATTAGCAGCGATAACGAACTTTTCACGTGAAAAGTCCGGTTTTCGCGCGAAAAAACAGACTTTTCCCGCAAAACGCAATTACAGCCTATTCAATTTTCCGTGAAAATTTATCGGTGATCATTTTTTCACTAATTTCACTTCACCTACTCTGAAGCAGGTGAAAAGTTGGAAAAAGTCACTATTTTAAGGTAAAAATGTTTGGATATGGTCCAGAACTCCTGGGACACCCCCCTTAATGACTAATTAGGCACGTTCAAGTTTTTAATTATTTTTAATTGGCCAATAATGACATGTAATTTTTTGGGTGAAAAAGTTCAAAGTGATGGAAATTGGGGTTCAAGGTATGGGACAGGTATATTGGGGTGCTTTATGAGTGGGACAGATGTTTTTAGGCTTGCAGATGGGAGTAATCGGTCTTTTTCCACTTTTTTTTAAAGTACCCTAAAATGACCCAAATATATACTTATACCCATTTTCATGTACCCCAAATTTAATGAGAGCATTTATTTTGCTCAAAAAAACTTGCTTTCTATCATTTTTTTGCATTTTTTAAAAATGCATATAACAGCCATTTCACACAATTTAAGTGCCCAAAAACTCTGTAATGTGATCTCTAATACACTTCTCTTCTGTTTTCCTATGTTAGTTTAGCATTTTTGAGGTACAGGATGATTTCCCCATTTTCACCTGCACTTTTCACTGTAAGAATTTTCACGTGAAACCCGTTTGGAATTAAATAGGTCGAAAAACGGAGCGTTTTCGCAGCAATTTTCGACCGATTGCCGCAAAAAATTTTCGGGAGAAAAAATTGCCGCGTATTTGCGGATAATTGAATACCCTAGCAAGTGTGTCCGCAGTTGCGATGTCTAGGCCTAAGATTCCCAAGACTGTATGGAAAGAGGAGGCTTCTACCATCATTTGCACGCCCCCTGCAAGTGCTGGGAGGAGCACCGCCAGTCCAGTTGCTGATATTGAGATTGAGGATGTTACTGTAGACGTACACCAGGATGAGGAGGATATTAGTGTAGCTGGCGCTGAGGAGGAAGTTGACAATGAGGATTCTGATGGTGATGTGGTTTGTTTAAATAAGGCACCGGGGGAGACAGTTGTTGTCCATGGGATGAGAAAGCCCATTGTCATGCCTGGGCAAAATAACAAAAAAGCCACCTTTTCGATTTGGAATTATTTCTCCACAAATCCGGACACATGTGTCAAGCCATGTGTTGCCTTTGTCAATCCATAATAAGTAGGGGTAAGGACGTTAACCACCTAGGAGCATCCTCCCTTATACGTCTCACCTGCAGCGCATTCTTCAGAACTTATTGTCAAGTTCAGAAATTATGGGTAAGAAGAACGTAAGCAGTCCACTGACACCTAAATCCCTTCTTCCTGTTGTACCCAAGCTACTGCAAAGTGCAAACCACACCACCAACACCCCCAACATCAATTTCCTCCTCAGTCAGGAACATACGTAGTCCTGCAGGCCATGTCACTGTCAAGACTGACCAGTCCTCTCCTAACCGGGATTCCTCCGGATGATCCTTGAGTGGTATGCCTACTGCTGCAGCTGCCGCTGCTGTTACTGCTGCTGGGAGTCAAATGTCATCCCAGAGGGAAAGTCGGAAGACCATTTGTACTACTTCAACTAATCAAATGACTGTCCAACAGTCCTTTGCGAGGAAGATGAAATATGACAGCAGTTACCCTGTTGCAAAGCGGATTACTGAGGCCATAACAACTATGCTGGTTTTAGACGTGCGTTCTGTATCCGCCATTAGTGCAGTGGGATTTTAGACTGTTGATGGGCATACTGTGTCCCCGGTACCAAATCTCGTCTAGATACCACTTCACTAGGTAAGCGATTCCCGTACTGTACAGGGACATAATTAAAAGTGTCCTCAGTGTCCTGAAAAATGCGGTTGTACCCAGTGTCCACTTAACCACGGACATGTGGACAAGTGGACAAGTGGAGCAGGGCAAACTAAGGACTGCATGACTGTGACAGCCCAATGGGTAGCTGTATTGCGTCCGCAGCAACAACAGCAGCGGCACCAGCAGCAGCATCTCATAAACTCCAATTCGTTCCTAGGCAGGCTACGCTGTGTATCACCGGTTTCCGTAAGAGGCACACCGCTGACAACCTCTTACGGAAACTGAGGAACATCATCGCACAATGGCTTACCCCACTTAGACTCTCCTGGGGATTTGTGATATCTGACAATGCCACCAATATTGTGCGTGCATTACACCTGGGAAAATTCCAGCACGTCCCATGTTTTGCACATACAATTAGGTGGTGCAGACTTCTTTGAAAAATGACAGGGGTATGCAGGAGATACTGTCGGTGGCCCGAAAAAATGCGGGCCACTTTTGACATTCAGCGACTGCGTGCCAAAGACTGGAGCACCAGCAAACACTCTGGAACCTGACCTGCCATCACCTGAAGCAAGAGGTGGTAACGAGGTGGAATTCAACACTCTATATGCTTCAGATGATGGAGGAGCAGCAAAAGGTCATTCAAGCCTACACATCCACCTATGACATAAGCAAAGGAGGGGTAATGCACCTGACTCAAGCGCAGTGAAGATGATTTCTGTTTTGTGCAAGGTTCTCCAAAACTTCGAACTTGCCACACGTGAAGTCAGTTCAGACACTGCCAGCTCGAGTCAGGTCATTCCCCTCATCAGGCTTTTGCAGAAGCAGCTGGAGAAATTGAAGGAGGAGCTAAGACGGAGCGATTCCACTAAGTATGTGGGACTTGTGGATGGAGCCCTTCATTCACTTTGTCAGCATTCAAGGGTGGTCAATCTGTTGAAATCAGAGCACTGCATTTTGGCCACCGTGCTCGACCCTATGTTTAAAGCCTACGTTGTATCTCTCTTTCCGGCAGACACAAGTCTGCAGAGGTTCAAAGACCTGCTGGTGAGAAAATTGTCAACTCAAGCGGAACGTGACCCGTCAACAGCTCCTCCTTCATTTTCTACTGCAACTGGGGCTGCTAGGAAAAGGAAAAAATTTCCGAGCCCACTCACTGGCAGTGATGCAGGGCAGTCAGGAGCAAGTGCTGACATCTGGTGTGGACTGAAGGAGCTGCCAACAATTACTGACATGTCTACTGTCAGTGCAAAAGATGCTGTCACCATTGAAATAATGGTGGAGGATTATATGGGTGACAGCATCCAAGTAGGCATGTCAGACAGTCTGTATGTATACTGGCAGAAAAAAAGCAGCAATTTGGAGGCCCTTGCCCAAACTGGCTTTAAGTTTAAGTTGCCCCCTCTCCAGTGTGTACTCCGAAAGAGTGTTTAGTGCAGCAGGTAACCTTATCAGTGATCAGTGTAGGAGGTTACTTCCACAAAATGTGGAGAAGATGATGTTCATCAAAATGAATTATAAATTCCTCCAGGAAGACTTTTACCAGCAATTGCCTCCAGAAAGTACACAGGGACCTGTGATGGTGGACTCCAGTGAGGACAAATTAATACTCTACGAGGAGGAGGATGTACACACTGAAAGGGGTGAGGGATCGGAGGATGAGGACGGCATCCTGCCTCTGTAGAGTCAGTTTGTGTAAGGAGAGATTAATTGCTTCTATTTTAGTGGGTGGATTAATTGCTTCTTTTTTGTGGGTGCCCAAACAAACCAATGATTTCAGCCACAGTCGTGGTTGGTTTGTTAAAGTGTGCATGTCCTGTTTATACAACATAAGGGTGGGTGGAAGGGCCCAAGGACAATTCCATCTTGCACCTTTTTTTTTCCTTTGCATTATGTACTCTTTGAGGCCTAGTTTTTAAAAGTGCAATCCTGTCTGACACTGCAGTGCCACTCCTAGATGGGCCAGGAGTTTGTGCCGCCCACTTTTGTCATCCAGCTACCTCGGTGCAACCTTTTGGCCTAAAAACAATATTGTGAGGTGTGAGGTGTTCAGAATAGTCTGGAAATGAGTGGAAATGAATGTTATTGAGGTCAATAATACCGTAGGATAAAAATTACCGCCAAATTCTGTGATTTTAGCTGTTTTTATGTTTTTTTCAAAAATCATCCAGATCCAAAACCAAAACCCTAAAGGGTGGTTTTGGTAAAACCAATCCAGATCCAATACCAAAACACAAACCTGAAAAGTGTCAGCCGCACATCTCTACTATACTGTAGACTCAGTGTCGGACTGGGGCATGTAGGGCACGCTTAATGAAGAGATAACCTTACTACAGTTATATCCAAGAAATATAGTCACACTTTGGGGTCTATGTACTAAGCCTTGGAGAGAGATAAAGTGGACGGTGATAAAGTACCAGCCAATCAGCTCCTCTTATTTTTCAAACACAGCCTGTAACATGGCAGTTAGGAGCTGATTGGCTGGTACTTTATCTCTGTCCACTTGAACTTTCTCCAAGGCTTAGTACAAAGACCCCTAAAATGTACAACAAAATAATCCCAGCAGCAATTATCGGAACTTGATGAACAGTATTAACTCACTGGTGCTTCTGAAACATGTCATAGTAATTTTCATAACCGTACTTTCAATATTCACCGTTATAAATTCTTTTGGGCTACAAAAATCCAAAGTAATGTAGACGCCAGTTACCAATAGGTGAGGATACAATTTGAGGAATTGCCGCACCTACAGAAATGTGTAATAACAAAAAAGAATGGGAAAATGAGGTGAGCAAATCTTAAACATAATTCTGTAATAATAATACTATAACACATAATATAATAGCATCAAAAAATGTTTCTAGATTTATAGCCTTAAAGCAAACATGATATATACAATTAAGTACACTGAATGACAATATTATACACAAAATACTGCTCTATATTTTACATTTCCAAATTAAGGCCTCATTCCGAGTTGTTCGCTCGCTAGCAGATTTTAGCAGCATTGCACACGCCCTCTGGGAGTGTATCTTAGCTTAGCAGAATTGCGAACGAAAGATTAGCAGAATTGTGAAAAGAAAATTCTTAGCAGTTTCTGAGTAGCTCGAGACTTACTCCTACACTGCGATCAGCTCAGCCCGTTTCGTTCCTGGTTTGACGTCACAAACACGCCCTGCGTTCGGCCAGCCACTCCCCCGTTTCTCCAGACACTCCCGCGTTTTATCCTGGCACGCCTGCGTTTTTCCGCACACTCCCAGAAAACGGTCAGTTTCCGCCCAGAAACACCCACTTCCTGTCAATCACACTCCGATCACTTCAACGATGAAAATTCTTTGTTCGGACGTGAGTAAATCTACTAAGTTTTGTGCTAAAATACTTAGCGCATGCGCACTGCGTACCATGCGCATGCGCATTTTTGCCTTAATTGCTCCGTTGCGAAAATCGGCAATGAGCGAACAACTCGGAATGACCCCCTAAGTCACTTGGAAATAGTTAATGGAAGAATGAACACAGTTCTGTATGTATCAATACTCCATCCAGCACTTGAAGCTGCGATGGAATGTAATACAGGTGGAAACAATATATTGATGTGAAAGACCTCCAGAGGTTAATCAGGGACAGATGGATCAGTGAGTATGAAGGTCCGCTTAGCATAGTAGTGATTAATCTCCAGAACAGTAATCGACCAGGTGAAAAAATTGTGGAAGATGTCTTAACCACTCAAGATAAGTATCTAAATAAAGTATATACGGTAATTAATATGGAATAATTAATAATTTTATTCTATAAAACCTTCAAATTTGTTTTTTAGAATATCTTTATCTGTAGTTCTTTTTAAAAGAATAATGTGAGGGTATCGGAGCTCTACTTCATTATGAGATGGTGTTGTTGAGCCAGACAAGGTAAATTTCCCTTATTGAGCTATATTTCAGCCGCCATGGCCTGAGTTTTGTTATTTTGTAATATGTTAATTAACTTAGTATTCCAAAATGCTGAATCTTCTTCAGAATTATTCTCTGGGGAGATTTAAGGTTAGGTATTTTAATAATTACAATCTCTCTGATGAGGCCAATCTTCATTGGTTCTGGCTTATCAGAAGTCTTTGGATCTCCAATTAGTTCCAAATTATCTGTGATATACTGTAGGCAAAAATAAATGGTGACAGTGATTCGTCCCACCTTTTACAATACATTATTGCATCAACCTATTTGGTCAGTATTTTTTCATTAATCTTCAGATCCGCATTGAGGTTAAATACTGGTCTATTAGTGGTGCATCCTAGATTTACGTAGAGTGACATCCATCATTTCCAACATTTCACTTGGGTAGAAAGAAATAGGGATAACCAGAGTGAAATGTTGAGAGCTATAACGTCAGCAACTTACTGTATACTATTAGTTTTGTAACAGATCGATGGTCCTTGGAAACAGGTAGACATATAATAGTTGCTAATACTTACTATGGGCCTGATTCAGAGGTGGGTGCAGTACCGATGTTTGAGCAGTTGAGCATTTTTGTATGGTACATGCGTCAGAGTTACACTGCACATGCACAGTGATTTGTTAAAGACAGTGAATGCAGTGAGGATTAATTTTAAAAGTGAGTGACAGTAACTGCTTGTGGGAGGTTACGGCTGTGGCCACAAAAATGCAGGTGTGTAAAGCAACTCCAACCACGGACAAGATGAAATGAGTTCGGTGGTTGTACGGGATGCTGCTGAACTCAGAAGTTTTTAAAGGGGCAATCAATTACAAGGCAAACCATACCATGTAAATGATTGCCCCTTTAAAAAAAAACTGCAGAGTTCGGCGGCCAGTTCATTACATCCTGCCCCATATCTGAATTACCCCCTATGTTAGCAGCGTAGCTTCCCAGTAGACAGTAATGTTCTTGATTTCAAGTAATTTACACTGTTATACATATATTAGAGAACCAGGTAATTAATTCATTTCTTTCATTACAGATTTTCTAAGACACTGGTTATTAAGTATAGTAGCTTGAGCTTCTCTACCTTCTAATTTAGCTCAGAGTTTTCCTGTCCTGTAAGTTTGTGTGTGTAAATCTGTCCCTATAAAACAGCTTTTAAGAAATACTGAACCACCTAATAAGTCAGTTTTAAATCTCCACTGGAATGTCTTGAATAAATAGACATGGATATGTCAATTGTATCAAATCAAACCGATAGCTGAATTTTGGCGATTCAGGATTCACAAATTAATTCAGAAATCGATCCAGGTCAGCCCTAAATTTCATAGCATATGTAAATTGTGCTCTCTGTGGAATCTGCTTAGTCATAGTGTATTGAATGTATAGAAGCCAACCAGCAACGCTGGACAAATGTAACATGCCTATAGTATTATAGAAGGAGTACAGCCAATTTAGCACTGTAATGTATTTTCTGTATTGTTCTAGGGTAAAATAGATGTGAATGCTGGTACTTGTAATTGTGATGGGAGCCGGACTCATGGTTATCCTTTCCGACAATACTAATCTTCCAGTTCTGGCTCCTGTTATACACATCTTCTGCCTCTCTGTGGGTAGCAGTGAGAGGACCTGCTCCAGAAAATAGTCTGTTATTTCAATCAGGCAGATTCTGAATCATCATGCCTAGTCCTTACACTGTCTGCATTGTAAGAGGTGATAGTGGGTGCAGCGACCTCCCTGTCTCTCCTGTGACTTGCTGCTACTTACCAATTGCTCTATTCTGGGGGTTGACTCTCTTAAAGTTTGAGGATTTACTGAGGGTCTCTGCAGTCTGAGGCAGAATTCCCAGTCATCCGCCGCAACATGGCTGGAGGGATTCTACCACTTGGGGACTGCTAGTGCTGCAGGTTCAAGCTCTTTCACTTCTTTGCCTCAATCATCTCAACCTACCTCTCTGTCTGCTCCTGTGACTCCTGCTCTAGAGCCTGTAATCAGTGTGCAACATCTCCTGCAGGTCATTACTTCCTCTGAGAAATCTATGATGAGCAAGATTTCTCTGCTCCGAAAGAACACACAGGGGGTGGGGCGGCATGTGGTGGGGGCCAGCCCTCGTGTTGCTTCAGTGGAGGGTGCTACTGCTCCTGTTACTGGAGGGTTCTCTGCTTTAAAATACAAAATGAAGGCTTGTTGCTCCAAAATCCCTGACATTGGGGGAAGACTTCATGTTTGTTTTGATGGTCTCACTGAGAAATCAGACGGTTCCCATCTGGAGATGCCTCTGGAAATGTTGCTGATCAACTCCTTTTGACTATGATGACTTCTGTGTCAAATTTGCAGCGGAGGGGGCACCTTATCACCAACACAAATACTGCCCTCCATTTGGCTCATCTGATCAGCTCTCCAGAATACAATAAGCATAAGGACGCCATATATCCAGATTTCTTTACGGTTGTTCAGAAGTTCAGGTTCCAGTTTGTCCAAATTGAAAGGCGACTATGTGTACTTGCACTTACGCCATGCTGTTTCCTGTCTGACTGCGGGTTGCAGTGGATAGTTGGTCTTAATTCTTCAATTCCCTTACGGAAGCTGTCTCCTGGTTGGAGCTTATGTAGTTGCAGCTCTGGACTGATTTGGGTTTGTTGCCATGTGGAATGTGTTGATTTCTAGGTGATGTCTTACTTTGTAATTGTCCTTTTCCCATTGTTTGTACTGTCATATATTTATAATGTTTGATGAGTATTTGTATGTTTTAAGTCAGTGCCCTACTACTGTCTTCTGTATTTTGAGGTATTTTTTCCTCCTTTTTTTCTCTTTCTAAGGACCTTTGGGCTTTCACCCTCAGTGCCATGGACCGGAGGGACATTAAACCTTATAGCTAAAGGTAAGGGGCCTAATTCAGATCTGATCGCAGCAGCAAATTTGTTAGCTAATGGGCAAAACCATGTGCACTGCAGGGGGGCGGGGGGGGGGGAGGTCCGATATAACATGTGCAGAGAGAGTTAGATTTGGGTGGGTTATATTGTTACTGTGCAGGGTAAATACTGGCTGCTTTATTTTTACACTGCAATTTAGATATCAGTTTGAACACACCCCTCCCAAATCTAACTCTCTCTGCACATGCTATACGGTTATACTCAGTGCACATGGTTTTGCCCATTAGCTAACAAATTTGCTGCTGCGATCAGATCTGAATTAGCCCCAAGATTTGCTCTTCCTCTTATCCTTGCAATATCTGAATATTTTTTGTATTAGGGGGTTATTCAGTATGGATTGCAGATTCTGCTAAAAAAGCAGAATTTGCAATCCTTTCTCTCGCATGCTGGGGCTGGTCACTATCACTAGTTATTCAATCCATTCTAGTAAAAGCCGCTATTGTATTGAGAATCCCCAATATCACAACCATTCTATCATCTGTGAGTTACTTTGCAGAGAGTAAGGGTGACACACTTTCCTTAACTCAAAGCAGTAGTTTTCTAGTTATGCATCAAACCAATGAAATCTTGGACTGTCTTATCTCCTGGGCCCTGCTACAACAACTTCCTGGGCACTTCCTGGAGGGTGTGTGACCACAGCATGCTGGGGGCATGGCCACACCTCTTTGGGAGCATGTCTAGCACACGAGAAGCACCCACTCACAAGAGCATGGCATGCATCCCAGCCAGGGCAGTAGAGAGCCTGTTTGGGAGCAGGTACTTTTTAGGGGACGAGACCTAATCACAGGAGGCGTAGCCATGCACCTTTAAAAAAATAAATTACAGAAGAGATTGTATTTTAAGCACTTCCCTGGCCACACTGCAGCCCAGCACACAGAAGCGTGTGCTTTGCTGAGAAGAAAAGCTGCAGCTGCTGCTTCTAGGTAAGGAGGGGGAGAGGGGGGGACCTGGGCCCTCACTGGGCCCCTCCATCAGACCTGGGCCCAGGTAATTTTAGGCAACATTTATCAAGTGTATTCTAATAAATTATATGGATTACGTGCTTGGTTGCCATGGGCAACGTCTCCACTGGCTCACATCTCCAAACCTTTCACTGCTTCATACATCTCCCCTTAGTGTCAGTAACTATTCAGAGCAGTTTTAAGATGAACATGATCAGAACAGAAGTGCCGGGTTTTACAGCCCAACGCTTTGTAAATAAACCCCTTGCTCTCATTAAATACTCAAAGGTCATCAGTTGGGGCAGAAAATGTACCTCCAGGTCACATGCAAACAGTGTGGATATGCAACAAACCCGAAATGACAGTAAAAAGTAAAGAAGCAATGGTATTACCAGAGGTAATAAAGCCAAGGTAAGTAGTACTGATCCATCCTTTGACCCTACCAATTTATTGGAATATAAAAAGTTTAGTGCATAGTAAACATTTGCTACAGTAGTTCTGCACAATTAAATAAGTCTGTTTGCAGATTCTGGTAACATGGTCTTACATTATGAAATTACATTATCCTACTTTCAGACACTGCTTGTACAGTTGTATCAAAGGTGATGATGAAGAGGAAAATGTCACGCAACTGGAGGCAGCTGTTTGATAGATGTACACAAATATTGCCTGCTTTGCCAACAGAATCTGAGAAAAACAATTTACCCTGTCATATCACCAATGAAAAACATTATTCTGTGAATGAAAGTGTAATCTATCATTGCTAATGTGTAACTGACAACACATCAGACGGCATCAAGGTTGTTTGTTATCCGTCACCTACACCCTTATAAACAAGAATGCTCCCAACTTAAGAAATGATAAAACAAACATTATGAAAAAAAAACGATAGTCACTATTCTCAGATAAAGGTCTTTGGTTTGGAATGCTTTTCAGAGTCACATGAGAAATAATAGTTCAGTGCACAGTATGTTCACTGGGTTAGTTGAGATTGGCATAATATTATTTATATAGCATTTTCTCCCAGTTGGACTCAAAGTGCTTTTTATTTGCATTTAAAAAAACACAAGATACAAAATAAACTTAATAGAAAATAGTGCTAAGCGTTTGGGGTGTATTGTTTTAGAAAATAAATGGAAACTAATGTAATGCTTGAGTAAATAAGTCTTGAATTCTCTACTTGAATTGAATCCCAGTGGCTGAATGTCACAATAATATGGTAACAGGCAGAAAGCAACCATTTTACAAATGCATCTAACCTGTTCAAATGACTTCAGGGTGACCACCTCTGGCCTTATGTTTCTGCATTCAGACTGTGAAGGTTCAAATAGCAGGAAATTAGATATAGTCCCAACAGAATAATCTACATAAATTCCGGGTTTATCCAAAAGCAGATTATTCACACTGAGGACACAGTTAATAACAGGTCTTGAAACAATACAAGGTATGGCTGCATGTTAATTCACAAACAGGCAAGGGCAACAAAAGCTGGCCCTAAGCTAACTGTAAATGTATCTAGTGAGCAGTGCAGCCATCAAAAATTGTGGGACCCAGCGTAAATGAAACCGGCAGTCCAACCCCCCTTTCTTTGTCTTCCCAGTACCCACCTTTCATTTTCTACCTCCTCAAGCTATTGCTGAATAATGTAGCCAATTTTACTTAGATAAAGACTGGTTGCATAGGATGATCAAAAGTTTTCAACATTTATACAGTATACTTTAGCTTCAAATAAATCATAAAGTCCAAATGCATGTATCAAACATGTAGGTGTATCCAGTGGCGTCACAAGGCAGGTGCGGGTGTGATGCCTGGAAGGGGTGACACCAAACTGTGGGCTCCTCCGCAGTGACAGGTGCTGCAGTGTGAAAGTCTGCTACAGCACCGGCTCCTGAGGAGAGTAGCCGACAGCGCTGGGAGACAGACTCTGGGGGCAGCCCAGTACAGCCCAGTATCTCTGAAGATGCTGAGCACGCCCACGGAGTGATGATCCCGCGAGGCTATGCCCCCTCTATTTGTGACCATGCCCCATTTTTGCTGCATGCACCCCCCTACCCCCTTTCCCGGCGCGCTGGGATATTAAAGGTGCGCATTGGGTATCACCACACCCGGTGACGCCTCTGCATGTATCTGGCACAGTTATTAATACATCAATACATTATCCACACTGAAATGTCTTCAACCAACCAACTTGCCCCTTGTATATCCTCCAGACCTCCCCACATGTTCATTACATCGCGCTTCAATCTACACACATGCCCCAAGATCATCCCCTTACCCCCATTTTTTTTTATTTGCCCTTCTTATTTTCATATTACATATATAACTGTTCATATTGTTATCAAACTCTCATGACCCTTATTTAGTCATGGCACCATATGCAGGGCCACCAAGAGGGTAGGGGGGAGCGCAGGCACTAATTATCCAGGCTTGTTCTTGTTGGAGGGGCCCCAGTCCGCACCCCCCACTCACTGCTATGTACTGTAGATAAGGTATATTATTTTAAATTTACAAACAATTTTTCAGGTAGTCTCCCAGACCCCAGGAAGAGTGGATGTATCTCCCACATCCGCAAGGTAGGGAGATAAAACTGCCAATCTTTGTTGTGTATGGATGGGTTGGGCTACAATGACGTGAATCTTGAAATTTAGCTCCACTCCTTCCCCGTGGACCCATGATTTGTGGCATTTTGCTGAGCCAGAGGCAGGGCCTAATGCTGTAATAGCCAGACCCCACTACCAAATTGGTCAGCTACGTCTCTACTCCGGGCTTCTCCAACAGAAGAGAAATATAACATAGGCAAGTATGAAATACATTCATTTATTGTGCATGCTAGGTAAATACTGTCTGCTTTTGCTTGTAGCCTAAAAATGCTGGACAGCATTATTGTACAAGTACATTGCAGTTTAGATTTGCATTTGGCCCTTCTCACTATCAAAAGCCTTTTTCACATTTTAAATCTGCCCCACCTGCAATGCAACATGGTTTTGCTAAGGTTGATAGTTACTTGCTTTATTTTTGCTTTACTCCCACCTCATAATCAGGCCTTGGATGTGGTGCATTTTGGGAGCCAAATGGCAGAGGCGAGATGCCTGAATGAAGATCATGACTTTCTGGCCTGTTTGGGATCCCTGCTGTTACTATTTTCTAATTGATAATCTCATTTTGTAATTTATAGAACACAGATGTTCTGATTTAAATAGTGTTAGAGTAAAAAAAAACTACTAATCAATTCAGTGAGATCTGTGTGCTCAGGCTTCATTACTGTGCATATTTGTGAACCTATTTTTATCTAGCTGTATGCGCACTCATATAGAGGTGGGTTCATGCTGCCCTAGATTTATCAAGCTTTCACAAATCCTGCAATTGTTGATCTTCAATAGAACCTAATTATGGATCTGATCTTTTTGATTCTTTGTCACAACGTTCCTTAAAGTGGCAGAGTGCTAATGCTTGTGAGATTTTAATTTGACTGGTTGCAAAATTGGGTTTGTTTCTATTAATGTATACCATATTTATAGTATGTCAGCTGTTCTGACCCTTCTTCCTGATATTAGGTTACTTTCCCTCTACATGTACCAAATGCAGGTTTGTATCCATTATTCCATGTGTATAATTACATTCCTTCATATTTTTATGAAATAATACACAGGCTGAAATGAAAATGAAATAAACCGAAATGTTAAAAACACCTTCCAACTTGTGGAGATTAAATAAGGTGCTGTAATGTTATTATGTAAAGTATTCAAATCTTTTTCACATATGACTTCACAATGCAGCTTTTAAATGTAATACATATTTCCTTCTTATTTTTTCATTCACCAGCACAGCCCAGAATACTTCCATATAAAAGCTGATTCAGCATTCACTCTTCCTGATTCAGAGGTGTACATTTACTCAATATTAATTAGAGATGAGCGGGTTCGGTTTCTCTGAATCCGAACCCGCACGAACTTCATGTTTTTTTCACGGGTCCGAGCAGACTCGGATCTTCCCGCCTTGCTCGGTTAACCCGAGCGCGCCCGAACGTCATCATGACGCTGTCGGATTCTCGCGAGACTCGGATTCTATATAAGGAGCCGCGCGTCGCCGCCATTTTCACACGTGCATTGAGATTGATAGGGAGAGGACGTGGCTGGCGTCCTCTCCATTTAGATTAGGGTTGAGAGAGAGAGAGAGAGATTGACCTGAGGCTGTGATACTGTAGAAGAGAGTGCAGAGTTTAGTGACTGACGACCACAGTGACCACCAGACAGTGCAGTTGTTTGTTTTATTTAATATATCCGTTCTCTGCCTGAAAAAAACGATACACACAGTGACTCAGTCACATACCATATCTGTGTGCACTGCTCAGCCCAGTGTGCTGCATCAATGTATATATATATCTGACTGTGCTCAGCTCACACAGCTTATAATTGTGGGGGAGACTGGGGAGCACTGCAGTGCCAGTTATAGGTTATAGCAGGAGCCAGGAGTACATAATATTATATTAAAATTAAACAGTGCACACTTTTGCTGCAGGAGTGCCACTGCCAGTGTGACTAGTGACCAGTGACCTGACCACCAGTATATATAATATTAGTAGTATACTATCTCTTTATCAACCAGTCTATATTAGCAGCAGACACAGTACAGTGCGGTAGTTCACGGCTGTGGCTACCTCTGTGTCGGCACTCGGCAGCCCGTCCATAATTGTATATACCACCTAACCGTGGTTTTTTTTTCTTTCTTTATAGTCATACTAGTTACGAGTATACTATTTCTTTATCAACCAGTCTATATTAGCAGCAGACACAGTACAGTGCGGTAGTTCACGGCTGTGGCTACCTCTGTGTCGGCACTCGGCAGCCCGTCCATAATTGTATATACCACCTAACCGTGGTTTTTTTTTCTTTCTTTATACATACATACTAGTTACGAGTATACTATCTCTTTATCAACCAGTCTATATTAGCAGCAGACACAGTACAGTGCGGTAGTTCACGGCTGTGGCTACCTCTGTGTCGGCACTCGGCAGCCCGTCCATAATTGTATATACCACCTAACCGTGGTTTTTTTTTCTTTCTTTATACATACATACTAGTTACGAGTATACTATCTCTTTATCAACCAGTCTATATATTAGCAGCAGACACAGTACAGTGCGGTAGTTCACGGCTGTGGCTACCTCTGTGTCGGCACTCGGCAGCCCGTCCATAATTGTATATACCACCTAACCGTGTTTTTTTTTTTTCTTTATACATACATACTAGTTACGAGTATACTATCTCTTTATCAACCAGTCTATATATTAGCAGCAGACACAGTACAGTGCGGTAGTTCACGGCTGTGGCTACCTCTGTGTCGGCACTCGGCAGCCCGTCCATAATTGTATATACCACCTAACCGTGGTTTTTTTTTCTTTCTTTATACATACATACTAGTTACGAGTATACTATCTCTTTATCAACCAGTCTATATTAGCAGCAGACACAGTACAGTGCGGTAGTTCACGGCTGTGGCTACCTCTGTGTCGGCACTCGGCAGCCCGTCCATAATTGTATATACCACCTAACCGTGGTTTTTTTTTCTTTCTTTATACATACATACTAGTTACGAGTATACTATCTCTTTATCAACCAGTCTATATATTAGCAGCAGACACAGTACAGTGCGGTAGTTCACGGCTGTGGCTACCTCTGTGTCGGCACTCGGCAGCCCGTCCATAATTGTATATACCACCTAACCGTGGTTTTTTTTTCTTTCTTTATAGTCATACTAGTTACGAGTATACTATCTCTTTATCAACCAGTCTATATTAGCAGCAGACACAGTACAGTGCGGTAGTTCACGGCTGTGGCTACCTCTGTGTCGGCACTCGGCAGCCCGTCCATAATAGTATATACCACCTAACCGTGGTTTTTTTTTCTTTCTTTATACATACATACTAGTTACGAGTATACAATCTCTTTATCAACCAGTCTATATTAGCAGCAGACACAGTACAGTGCGGTAGTTCACGGCTGTGGCTACCTCTGTGTCGGCACTCGGCAGCCCGTCCATAATTGTATATACCACCTAACCGTGGTTTTTTTTTCTTTCTTTATACATACATACTAGTTACGAGTATACTATCTCTTTATCAACCAGTCTATATATTAGCAGCAGACACAGTACAGTGCGGTAGTTCACGGCTGTGGCTACCTCTGTGTCGGCACTCGGCAGCCCGTCCATAATTGTATATACCACCTAACCGTGGTTTTTTTTTCTTCTTTATACATACATACTACTACGACATCTCTTTATCAACCAGTCTATATTAGCAGCAGACACAGTACAGTACGGTAGTTCACGGCTGTGGCTACCTCTGTGTCTGCACTCGGCAGGCAGTCCGTCCATAATTGTATACCACCTAACCGTGGTTTTTTTTTCTTTCTTCTTTATACATACATAGTTACATAGACATCTCTTTATCAACCAGTCTATATTAGCAGCAGACACAGTACAGTACGGTAGTTCACGGCTGTGGCTACCTCTGTGTCTGCACTCGGCAGGCAGTCCGTCCATAATTGTATACCACCTAACCGTGGTTTTTTTTTCTTTCTTCTTTATACATACATAGTTACATAGACATCTCTTTATCAACCAGTCTATATTAGCAGCAGACACAGTACAGTACGGTAGTTCACGGCTGTGGCTACCTCTGTGTCTGCACTCGGCAGGCAGTCCGTCCATAATTGTATACCACCTAACCGTGGTTTTTTTTTCTTTCTTCTTTATACATACATAGTTACATAGACATCTCTTTATCAACCAGTCTATATTAGCAGCAGACACAGTACAGTACAGTAGTTCACGGCTGTGGCTACCTCTGTGTCTGCACTCGGCAGGCAGTCCATAATTGTATACTAGTATCCATCTCCATTGTTTACCTGAGGTGCCTTTTAGTTGTGCCTATTAAAATATGGAGAACAAAAATGTTGAGGTTCCAAAATTAGGGAAAGATCAAGATCCACTTCCACCTCGTGCTGAAGCTGCTGCCACTAGTCATGGCCGAGACGATGAAATGCCAGCAACGTCGTCTGCCAAGGCCGATGCCCAATGTCATAGTACAGAACATGTCAAATCCAAAACACCAAATATCAGAAAAAAAAGGACTCCAAAACCTAAAATAAAATTGTCGGAGGAGAAGCGTAAACTTGCCAATATGCCATTTACGACACGGAGTGGCAAGGAACGGCTGAGGCCCTGGCCTATGTTCATGGCTAGTGGTTCAGCTTCACATGAGGATGGAAGCACTCAGCCTCTCGCTAGAAAAATGAAAAGACTCAAGCTGGCAAAAGCAGCACAGCAAAGAACTGTGCATTCTTCGAAATCCCAAATCCACAAGGAGAGTCCAATTGTGTCGGTTGCGATGCCTGACCTTCCCAACACTGGACGTGAAGAGCATGCGCCTTCCACCATTTGCACGCCCCCTGCAAGTGCTGGAAGGAGCACCCGCAGTCCAGTTCCTGATAGTCAGATTGAAGATGTCAGTGTTGAAGTACACCAGGATGAGGAGGATATGGGTGTTGCTGGCGCTGGGGAGGAAATTGACCAGGAGGATTCTGATGGTGAGGTGGTTTGTTTAAGTCAGGCACCCGGGGAGACACCTGTTGTCCGTGGGAGGAATATGGCCATTGACATGCCAGGTGAAAATACCAAAAAAATCAGCTCTTCGGTGTGGAGGTATTTCACCAGAAATGCGGACAACAGGTGTCAAGCCGTGTGTTCCCTTTGTCAAGCTGTAATAAGTAGGGGTAAGGACGTTAACCACCTCGGAACATCCTCCCTTATACGTCACCTGCAGCGCATTCATAATAAGTCAGTGACAAGTTCAAAAACTTTGGGTGACAGCGGAAGCAGTCCACTGACCAGTAAATCCCTTCCTCTTGTAACCAAGCTCACGCAAACCACCCCACCAACTCCCTCAGTGTCAATTTCCTCCTTCCCCAGGAATGCCAATAGTCCTGCAGGCCATGTCACTGGCAATTCTGACGAGTCCTCTCCTGCCTGGGATTCCTCCGATGCATCCTTGCGTGTAACGCCTACTGCTGCTGGCGCTGCTGTTGTTGCCGCTGGGAGTCGATGGTCATCCCAGAGGGGAAGTCGTAAGCCCACTTGTACTACTTCCAGTAAGCAATTGACTGTTCAACAGTCCTTTGCGAGGAAGATGAAATATCACAGCAGTCATCCTACTGCAAAGCGGATAACTGAGGCCTTGGCATCCTGGGTGGTGAGAAACGTGGTTCCGGTATCCATCATTACTGCAGAGCCAACTAGAGACTTGTTGGAGGTACTGTGTCCCCGGTACCAAATACCATCTAGGTTCCATTTCTCTAGGCAGGCGATACCGAAAATGTACACAGACCTCAGAAAAAGAGTCACCAGTGTCCTAAAAAATGCAGCTGTACCCAATGTCCACTTAACCACGGACATGTGGACAAGTGGAGCAGGGCAGGGTCAGGACTATATGACTGTGACAGCCCACTGGGTAGATGTATGGACTCCCGCCGCAAGAACAGCAGCGGCGGCACCAGTAGCAGCATCTCGCAAACGCCAACTCTTTCCTAGGCAGGCTACGCTTTGTATCACCGGTTTCCAGAATACGCACACAGCTGAAAACCTCTTACGGCAACTGAGGAAGATCATCGCGGAATGGCTTACCCCAATTGGACTCTCCTGTGGATTTGTGGCATCGGACAACGCCAGCAATATTGTGTGTGCATTAAATATGGGCAAATTCCAGCACGTCCCATGTTTTGCACATACCTTGAATTTGGTGGTGCAGAATTTTTTAAAAAACGACAGGGGCGTGCAAGAGATGCTGTCGGTGGCCAGAAGAATTGCGGGACACTTTCGGCGTACAGGCACCACGTACAGAAGACTGGAGCACCACCAAAAACTACTGAACCTGCCCTGCCATCATCTGAAGCAAGAAGTGGTAACGAGGTGGAATTCAACCCTCTATATGCTTCAGAGGTTGGAGGAGCAGCAAAAGGCCATTCAAGCCTATACAATTGAGCACGATATAGTAGGTGGAATGCACCTGTCTCAAGCGCAGTGGAGAATGATTTCAACGTTGTGCAAGGTTCTGATGCCCTTTGAACTTGCCACACGTGAAGTCAGTTCAGACACTGCCAGCCTGAGTCAGGTCATTCCCCTCATCAGGCTTTTGCAGAAGAAGCTGGAGACATTGAAGGAGGAGCTAACACGGAGCGATTCCGCTAGGCATGTGGGACTTGTGGATGGAGCCCTTAATTCGCTTAACAAGGATTCACGGGTGGTCAATCTGTTGAAATCAGAGCACTACATTTTGGCCACCGTGCTCGATCCTAGATTTAAAGCCTACCTTGGATCTCTCTTTCCGGCAGACACAAGTCTGCTGGGGTTGAAAGACCTGCTGGTGACAAAATTGTCAAGTCAAGCGGAACGCGACCTGTCAACATCTCCTCCTTCACATTCTCCCGCAACTGGGGGTGCGAGGAAAAGGCTTAGAATTCCGAGCCCACCCGCTGGCGGTGATGCAGGGCAGTCTGGAGCGACTGCTGATGCTGACATCTGGTCCGGACTGAAGGACCTGACAACGATTACGGACATGTCGTCTACTGTCACTGCATATGATTCTCTCAACATTGATAGAATGGTGGAGGATTATATGAGTGACCGCATCCAAGTAGGCACGTCACACAGTCCGTACTTATACTGGCAGGAAAAAGAGTCAATTTGGAGGCCCTTGCACAAACTGGCTTTATTCTACCTAAGTTGCCCTCCCACAAGTGTGTACTCCGAAAGAGTGTTTAGTGCCGCCGCTCACCTTGTCAGCAATCGGCGTACGAGGTTACATCCAGAAAATGTGGAGAAGATGATGTTCATTAAAATGAATTATAATCAATTCCTCCGCGGAGACATTGACCAGCAGCAATTGCCTCCACAAAGTACACAGGGAGCTGAGATGGTGGATTCCAGTGGGGACGAATTGATAATCTGTGAGGAGGGGGATGTACACGGTGATATATCGGAGGGTGAAGATGAGGTGGACATCTTGCCTCTGTAGAGCCAGTTTGTGCAAGGAGAGATTAATTGCTTCTTTTTTGGGGGGGGTCCAAACCAACCCGTCATATCAGTCACAGTCGTGTGGCAGACCCTGTCACTGAAATGATGGGTTGGTTAAAGTGTGCATGTCCTGTTTATACAACATAAGGGTGGGTGGGAGGGCCTGGGTGGGAGGGCCCAAGGACAATTCCATCTTGCACCTTGTCAAAGTCAGAAAAATGTCTCAATGCACGTTGCCATATTTGCACCGCACACTGGTCCGTGCTGCGCATGCGTACGCTCTCCCGTGGAAGCGCATACCCGCAATAGCGTGCACTCGCACGCGCAGTATGCGCATTTACGGTAGAGTTTATGTGATCGTAGCGTGCGACTCATTCGTTACAAAAGTTCACAATTAATGTAGTTTATAGATCATGTTCCCCTCAATAGTTTCTGTAAGTTTGGTTTAGATAGAATGTCCCTGAGCGGAGGAATCCCTCTTTGTATTGCACGAAGGGTCTAACAGGAGTCATACAGCAGTGTTTGATACCCATCGGAAGAGTATTTAATTAGCAATATTCCGGTGTTGGTTTGGAGCGTATTAATCGCTCGTGCGAATAGTTATGGACATAAGAAGTTTATGTCCATTTCTATGATTTGCACATACTCAGGTATGCGGCGGGAAACCCAGTTCCCCACCCACCTGAGCTGTTGGAAATCAGCACAGCCCACCTGTATGAATCAACCTATGACCTTTGGTTACAGTACAGGGCCGAATTCCTGTGTCCAATAAACTGTAGGATTGTAGGGACTAGGAGATTGCATTGTGTGTGGGGCATAAATAGGCAGACCGACCACATCCAGCTCTCACTCTCTCATCAACGGTTATCTGCTGATAATCGGGAGCTGGATATCGAGGCGCTGGCGATCATACCCTTTGTGCGTAAGTTCTCTCCGTAATCATTGTCTTTCTGTGAGCCAATATCTCTCTTTCTCTCTCTATCTCTCCTCTCCTCTTTTTCTCTTAAATACTTCGTAGTATTATTGTATTGTATTGTGTTAGACCAGGATAGCATTGTAGTTTATCCCTTAGTTAGGTGTTTGGTTAGGAAGTCTTTGTTATATTGTAGTGTATCATTTGTACTGTGTTACTCTTTTACAAGTATATTAGACATAATACAGTTAATAGGCCTTGGAAACCTAAACCAGTATCTGTGTATTTCCTATAGTGATAAGTGTTCATTTGAGCGTCGGTGACGCTCAAACAGCTTTGTAGATAGTCAGGTTACACAAGGTTGCATTTACACCCTGTACTCACATTAAGGTATTCTGTGTGTTTCATTGGTATAAGGTTTAATATCAAGGTATAGTGTTGTGAGCGTCTGCACCGCTGGTGACCTCCTCGTGGTCTCTAGCGTATGCTACGTTACAGCGAATCTTTCCCCTAGACATAACCAATAACGTGTCTTGTGATCACTGGGCCGTGAGCGAACGTGACGCTTGAGCGTCTCGCCTACGGCTGAGCGATCGTTACGCAAATAGCGTATCATTACGGTATTTCTTAAGTAAGCAGCGTACAGTGTTCTTAGCTTCATAAGGGTTGATTATACGACAAAGGAATTTAGCATTGTCAATTGCGGGCTCGTCCTATACTTCTCATATCTGCACTAGGTAGATCAGCAGACATTATCCCTCCAGCAAAGGGTGGGAGGTTGTCTCACAGTGCTGACGGGATAAGCGTCTGCTTCGCTTGGGTAAAGAGTGCTGAAGGAATCCGGTAACCGGAAGTAAGAACAAAACGCTTGTGTCTTTTTAAAACTGTTTTATTTCTCTTCTGTCTTGCGTATACACGCACGCATATATATCTGCATTTCTGTTTCATTTTTCGTATATCACTATCCCTGTTTGCCAAATTTTTATAGTTGATAGAAAGGGCTAAAAGGAGATTTGCTGTTATTTAATAGTAGAGGTAATAGTTAGAGTATAGAACAAACACACGGTTTGTCTGAGATACAAGGCAGTCAGTGTGGATTGCGGTAGATGATCAGGGATCATTTACATTGATAAAAGTATATATATTGTGTTACGGTGGATCCTTTGCATTGCGTACACGTGTCGCTAACAAAGACTAGCGTACGCAATCCAAAAGGCAGACGCACGCAGCGTTCATTACGCAACGTAGCGTCTGGTTACGCCCACGTAGCCCAAGTCACGAAAAGCGATAATTAGCGCAAAGCGATAATTAGCGCAAAAGCGATAAGTAACGCGAAGCGGTAAATAACGCAAATCTGTTTTTAGAAAATCTGAAATTTAGTTTAACAGATCCTGCTCCTAATTGGTAACACTCTTGGCCTGAAGACAATTTCTGCGCAGAAATAGATATAGAAACAAAAGTGTACATGTGTTGAGTGAGTGTGTTTTGTATACAAAAGTTTATATAACTTTAAGGTGGAACCAAAAGGAAAGTCGGGTACTCGTTAAGGAACATACGTGTAAGTGACATATACGGTGGCCAGGGAGGCATCCCTGGTTAAAATAATATTTGAGCATTAGAGTATAGCGGACCATAAGGTATCAAGACCAGGAGGTCATAAGGTAACAAGACCAGGAGGTCATAAGGTAAACAGACCAGGAGGTCGTAAGGTAACAGGTAAATAGACAAAAAGGTCCGCTATAAAAGTCCAGTGGCACAACGCCTGGGGTGTTGGTGCAGAACCCATATAGGCCATATAAGCTCTGGTTGAAGGAATCGCAGCCGAAAACATCGATTCCATTGATCTTTCAGTACATGACAAGTAGTGCTCGTATACTGAACGATTGGACCGCACGTTATTGTGTGCAGTAGTTAGTAATCTGACCTAATACCATTAGAGTAAAGTGGTCACAAACGCTATCTGTACATTCTGACGTGATTTGTGTAATTTTTTATTTTTGGAAGGGAAGTTCGCTGGTCACTCAGGAACTATCTAACAACCCCAACTTTACTGGAAAGAGTAAGTGTCCTGCGGGTAACCCTCATATGTTCCAGTAAACTAAAGGTTCACAGGGGCCCTGGGTTGGGTACCACAGCTCTGGTTTACAGTGATTGCGGCACAGGCCAACGTGGGCGAGAAGTAAGTGGGGTACTTGATAAACCACCACCGCCGGCCTGCCCAAGGACATCTTGGTTTGTTTGTAAGGGTTCGCTGAAAACCTTGAGATAAAAGATCCAAGGAGGAATAAGCAACGCCTACAGATTATGGGGGCCATTTGTTCCGGTAGGGGGCGATCAACCCAGGTTCAGGTTGATTCGGAGGACCGACCAGTTGGGTCGGCAAGATACATTATGTGTGAAAAATACGGTAGTCACACAGAAGTTTTTTGTGATGAATGGGAGAGAATGACTGTACAAGACAGGGACAAGTTCCCAAGAATAGGTAGCTTCAGTCCAGAGGTGTTACAAAATTTAAGGAGGAGGATAAGTCTCGTTGAACTAACGAAGAGACAAAATAAACATTATGAATATTTACAGTTATGGCAACAGGAAAGTGAATTACAAAGAGAGTCTATTGACTTTTCTGACTCTTATCTTGAGAGGAGAGACATGGCATCGGGAGAGGAGTTGATTGCGGAGAGAAAAGCACAAGGGTGGAACAATAAAAATGCACTTAGTAACTGTATTAAGAATGAAAGTGTTAAATGTAATAATGTTTATGAAAATGAAAGTGTAAAAATTACAAATGTTAACCTGTGCAAGTCGCACCCCATGTTAAACTTCCCTCAGGATTACCAACAAGAAAGTGAGCCCAGAACGATGTCGGCACCTCTTCCAGAAGCCATCCTACAAGACATCCAGGTGGACACGACCAAATTGGTAAAGGCAATAATCAAACCCCCTAACGGAGGGTCAGGTGAGGTCGTGTCCACAGGTACGTACAATGTTTTATATCACGCACAAACAAATGTACCCCATATTGTAAGACCAAAACAAGGTGATGTAATTGAGTTTAGTCCTGTCAGGGTGATCACAGTCCCCAATGGGAAGACTGATGATCAGGGAACCATTCCCGTCAAGGACAGTGCAATGCGCTGTCTCTTGTCCCGGACCGAATTGAGATCAATTGTGTCTGAATTTCCTGATCCTAGGAAAAATCTAGCCAAATGTCAAAGGTTTATAAAAGAACTAGGAAACGCCACAGAACCCACCAACAAAGAGTGGCGGACAGTGCTGAGGGCATGTTTGCCCTCCAGGGTTGACCCTGAAAAGTTCATTGCTGATTGTAAATTAAACACAGAGGTACCTAGTACGGAGGAACACAATCAGGAATGTATTAGGCAGATTAACCGACAGTTAGGAATATATTTCCCAGCTGCTGTCAAGTGGAATGAAATTTTCTCCATAAGACAAAACGAAAGGGAAAATGTTTCTAATTATTTCAATCGAGCACTGCAAATAATGGCTGGAAACACTGGGATCACGGACATCAAGACAAATGCACAACATAGAAGAATAGCGGTTAAGGTATTAATGAATGGTTTAAAAGATGAATTAAAAACAAGGGTACAGACCACCAACCCAAACTGGAGAGATATCTCGGTGACTGCACTAAGAGAGGCCGTCATCAATCAGGATCAGAATATCACCAGATACAGAGGGTCACAAAGAGATAAGTTAATGGCAGCAAAAATACAGGCCCAAACCACAAGACCACCCCAACAAAAGCCCCACACCCCTGCGAGAAATCCAGATATGGTAGTCTGTTACCATTGTCATAGAAAGGGACACATTGCAAGAGATTGTAGATCACGAGAAAGACAACACCATAATCATAAAAACCAAGGAACCAGGGAAGCACAGGGGAAACGATTAATGATGATGAGCATCCGAGCGTTTGAGGAGGCATCAAATCAGCCAAGACCCCATTTCACTGACACTTGGAGGAAGCCCAGGGTTTGTTATCATTGTAGAAGAGAAGGGCATTATGCCAGTAACTGTAATAACCCACATAAAGTTAGACCCCCTAGACATGAAAATGAGCATGAATATGACACACCAAATTATAATCAAGAATCACATAGGCAGGAAAGGTGATTGTTAGGAATGGAGGCAAGCCTGAGGTAACGGTTAATGAAGTGGGAGGTCATTCACTGAAGACACGGGAATGACCAGGTTAAACGTTGTAAATGTATTTGTGAAAAATGTTTTTCCCTTTTCTCACTCTCTATCCCCATCTCTGATGATTATTGGTAAGAATTCAAACATTGCATATTCGCCTGGTCCTTGCAGAAGTCTACCAAACCCCAGCATGACCTATCCGCCACTATGTATTCTGGCCAGATACAGACAGTGGAATAATGCAAGTGCTGGTGGGGAGGGACTGCTCAAGGAGACCAGTAGACACGTAGATACGACAGCCTAATAAGTCTGACAATGTTTTTCTAATGCTAACAATGTTTTCTTAATGTTGACAATGTTTAAAAATGTTTTGTTTCTCTTTTCTCATTGGTGGTTATTGTCGAGTTATGTAATGTATATATACACATGAATTGTTCTCTATCTCTTTTGTTTTTTTTTTTATTTTCTCTCTCTTCTCACTCATGTTTCCATGGTTTAAAGATGGTATGTCACCCCTCAGTTGGACCAATGGTAATGCCAGATTTTTTTTTTTTCTCCTTACAGAAAGATCGCCGGTTAGGAAGGAATATTGCATCACCAGAATGTTCGTTTGGAAGACTGAGAGACAGCACCTTTTGAGAGGACAGCAGAACAAGAAGAACAACAAAACGAGAGAACTTATTATCGTAACGAGTTCTCTCCCCCTCAAACTGATTTTCTTATACCCCCTTTACAAATTTCTTCTTTTCTCCTCCTGTAAGATGGACTTGCCCCAAGAGACTGTGATATGGATTTTCCTGTTGACCATGATGTTGACCAGAGCAGTCTGTTTCGGTGAGAGTACCAGTGAGGTCGAGAAAGGATCCAGAAAGGTCCTGATGACTGAGACGGAGGTGTAAATTTCCAATAGCAACCCAATCACCAAGCAAAGGCGAGTACCGGGCACGATCTAACAACCATGTTATTTGTAAACAACTGTGAAGGAATGTTAGTTCAAAAAAGAAAGTTGTATCTGTAGGCTCTGTAACAAAGTAATGCCAATCCAGTTTTAATATCCATATGGACCGGCATCCATTGAGTGACTATCACTCTCTAGTGGGTAACGTGTTAAACCAAACAGATTGTTGGGTATGCTCTCAAGTACCTCAGGGTCACAGTAAATCAGGGCTAGTACCATTTCCTTTAACGTTAGGGGAGGTACTTGAGCTAAGTGGTGGGAGACCGGTGGACCGGAGGTTTAACATCTCCAGCCCTCCTAGTTTGAAGCTCCACCAATACCATGTGGATAGGTCCCTCTTATGTTTTAACATCTCCAATCCTAGAAAACCGGGAAATTGGGAAGTGTCATGGAGCAACCAAACCATGACCTTTTCACACAGAGCAGATAGAATGCCTACAGATACAGAGCTCGTACGCCACATAGCCAGTAGAGGAAAATCATTCCGGTATCGATATACCTTAGGAAATAGGATTACTAAAGTTGGAGAGGTATCACCAGGATACTGTGCACATATCGTACAAACTGATACGTGCATTAGACAGATGGAAGAATTAGGGTCAGGAGATTTCACCTGGAAGGTTTGTAACATGGTCATGTCCTTCTCCGTCCCTTATGTTCTCCCCGATGATGCATATTTCATATGCGGGAGAAAGGCGTACAAGTGGCTTGCCCCAAACTCTGAAGGATTGTGTTATATTGGAAAAGTATTGCCTGAAGTAATGACTGTTACACATGACAAAATGAAGGACATACACCGTGGTGCCCAAACTCCTTATACTCACACTCACTACGAGCACCTTGTTAAAAGACAACTGTCAGAAAGGTTAGAGCATCCGGCCTCTGATCTTATCCATGAATCCACCGGGATTCAGGTTCTGGTAGCGTTAGATTTCACTCGCACCGCTCGAGGTGTGATGAATTATAGATACATTTCCGCACTCGCCAATTTGTTAGATAATATCACTGAAATGTATGATGACACGTTTAGATACACTGGAAGAGAACTTCAAGCTTATAAAACAGAACTAGTTCAGCATAGGATGGTTCTTAATTATCTTACAGCAGTAACAGGCGGATATTGTGTTACATTGGCAACACAGTACGGCATAAAGTGTTGCACGTATATCACAAATAGCACCGAGGATCCGGTAGAGGTCATAGACCAAAAGATGGACGATATTCTGCAATTAAAGTGGGAATTTCGTCGAAAACACAATCTCACCCTTGCTGCTGTAGGTAATGAGCTGACTGGTTGGGTGTCATGGTTGAACCCGCGAAATTGGTTCTCCGGTTTAGGAGACTGGGCTCAAGGAGTCATAATGGATGTTGGAAAGTTTCTCCTGTGTATCTTAGGTGTTGTTATATCTATTGGATTGATATTTAGATGCGGGCAGGCTTTGATGAGGTGCAAACAAAGTACAAAAGTGATGAGCTTGAGGAGTGAGGAAACTGTAATTAACCTGGATTTGATTTATGACCCAATGCTAGAAACCATGACGTAATGATGTAATGAGTATACGGTCCGCCTTTCACCCATTTCTATGTTTTCCTCCGAGGTACAAAGACCCACGTAGACGAAGGATTTGATGAGCCAAGGGGCCGACAACGGAAAGATGGAAAGAAGAAGAGCAGGCGACCTGATAAACAAGATTTTGATGGACAATGCCATGGGTACCCCAGTTTCCCTAGGAACTTTAAAACCACGCTAGCCCAACATTTTTTTTGTAAATCCATGGACGTTGTATGCTTTACTCACGATTTATGAGCAAAAGCACAAAGAAGAAGACTCCAATCAACCGACACCAATCAAGACCTCAATCGACGAACGTACATTACCCTGACATAGAATATCATTGCATTTTTCGTAAGTGTTCTTTATCTTCATCTCTGCAACCCTCAGGCAATAACACACATAGTCGATAGGGAATACAGGCACAGATAGCAGCAACCACATACCCCCCCCCCCCAATTCATGTATCATCAACTAAAATGTGCATCCCCATTTTGTTACAACTACAGCCGAAATGAGCTCGGTAAAGTTTGACAGCCCATCCACAGACCTGTACCACAGGATAAGAAGGAATTCAAATGTATACTTCGCAATACCTCGAAGCTTGATCTACCACACGTACGGCACGATGATACATGACCCTCCAAACATGGACTCATACACACATGCTCCTGCTTTCTCACTAGGTCATACCCTCTTCACACCTTCTCCTCTCTCCTCCCCTACCCAACCATGGAAATCAATTAACCCCTGACTTACATTTTTCTCCTTAAATGTTTTGTGGCAGTTATTATTGACTGCCAAAGGGTGGACTGTCAAAGTCAGAAAAATGTCTCAATGCACGTTGCCATATTTGCACCGCACACTGGTCCGTGCTGCGCATGCGTACGCTCTCCCGTGGAAGCGCATACCCGCAATAGCGTGCACTCGCACGCGCAGTATGCGCATTTACGGTAGAGTTTATGTGATCGTAGCGTGCGACTCATTCGTTACAAAAGTTCACAATTAATGTAGTTTATAGATCATGTTCCCCTCAATAGTTTCTGTAAGTTTGGTTTAGATAGAATGTCCCTGAGCGGAGGAATCCCTCTTTGTATTGCACGAAGGGTCTAACAGGAGTCATACAGCAGTGTTTGATACCCATCGGAAGAGTATTTAATTAGCAATATTCCGGTGTTGGTTTGGAGCGTATTAATCGCTCGTGCGAATAGTTATGGACATAAGAAGTTTATGTCCATTTCTATGATTTGCACATACTCAGGTATGCGGCGGGAAACCCAGTTCCCCACCCACCTGAGCTGTTGGAAATCAGCACAGCCCACCTGTATGAATCAACCTATGACCTTTGGTTACAGTACAGGGCCGAATTCCTGTGTCCAATAAACTGTAGGATTGTAGGGACTAGGAGATTGCATTGTGTGTGGGGCATAAATAGGCAGACCGACCACATCCAGCTCTCACTCTCTCATCAACGGTTATCTGCTGATAATCGGGAGCTGGATATCGAGGCGCTGGCGATCATACCCTTTGTGCGTAAGTTCTCTCCGTAATCATTGTCTTTCTGTGAGCCAATATCTCTCTTTCTCTCTCTATCTCTCCTCTCCTCTTTTTCTCTTAAATACTTCGTAGTATTATTGTATTGTATTGTGTTAGACCAGGATAGCATTGTAGTTTATCCCTTAGTTAGGTGTTTGGTTAGGAAGTCTTTGTTATATTGTAGTGTATCATTTGTACTGTGTTACTCTTTTACAAGTATATTAGACATAATACAGTTAATAGGCCTTGGAAACCTAAACCAGTATCTGTGTATTTCCTATAGTGATAAGTGTTCATTTGAGCGTCGGTGACGCTCAAACAGCTTTGTAGATAGTCAGGTTACACAAGGTTGCATTTACACCCTGTACTCACATTAAGGTATTCTGTGTGTTTCATTGGTATAAGGTTTAATATCAAGGTATAGTGTTGTGAGCGTCTGCACCGCTGGTGACCTCCTCGTGGTCTCTAGCGTATGCTACGTTACAGCGAATCTTTCCCCTAGACATAACCAATAACGTGTCTTGTGATCACTGGGCCGTGAGCGAACGTGACGCTTGAGCGTCTCGCCTACGGCTGAGCGATCGTTACGCAAATAGCGTATCATTACGGTATTTCTTAAGTAAGCAGCGTACAGTGTTCTTAGCTTCATAAGGGTTGATTATACGACAAAGGAATTTAGCATTGTCAACCTCTTTTTTCTTTTCTTTTTCTTTGCATCATGTGCTGATTGGGGAGGGTTTTTTGGAAGGGACATCCTGCGTGACACTGCAGTGCCACTCCTAAATGGGCCCGGTGTTTGTGTCGGCCACTAGGGTCGCTAATCTTACTCACACAGTCAGCTACCTCATTGCGCCTCTTTTTTTCTTTGCGTCATGTGCTGTTTGGGGAGGGTTTTTTGGAAGGGACATCCTGCGTGACACTGCAGTGCCACTCCTAGATGGGCCCGGTGTTTGTGTCGGCCACTAGGGTCGCTAATCTTACTCACACAGCTACCTCATTGCGCCTCTTTTTTTCTTTGCGTCATGTGCTGTTTGGGGAGGGTTTTTTGGAAGGGCCATCCTGCGTGACACTGCAGTGCCACTCCTAGATGGGCCCGGTGTTTGTGTCGGCCACTAGGGTCGCTTATCTTACTCACACAGCGATCTCGGTGCAAATTTTAGGACTAAAAATAATATTGTGAGGTGTGAGGTATTCAGAATAGACTGAAAATGAGTGGAAATTATGGTTTTTGAGGTTAATAATACTTTGGGATCAAAATGACCCCCAAATTCTATGATTTAAGCTGTTTTTTAGTGTTTTTTGAAAAAAACACCCGAATCCAAAACACACCCGAATCCGACAAAAAAAATTCGGTGAGGTTTTGCCAAAACGCGTTCGAACCCAAAACACGGCCGCGGAACCGAACCCAAAACCAAAACACAAAACCCGAAAAATTTCAGGCGCTCATCTCTAATATTAATAACACCCCCCCCCCCAAGATCTGCACACAATGTTGCTCACAGTGCCCTAAAAGCAGGGTCGGAGCAGTGTTCCAGAAAATGGGGGCATGCTGGCCCGTCGGATGCAGGCAGCAGATCCGTGATTCCAGCAGTGGACGTATTTTTACTTAAAATCCCTCCTACGTCTTTTGCATAATTTTGCATAGCCACTGCATACGCAGACATAGCAGCTGTGCTATAACTTCAATCTCTAGCCCCTTCATTCCTGGTAATGTTTGGCTGTGCACCCAAAAGTTATGATACAGAACCTCTACTGCAGGGGTGGGGAACCTCCGGCCTGTGGGCCATATACGGCCGGCAAAGCCGTTTGTTCCGGCCCGCCCGCTAGTTTGGCAGAGAGACACGCCGCCGCTCAGTCCAGTGGCTGCGTGTCTCAGCTGTTAGTAGCTGCGCTCTCCTCCCTGCCCTATGTCCGGCAGCCGCGGGTAGGATCTCAAACCAGCCGCCGGTTCGTGAGCTCGCGGACCAGCAGCTAATCAGGAGCTGCCGCTGCCAGTTCGTGAGCTCTGATTGGCTCACGAACTGGCAGCTGACATAGCTGTGCTCTCCTCCCTGCCATGACCCGACAGCTGAGATAAGCCCCCGCTGCCGCCACCGGATGGACCTGCAGCAGCGGTGAGCAATCTGGCACTCTGGGGGCACTTGTATGTATTTCACTCTGGGGGCACTTGTATATCTGACACTCTGGGGGCACTTGTATATCTGGCACTCTGGGGGCACTTGTATATCTGGCACTGCACTATTGGGGGCATATGTGTATCACGTCCCATTTTAATTGTCCACACCCATTTTTTTGGGCGCGCGTACACAGTACCTCTAAGGGGCAGACCAACTGGGGGGGCAGGGTAATTTTTTAAGTTGAGAATTTTTGTATGGCCCCCGAAGGATTTTATAAATATCCAAATGGCCCTTGGTAGAAAAAAGGTTCCCCACCCCTGCACTACTGGGTGAAGGGGAAGTTAAACTATGTCGTTGTCGGCAAGGTATTGGCATTCAGACTGTCCCTAAGTTGTTCTGGGAGCTCATAACCTAGAATCAAATTGCCCTCTGATATTTTGAAAAAGATACTTTATCCAAGTGTATGAAGTAAAATGGTAAATGAAGAGAAATGGTACAATAGGGATATCAAATGAAAATTTCTGTTCATCAGTCTATATTCATCTGTGTCTGCTCATCCACTTGTTTCTTGTCTATGTTGATTTTAGGTATTTGATCTCATCCTATTCATTGATTTTATTTCCTGCCTCTCTAACACATCAGTCATTTTTCTGTCCTCTTTCTGACGTTATTTCCCCTATTCTTCTTTCAAGCATCTTATCTCAGTTTCATCACATCATACCTTTCCTCTGTTTAGTGTATCTATTTTTATATTTTCTGCCTACTATTTGCCTTTGGAATCCTTACTTTTGCTTTCCCTGATATTTGTTCACCTTACATGTTTATTTTCATTATGTCTGTTTCCTGCTTTAGTCATGTTTTTCATCTTTTATAGTTCTACATTCTACTTCTTCTATCACATTGTGAGCAGCATGTACAGGGTTAATTAGGATAAGTAGGAGAGTGTGGCCTACATACAGTGTATGCTGAATTTGATTAATGGATGATGCAAGGACAGTGACGATGGTGTGACAGAATCACGAATCCGGTGTCCCTTATCTGCCATAAAAAACATACCATTCTAAAATAGTACCTCATTTATCACACCCACAGGGGACGGGGGGACACCAGCAGTGCCAGCCTCCACCTCTTTGCCACTACTATACTATAATATACTCTGTGTGTGTGTGTGTGTGTGTGTGTATATACACACACACACACACACACACACACACACACACACACACACACAAAGAACTCCATTCTGCACTCACTCTCTCCTATACTATTGCTACATGTGCATGCACGAGGTTAATAAAGAGTTTTCATATGCTGTGAAAACCTCACACTTTACTAATATTGTCATAGTCAACGGTGGTGATCATAGGACTTTTACTTGCACAAAAATACTATTACATTATTCAAAATTGAATAGAAAATTAGATAAATCTATCTAGAGTACATGCTGTTTTAACATACTGTTTCCGTGATTGTCCATTATTCAGTTTTTACTCCCTGGGATCCCTTAGTGGTAAAGACTAAGATTACCGTTCCAATCGTAGTCCACGTGGATCGTTAAGTATAAAAAAATCCATAAAATGAAAAAAAAAAAAGAAGTGAAAAACTCATGTTGACCTTTTGACCTGTCAACCTAGTACATGTCGACATAATGCATGTCGACCTAATAGCATTGTCGACCTTCAGTGGGTGACCTAATGAGTGTCGTCCGTTACCCATTAAGACGCTTACTGAAGCTGTGGTCTTGCCAGGGGTATGACGGGTTGGGTTCGGGTGACTGGCGGTTGGAAAACCACTGGTCATAATACCGACACCGGGATCCAGGCTGTTAGATGTCCGGCGTGTGCGATGAGCGTATTGAAGCCCCTTGCGGGCTCGGTGGCTCACTGTGCTCACCACAGGATCTATTCCCACTCTGTAGGTGTCGTGGAGACCCAAGAGTGGGAATAGTCCCTGTTTGTCGGCATGCCGACCAGCGGGCTATTCAGCGTTCGGGATCCCGGCGTCGGTATTGTGACCTGTGGCCTCCCGACTGCCGGTCACATAACCATATCCCTCTCAGACAGCAAAGTTTAAGAGACAGCAATATAATACAAATCTAAATAAAAGCTATTTACTGTACTGATGAAATAAAGTTTGAAAATATGATATTTGTACACAGATTACATGCAATTGTTGAGGGTAATTTTTTATAAGCGACGATAAAGTCAAAATGTAATTTGCTGCCTTAGATATTAGAATGGCTAGGTTGAGCCCTGGTTATGCACAGAAACAGAGTTTACAATGTTTTATTCAGGATGGTCATTATGCGTGCTAGGTATCTCCATAGAAATCAGATATTGCACATCTATGAATAATCGAAGGCAGGATTTTCTAGGCAAACTTATAGCTACAGTATATGGGATTGCAGATCTTAAATATAGGTTTACATATGGTACATATTGGTTAATTTCTAAGGAACATTTTACAAGTCTGTAAACCGTATTTAGGTGGTCATTCCGAGTTGATTGCTAGCTGCATTCGTTCGCGTGCGTATGCGGCGCAATGCGCACGCGTGATGTACTATTACAACGAACGATGTAGTTTCATACAGGGTCAAGCAAAACTTTTCAGTCGTACTGCTGGCCGCAGAGTGATTGACATAAAGATGGCGTTTCTGGGTGTCAACTGACCGTTTTCAGGGAGTGTTGAAAAAAACGTAGGCATGCCAGGGAAAACGCAGGCGTGGCTGGTCAAACGCAGGGTGTGTTTGTGACGTCAAAACAGGAACTGAACAGTCTGAAGTGATCGCAAGCGCTGAGTAGGTTTTGAGCTACTCTAAAACTGCACAAAAAAACTTTGTAGCCGCTCTGCGATCCTTTCGTTCGCACTTCTGCTAAGCTAACATACACTCCCAGTGGGAGGCGGCATAGCGTTGCACGGCTGCTAAAAACAGCTAGCGAGCGATCAACTCGGAATGACCACCTTAGTTAAATAGTGTAGTGTCAAAGTACATGCAATTTGGGGCTATTTGCCAATTTCTGCACTTCTGTTGATGCGCGGTGGGGGAGCTGGAACAGGGCGTCAAAGCAGCGCTTTGTGGGCATCGACGATCCATTTAAGGGGCACATTCCGGAGAATGGGTCGCTGCATGACGATACACGCAGCCACAGCGATCAAAAAGGTAGGCAGGGTGCAACCGTAAACATGCAAGAGCATCGCTGTCTTGCGATGCGATGCGTTGTATGTTTGTGAGGGGGGAACAGGACCCGGCATGCGGGGCGGACTTGCCCTGTGCTGGGTGTCCCCCCGCATGTTAGTGTAGTGGGTTGTAGGTGTGCGATTTTTCCATGCAGAATTAGTCTCTTAATCTTATAGATCCAACGTGTTTTAACTTTTTATTTACCCTGAAGGCATTGGTATTCTCTATTAAAAAACGCAGAGCTTGATCAGTTTATAATGGGGCCTATTCATTATAATTTGTGGTGATCCTATGGAAATTAGGTATCTAATTTATCATTGGCAGACACCAATGCACCAGAGCAATTCAGTAATTCAGTGCTGGGGCAGCTGCTCCGAAATGCAGCAGTCCGCTGAGGCTTACCGGAGGCATAAAAAGGGATATGTGTGGATAGGGACTGCACCTGGGTATCACCCTTCCAGTGGGTGACACCAAAATGCCAGCTCCTCTGCAGTGACCGAGAGCTGGGTGCTGCACTTTAACATTATTCTGCAGTGCCCAGTTCCTGTCACTGAGGAAGCGCCAGCAGTGTAGGCAGAGTATCTGGGGGAAGCCCAGCATCTCCAGAAATGCGGGGCACACCCTTGGAGTGATTTAAACAGAAACGTCCACTAGGTCATACCCCCTTCATGTAAGACCACACCCCCTTTGGTGCACGCCATTGGGCTATTAACTGCACCAGATTCACCGACCCTGTGCCGTCACTGAGTCCTACCACTAATACTTTCACCTCCAATTGGTAGTGTAGCCAGACCTCACATAAGCCAAATCTCCTTCCAATAGACAGGAACAGGGTTCTGAGGGCTAGTGACATATGAATAGGGCCGTATGTGCATTACACACCAGTGGAGTGCACAGACGCCATTTAACTGTTACTTCGGAACGGTGCTCTAATGGGGCACTGTCACGTAGGCAAATTCCAAAGAGTGTTCACAAAAACCTACACAGAGCTGTAGGTACACGTATTACTTCCAGCTTTGCATAAGGCCATTAGGGGTCTATTTATTAAGCCTTGGATGGAGATAAAGTACCAGCCAATTAGATCTTAACTGCCATGTTACAGGCTGTATTTGAAAAATGGCAGTTAGGAGCTGATTGGCTGGTACTTTATCTCCATCCACTTTATCTCCATCCAAGGATTAGTAAATAGACCCCTTAGTCTTTTAGTTGCTGTGTAAACCTTCATACTTAAGTAATAGTATTTTTTCAGTATATTGTGGACTTGGGAATAGAGGTACTGGAAAAAGAGTACTAATTATATAAAGCACAGAAGTGAAAACAAGACATAGGGATAACAGAAGTGGACTAATTGCATATCCCTGCAGGGTTTATGCTCGCTGCTTTTCACTTGCCTCCCCATTTGCTTACATACTTGCTTCATACATTCTGAGACAGCTCTATAATTTATATCTTTTCAGATGGTTACAGTGTATAGCATTGTTGGCAATGATAGATCTGATATTCTGGAACAGAGCGACTGTAAAACATATATTAAAGGGGTGGTTCACATTTCAACTTACTGGTTTGTACATGAGATCTTCAATGTCTACTAAATTATTTGCTTTGTCTTGCTGGCTTACATCTTTCATATCTTTATTTCACTAAAGGCCCATACACACTGGGCGATTTTGAGCTCAAAGTAGCTTACTTTTGGCATTTTGAGCTACTTTGAGCTCAAACTCGGCCAGTGTGTATGGGTGGGCGATGAGAGCTGATGCGCGCTCCCGCATCATTGCTAGCCGCCGCCATCCGTCGGGCTGTTTGAACAGCCAAGTGGAGCACTTTCCACAGTCTCCTACTGTGGAAAGTGCTTCACCTCCCCGTGAACATCGTTGGCACAGGGAAAATAGCTCAGTGTGTATACACTGAGCTATTTTCCTGCCAGCGATGTTCCCGATCATTGCTGTGCATACACACTGGGCAAAAACACCCAATGTGTATGCACCTTAAGTGTAATTACTTCTGTTTGCATCCCTTTCTTGTTAGTTTGGGTACAATAGCAGTGCGAATGATGTCATGGTTAGTATTACTGCCTTACAGCACTGAGGTCCTGGGTTCAATTCCCACCACAGCCCTAACTTTGTGGAGTTTGTGTATATTCTCCCTGTGCTTGCGTGGGCTTCCTCCGAGTATTCCGGTTTCCTCCCACAACCCAAATGTATACTGATAGGTTAATTGTCTCCCTACAAAAAATGTCCCTAGTGTATAAGAGTGTGTATGTACATGGGCAGACTACATGGGCCAAGTGGTTCTTATCTGCCGTCAAATTCTATGTTTCTATATAATTGGGTTTCTGAAGAAGCTCAAGTACTGTACACGCCAATAATACAAAAGTTTCTGAAGATAGATAACAACTTTAATTATTGGAACAGAAAGTGGAAAGCAATGCATAAAGATGATGATGCAGAAAAAGCAAATTCTTCCAATAACTATATCTTGACTATGGTGCTGATTCTTAGTGCACGCAAGTGGCTGTAGTTGCAGGAGTGTGATTTACTGGTTTATGCTAATGCAAGTATCCATTCAAGTTATGCAGGAGTTCAAGTTATGCAGGTGTGCATGTGGAAGAGGAAAGATGTGCCGCCAATTAATTTAATGCTGAACGTCGCTACTGTCTTCATTCATTGCCCTATGTGCAACAGATGCTTCTGAAACAGGCTTCCTTTACCTTCCCCACAGAGCTTTTGATACATGCCCAAGAGACACTCTTTTAAGTAAGGTTGTTTTACGTGCAATTACACCTCCAATGTTCTATTTCATAGAGATCCAGCCAAGTTGACTTTGGGGTCGATTCAATTCAGCAACAGTTGAATAGCGCCGGGAGTTTGCTCCCGGCGCTATTCAATTCAGCTCCAGTTAAGTCGGCGATGGCCCGTTCTCGCCGACTTAACAGGTAGTTTTGTCGGGAGAACGGGCATTCTCCGACTTAACTACCCGCGGCGATGCTGATTTCCGACAGAATCAGCCTCACGCCGGCCGCGCGGCAGCACTTTTGTCAGGTTTCTTCTCTCATCCCCCGGGGATGAGAGTAGAATTCCTGACAATTGAGGATCAGTCGTCGCTGTATTGAATAGCGCTTGGAGCAAACTCCCAGCGCTATTCAACTGTTGCCGAATTGAATCGACCCCTTTGACTCAAAATTGGACAGGCATATGCAAGGGTGAGTAAATTTGCATCTGTTCCTGTAAGCTTTGACAAGCAGGGCCCTTGTCCCTCATGTGCATTTCCTTCTCTTGCTTAAACCATCTTCTACTCCATACTCCCTTCAATGGCACCAAATCCCTCGATTTTCTGCCACCCTGATATATATTTCAGTGTTGTCTGCTGCTGCAACTATGTTTATGTACCCTGTACTTGTCCTATATTGTCTTGTACTGTAAGTCATTGTTTTCTTGTTTTGCTTATTTCTTTATGTATGCTGTTTCTGGGCGCTGCGGATCCCTTGTGGCGCCATATATACAAAGAGTAATAATAATGAGAAGAAGAAGAATGCGTTGTATTCAAAAAATTGCCGTTTGCATCCATGAATGGAGATTCATGTGTCCCAGAATTAGAATGGTGCCCTGTCCTGGGGCTACCTTTATCACACCCAACGTATCATTTACATTGTCTACCTGATAGTCTTGCACAAGAGCAGCTTTGACTGAAGCTGCTAGTGGTTAGAACCATTGTTAGGACTACTTAATAATGAATCATATTTATTAATTAGCTTTAGTGCATATTGTAATGATGTTGAGTGATATTGCTTCCCCGGATACTAATAGCCTCATGTAATGCATTCTGATTGGATGCTTTAAATTGATCTTAGCCTGAGTTTTCACAAAAGTTTCCACTATACAGTCTCCTAATTGTACCAATCTTGGAACTTGTCAAATGGGAACTATTATATAAATAAACTGAAGTAACTCCAGGGGCCTTGCAGGAGCCATGCCAGGTATACAGCACTAGCCAATTGGGACAGCTCCAACACACAATGGTCCTGATTCAGAGATGGAGAGAGGTCATGCAGCAGCTGCGCCTTTGGACACAGCTGCTGTTCAAAAATATGCAAAAGCAGCAGGAACAGTAAATAGACACTGCCCTCATGCTGTGTGATCACTGCTGCATCTGAAGATTACTCGGGACACTCAAGATGGCCAGACTGTTCACGCTGCAGAGGCCAGGAAATCTGCATCCAAAGACGCAGACCCAGGCCTCACCACTCAGAATATAGGGTAACATACACCCATTTTCAGGAATGCTGGTCAGCTCCGCCCACCCCCTGCCCCCAAACGCTGACAGCCAGTTCAGTGCTTGGCACTGCAGAATGAAAGTTGCTCAAACCAATTTATAGACCCAGCACAGATGCATGTTAGGAAGGGGTTAATCTAGATAAGAAAAAATGGAAAAAAGAATACCCCAGCACACTGCAAATAGGCCAGCATAAAGAGACATACTTTCTACCTGACAGTAGTAATGCAGAGATCTCAGTTTCATACTTTGTTTTTGCTGTTTTTTGGTTTCTAATTTGAGCAGCTTCCATTCTCTGTATCACTGTGAGGCAAGCATAGGATCAGGGGCTGGAGGGTGTGCTGATGCTTGTAGTGCCATTTTGGCGGTTCTTGGAATGTCTCCAGGTACTGTAAATTAGATATCAATTTAGAAATACATAAAAATATATGACCCAGCAATGGTGCTCTTATCATGTAGTATAGGGACCACCAGAACAGAGACGCCTTGCAGAGGCTGATGGCTTACCACATGGGATCAGTACTAAATGCCGCCTGCAGGAATCCCGGCGGTCGAAATCCCGACGCCGGAATCCCGACCACACAATCCCGACAGGGGTGGCGAGCGGAACGCAGCCCCTTGCGGGCTCGCTTCGCTCGCCACGCTGCGGGTACGGTGCCTCGCTACGCTCGGCACACTATTATATTCTCCCTCTATGGGTGTCGTGGACACCCACGGAGGGAGAATATGTCGGGATTGTGGCGGTCGGGATTCCGGCGTCGGTATTTCGACCGCCGGGATTCTGGCCGGCGGCATCTTGACCGCATCCCTACCACATATTTGCAAATTAATGCATTACTGTTCTCAGGTAGAATTAATGTATCTTTATGCAGGCCTATTTGCATTGTAGTGGGAGAATTTTAATGCTTTTTTTTTTCTTGTCTAGATTAACCCCTCCCTTATGTGCACCTGTGATGGGCCTATAAATTAATTTCAGCAATTTCTATTCTGTGCATTGTTATTATGTACCTATTGATCTTTAGGTTATAGTCACCCATCCAGTAATCTCCTGACAGCTCACTGCAGATTATTCTGAGGCAATGCTTGACTCTTTGGATTAGGTCTTTGCAGCAGTATTTATTAGTTGCAGTTCCAGGATCCCTTTGCATCTGAGCTGGTGTATCTCACGTCAAGTTTACTCATTTTGAGAAGATATTTTTTAGTTTCATTTTAAATATTCCAATTGAATACAAATTAACTTATACAGTTGCGAAAACAAGAATAATTGGTAAGAATCCCATCTAAAAGTGACTATATACCAAGCAGTTATTGGCTGATAATTGCACAGTGTATGGCCGCAGCAGCGCATTATTGGTCTGTCGGGTATAAAAGTCTTCCAGCATGCCTGATAAATTCTGATCGGATATACACCCTGCCATTCAGAAAGTCCAATAATTGGTCTGCCTGATGGTGACTTTTAATCTGACTCTCATTTTAATTTTGGTAACTTTTAATGGTATTTTTTTTACCTATGGAGTCTTTTGGACTGTATCCTGTGTCTTAAATTGTTGGATTTTTTTCCCCATGTTTTGGGACTTTTTGAACAATAAACTTTTGTCCTCTTACACTCGATTGGTGGACATAAAATTTCTTTGGAGCATAATTAATAAGAAAAATCGTGGAGGAACCTTTCGGGTGAAGGCCACTAGGGGAAAAGATACCTTGATGTGCTTATAACAGAAACAACATTGTGAGTTGGGGTACGCAGATTGTGATTATAACCTAAAGAATTCTAAAGATACCTTGATGTGCCTGTTCTTTTCCGATTTTTAGTTAGTCGGGTGTGTTTGCTACTACTGTCATATAGTGGTGGTATAAAACCTGATCAATAAGTACGCATAGTTTTTCATTGAAATATTATTTTATGAAATGATATATGTCTGAAGATACTACACATTGGATATTTCTTATCTTTTCCCTATGAACGAGTCCAATATCAAAATTTTGATAATCGGAGAAGGTATAAGGGGAAAAACGTGAAAGATACCTTGATGTGCTTCATAAACTCCAGTGACAGTGTGAGTGGGGTACGCTTACCTTCTTCTGGTTAAAGATACCTTTATAAGCTTGACTCTCCATTTGTCCATAGTGAGTGTGGTACGCTCCATTTTGTCTATCTATCAAATCACGTTTAACAAGCCCCTTTGATTGTATTAGAAGCGGAAATTCCTGTTTCGTGTACCAGTCATATCTATACAAGAATCTGCATATAAGACTGTATTACACTATATATTTCTTCTCTTTTTCTCCTCAGTCAAAACTCTGGCCACATACCGCATCATTTTGAGTGGGAATCAAGTACAGACTGGAGCAAGAGGAAAACACGAAAACATCCAGTAACAAAGAAAAGGAACGTATTTTTACATATAAGAACTTTTAAAGCGCCCAGGGTTTCATATCCCCCACTTGTATTGTATATCATAAGGTTTCCAATTATATAATGGAGTAACGTCATGTATGTGTATGATTGGAGCGGAGCAAGATGGACATGTCGTACTTGGTGTCAAAGTAACCAGATTAATGTGTAGATTCATTTGATGCCTGTTATTAGGGTGTAGCACATTGCCATGAGAAGATATGATTAAATGTAGGAATATAAAGCCACAATTCTGAAGAGAACAATGGACCTTCCATTTAAAGCATGTGATGGACAGGAAACCAGTTGACCAGCAACCTTGAACAAAAGCCCTCACACTGACCAATGACTCATCTGTATGAGAAAGTTCCCTCCCCTAGACTAATAACAAGAGACCTGTCCACGCCCCCAACTCTCAGGGGTATAGCTAATCACACACACATAGCCGGCTGCCCTTTTTGTCCCAGATGATGGTGGAGATGCTGTCTGTCAAGTGGCAGCATGATTTTACTGAGAGAGAGAGTGATATGGAGTGGAGACTGTATTTGAGCAAAATATGGTAATTGTATTGCTGGCCATGTCTGTAGTTGAATTAGTTTGTAATAACTGCTTACTGTATAAATTGTAACCATGTAACTATATATATATTGTATATTGTGATATATTCAATACATATCCTTTTAATAACAAATATATACATCAATGAGCTTTGGAACTCAGATAATGGGGTATATTTACTAACATTCGTAATTTTCGGAAAAAGGTCAAAGTTCAATCACGAATGACATCAAAAGTGTAAAACTGCAACTTTTTGAATTTATTACGACTAATTTACTAAGCTGTCGTATTCGGATTTTTCATTTGTTCCGATGTCGATGTCATTCGTGTTTTTTTTACCTTTTTTACGGCAGTGATTAGCAAAACACTGCCGACTTTTTCAAAATGAATCTCGGCCGGATCTGTGTGATCCGTGCTGGGGTTCATTTTTTTTTTTTTAAATAAACACTGTAAAACGGAGAAAAAAAAATGCGTGGGGTCCCCCCTCCTAAGCATAACCAGCCTCGGGCTCTTTGTGCCGACCCTGGTTGCAGAAATATGGGGGAAAAAATGACAGGGGTTCCCCCATATTTAAGCAACCAGCATCGGGCTCTGCGCCTGGTCCTGGTTCCAAAAATACGGGGGACAAAAAGAGTAGGGGTCCCCCGTATTTCTAAAACCAGCACCGGGCTCCACTAGCTGGACAGATAATGCCACAGCCGGGGGTCACTTTTATATAGTGCCCTTCAATCAAGGGGTCCCCCCCCCAGCCACCCAAGGGCCAGGGGTGAAGCCCGAGGCTGTCCCCCCCATCCAATTGGCTGCGGATGGGGGGCTGATAGCCTTTTGTGAAAATGAAAAGATATTGTTTTTAGTAGCAGTACTACAAGGCCCAGCAAGCCTCCCCCGCATGCTGGTACTTGGAGAACCACAAGTACCAGCATGCGGCAGAAAAACGGGCCCGCTGGTACCTGTAGTACTACTATTAAAAAAATACCCAAAAAAAGACAAGACACACACACCTTGAAAGTAAAGATTTATTACATACATCCACACAAACATACAAACATACTTACCTATGGCCCCACGCAGGTCGGTCCTCTTCTCCAGTAGAATCCAAGGGGTACCTGTTGAATAAATTATACTCACCAGCTCCAGGGTCCCAGGCTCCTCGTAGCATCCATTTGTAATCCACGTACTTGAATAAAATAAAAAAACGGACACCCGAGCCACGCACTGAAAGGGGACCCATGTTTGCACATGGGTCCCCTTTCCCCGACTGCCAGAAACCCACTCTGACTTCTGTCTAAGTGGGTTTCTTCAGCCAATCAGGGAGCGCCACGTTGTAGCACCCTCCTGATCGGCTGTGTGCTCCTGTACTGACTGACAGGCGGCACACGGCAGTGTTACAATGTAGCGCCTATGCGCTCCATTGTAACCAATGGTGGGAACTTTCTGCCCTGCGGTTGACCGAAAGTGACCTCACCGCTGAGCAGAAAGTTCCCACCATTGGTTACAATGGAGCGCATAGGCGCTACATTGTAACACTGCCGTGTGCCGCCTGTCAGTCAGTACAGGAGCACACAGCCGATCAGGAGGGTGCTACAACGTGGCGCTCCCTGATTGGCTGAAGAAACCCACTTAGACAGAAGTCAGAGTGGGTTTCTGGCAGTCGGGGAAAGGGGACCCATGTGCAAACATGGGTCCCCTTTCAGTGCGTGGCTCGGGTGTCCGTTTTTTTTATTTTATTCAAGTACGTGGATTACAAATGGATGCTACGAGGAGCCTTGGACCCTGGAGCTGGTGAGTATAATTTATTCAACAGGTACCCCTTGGATTCTACTGGAGAAGAGGACCGACCTGCGTGGGGCCATAGGTAAGTATGTTTGTATGTTTGTGTGGATGTATGTAATAAATCTTTACTTTCAAGGTGTGTGTGTCTTGTCTTTTTTTGGGTATTTTTTTAGTAGTAGTACTACAGGTACCAGCGGGCCCGTTTTTCCGCCGCATGCTGGTACTTGTGGTTCTCCAAGTACCAGCATGCGGGGGAGGCTTGCTGGGCCTTGTAGTACTGCTACTAAAAACAACATCTTTTCATTTTCACAAAAGGCTATCAGCCCCTTATCCGCAGCCAATTGGATGGGGGGGGACAGCCTCGGGCTTCACCCCTGGCCCTTGGGTGGCTGGGGGGGGGACCCCTGAAGGGGTCCCCACTCCCCCAGGGTACCCCGGCCAGGGGTGACTAGTTGGATTTTTGATGCCACGGCTGCAGGGCACTATATGAAAGTGACCCCCGGCTGTGGCATTATCTGTCCAGCTAGTGGAGCCCGGTGCTGGTTTTAGAAATACGGGGGACCCCTACTCTTTTTGTCCCCCGTATTTTTGGAACCAGGACCAGGCGCAGAGCCCGATGCTGGTTGCTTAAATATGGGGGAACCCCTGTCATTTTTCCCCCCATATTTCTGCAACCAGGGTCGGCTCAAAGAGCCCGAGGCTGGTTATGCTTAGGAGGGGGGACCCCACGCATTTTTTTTCCGAAAATAACCACTTTCCCACCCCTTTCCACTGATATACATGCACGGATCTCATGGATCCGTGCATGCCTATCCAATCACGGGGAAAAAAAGCAGGTCTGTTTTCTCTGACGTCCTAGTGGATGCTGGGAACTCCGTAAGGACCATGGGGAATAGCGGCTCCGCAGGAGACTGGGCACATCTAAAGAAAGCTTTAGGATCACCTGGTGTGCACTGGCTCCTCCCCCTATGACCCTCCTCCAAGCCTCAGTTAGATTTCTGTGCCCGACGAGAAGGGTGCACACTAGGGGCTCTCCTGAGCTCTTTGTGAAAGTTTTAGTTTAGGTTTATTATTTTCAGTGAGACCTGCTGGCAACAGGCTCACTGCATCGAGGGACTAAGGGGAGAAGAAGCGAACTCACCTGCGTGCAGAGTGGATTGGGCTTCTTAGGCTACTGGACATTAGCTCCAGAGGGACGATCACAGGTTCAGCCTGGATGGGTCACCGGAGCCGCGCCGCCGTCCCCCTTACAGAGCCAGAAGAGCGAAGAGGTCCGGAAAAATCGGCGGCAGAAGACGATCCTGTCTTCAGATAAGGTAGCGCACAGCACCGCAGCTGTGCGCCATTGCTCTCAGCACACTTCACACTCCGGTCACTGAGGGTGCAGGGCGCTGGGGGGGGCAGCGCCCTGAGACGCAATAAATCGATAAAAAAACCTTATATGGCTAAAATAAATGCATCACATATAACTCCTGGGCTATATGGATGCATTTAACCCCTGCCAAAACATACAGAAAAAGGATGATAAGGACGCCGAGAAAGGGGCGGAGCCAATCTCCTCAGCACACTGGCGCCATTTTCCCTCACAGCTCAGTTGGAGGGAAGCTCCCTGGCTCTCCCCTGCAGTCACTACACTACAGAAAGGGGTTAAAAAAGAGAGGGGGGCACAAATTAGGCGCAGTATATAACAATACAGCAGCTATAAAGGGAAAAACACTTATATAAGGTTATCCCTGTATATATATAGCGCTCTGGTGTGTGCTGGCAAACTCTCCCTCTGTCTCCCCAAAGGGCTAGTGGGGTCCTGTCTTCTATCAGAGCATTCCCTGTGTGTGTGCTGTGTGTCGGTACGTTGGTGTCGACATGTATGAGGAGAAAAATGATGAGGAGACGGAGTAGAGTGTCTGAAATAGTGTTGTCACCCCCTAGGGGGTCGACACCTGAGTGGATGTACTGTTGAAATTGCGTGACAGTGTCAGCTTTGTATAAAAGACAGTGGTTGACATGAGACAGCCGGCTACTCAGCTTGTGCATGTCCAGACGTCTCATACAGGGGCCCTAAAGCGCCCGTTACCTCAGATACAGACGCCGACAGGGGTACTGACTCCTGTGTCGACGGTGAAGAGACAACCGTGATTTCCAATAGGGCCACACATTGCATGATTGAGGCAATGGAAAAAGTTTACACTTTTCTGATAATATGAATACCACCAAAAAAAGGGGTATTATGTTTGGTGAGGAAAAACTTCCTGTAGTTTTCCTGAATCTGAGAAATAAAATGAGGTGTGTGATGATGCGTGGGTTTCCCCCCGATAACAATTGATATTTTCTAAAAAGTTATTGGCAGTATACCTTTTCCCGCCAGAGGTTAGGGTGCGTTGGGAAACACCCCCTAGGGTGGATAAAGCGCTCACACGCTTGTAAAAACAAGGGCTCTACCCTCTCCTGAGATGGCCGCCCTTAAGGATCCTGCTGATAGAAAGCAGGAGCGTATCCTAAAATGTATTTACACACATACTGGTGTTATACTGCGACCAGCAATCGCCTCAGCCTGGATGTGCAGTGCTGGGTTGGCGTGGTCGGATTCCCTGACTGGAAATATGATATCCTTGATAAGGACAGTATATTATTGCCTATAGAGCAATTAAAAGATGCATTTCTATATATGCAGGATGCACAGCGGAATATTTGCCGACTGGCATCAAGTATAAGTGCGTTGTCCAATTATTCCAGTAAAGTGGTCAGGTGATGCGGATTCCAAACGGCATTTGGAAGTATTGCCTTAAAAGAGGGGATGTACCCCAGGTCGCCTCTCAAAATAAGACGCCGTATTATCAGGCGCAGTCCTGGTTGGCAAGCGGACAAAAGGGTTCCTCTTTTCTGCTCGTGACAGAGGGAGAGGAAAATGGCTGCAGAGATCAGCCAGTTCCAAGGAACAGAAACCCTTTTCCGCCGCTGCCAAGCCCTCAGTATGACGCTAGGGCTTTACAAGTTCAGGCACGGTGGGGTCCCGTTCTCAATGAATTTCAGTGCGCAGTGGGCTCACTCGCAAGTAGACCCCTGGATCCTTCAGATAATATTTCAGGGGTACAAATTGGAATTCGAGACGTATTCCCCTCGCCGTTTCCAAAAGTCTATTTTACCGACGTCTCCCGCTGACAGGGAGGCAGTTTTGGAAGCCATTCACAAGCTGTATTCCCAGCAGGTGATAATCAAGGTACCCCTCCTGCAACAGGGAACGGGGTATTATTCCACACTATTGTGGTACCGAAGCCAGACGGCTCGGTGAGACCGATTTTAAAATCTAAAATCTAAAATCTTTGAACACTTGCATACAGAGGTTCAAATTCAAAATTGAGTCACTCAGAGCAGTGATTGCAAACCTGGAAGAAGGGGACTACATGATGTCTCGGGACATCAAGGAGGCTTACCTTCATGTCAAAATTTACCCTTCTCACCAAGGGTATTTCAGGTTATGGTACAGAACTGTATCAGTTCGGACGCTGCCGTAGGGATGGTCCACGGCACCCCGGGTCTTTACTGAAGTAATGACCGAAATGATGATATTCCTTCGAAGGAAGGGAATTTTAGTTATCCTTTACTTGGACGATTCCCTGATAAGGGTAAGATCCAGGGAACAGTTGGAGATCGGTGTAGCACTATATCAGGTAGTGTTGCGGCAGCACGATTGGATTTTCAATATTCCAAAATCGCAGCTGGTTCCGACGACTTGCCTTCTGTTCCTAGGGATGATTCTGGACATAGTCCAGAAAGAAGGTGCTTCTCCCGGAGGAGAAAGCCAGGGAGTTATCCGAGCTAGTCAGGAACCTCCTAAAACCGAACCAAGTCTCAGTGCATCAATGCACAAGGGTTCTGGGTAAAAATGGTGGCTTCCTACGAAGCAATCCCATTCGGCAGATTCCACGCACAGTGGAACCTTCTGGACAAATGGTCCGGGTCGCATCTTCAGATGCTTCAGCGGATAACCCTGTCACCAGGGACAAGGATATCCCTCCTGTGGTGGTTGCAGAGTGCTCATCTTCTAGAGGGCCGCAGATTCGGCATTCGGGACTGGGTCCTGGTGGCCACGGATGCCAGCCTGCGAGGCTGGGGAGCAGTCACAAAGGGAAGGAATTTCCAGGGCTTATGGTCAAGCCTGGAGACATCTCTTCATATAAACATTCTGGAACTAAGGGCCATTTACAATGCCCTAAGTCAAGCGAAACCCCTGCTTCAGGGTCAGGCGGTATTGATCCAATCGGACAACATCACGTCAGTCGCCCACGTAAACAGACAGGGCGGCACGAGAAGCAGGAGGGCAAGGGCAGAAGCTGCAAGGATTTTCGCTGGGCGGAAAATCATGTGATAGCACTGTCAGCAGTGTTCATTCCGGGAGTGGACAACTGGGAAGCAGACTTCCTCAGCAGACACGACCTTCACCCGGGAGAGTGGGGACTTCACCCAGAAGTCTTCCACCTGATTGTAAACCGTTGGGAAAAACAAAAGGTGGACATAATGGCGTCCCGTCTAAACAAAAAACTAGACAGATATTGCGCCAGGTCAAGGGACCCTCAGGCAATAGCGGTGGACGCTCTGGTAACACCGTGGGTGTACCAGTCAGTGTATGTGTTCCCTCCTCTGCCCCTCATACCAAAAGTACTGAGAATCATAAGAAGGAGAGGAGTAAGAACTATACTCGTGGTTCCGGATTGGCCAAGAAGGACTTGGTATCCGGAATTTCAAGAGATGCTCACGGACGAACCGTGGCCTCTACCTCTAAGAAAGGACCTGCTCCAGCAAGGGCCTTGTCTGTTCCAAGACTTACCGCGGCTGCGTTTGACGGCATGGCGGTTGAACGCCGGATCCTGAAGATCCCTACCCTGGTCAAGGCCAGGAAAGACGTAACCGCAAAACATTATCACCGCATTTGGCGAAAATATGTTGCGTGGGGTGAGGCCAAGAAGGCCCCTACAGAGAAATTTCAACTGGGTCGTTTCCTCCATTTCCTGCAAACAGGACGGTCTATGGGCCTAAAATTAGGGTCCATTAAGGTTCAAATTTCGGCCCTGTCGATTTTCTTCCAAAAAGAACTGGCTTCAGTGCCTGAAGTTCAGACATTTGTAAAAGGGGTACTGCATATACAGTCTCCTTTTGTGCCTCCAGTGGCACCTTGGGGATCTCAATGTTGTGTTGAGTTTCCTAAAGTCACATTGGTTTGAACCACTCACCACTGTGGACTTAAAATATCTCACATGGAAGTGACGAGTTAGCCCTGGTTTCAGCCAGGCGGGTGTCAGAATTGGCGGCTTTATCATATAAAAGCCCTTACTTAATATTTCATTCTGAAAGGGCAGAATTGAGGACTCGTCCTCAAATTTTCTACCTAAGGTGGTTTCTGCATTTCACATGAACCAACCTATTGTGGTACCTGCGGCTACTAAGGACTTGGAGGATTCCAAGTTGCTTGACGTGGTCAGGACCCTGAAAATACATGTTTCCAGGACGGCTGGAGTCAGAAAATCTGACTCGCTGTTTATCCTGTATGCACCCAACAAACTGGGTGCTCCTGCTTCTAAGCAGACGATTGCTCGTTGGATTTGTAGTACAATTCAGCTTGCACATTCTGTGGCAGGCCTGCCACAGCCAAAAATCTTAAAATGCCCACTCCACAAGGAAGGTGGGCTCATCTTGGGCAGCTGCCCGAGGGGTCTCGGCTTTACAACTTTGCCGAGCAGTTACTTGGTCAGGAGCAAATACGTTTGTAAAATTCTACAAATTTGATATCTTGGCTGAGGAGGACCTGGAGTTCTCTCATTCGGTGCTGCAGAGTCATCCGCACTCTCCCGCCCGTTTGGGAGCTTTGGTATAATCCCCATGGTCCTTACGGAGTTCCCAGCATCCACTAGGACGTCAGAGAAAATAAGAATTTACTTACCGATAATTCTATTTCTCGTAGTCCGTAGTGGATGCTGGGCGCCCATCCCAAGTGCGGATTGTCTGCAATACTGGTACATAATTATTGTTACCAAAAAAATTCGGGTTATTGTTGTAGTGAGCCATCTTTTCTAGAGGCTCCTCTATTATCATGCTGTTAACTGGGTTCAGATCACAAGTTGTACAGTGTGATTGGTGTGGCTGGTATGAGTCTTACCCGGGATTCAAAATCCTTCCTTATTGTGTACGCTCGTCCGGGCACAGTATCCTAACTGAGGCTTGGAGGAGGGTCATAGGGGGAGGAGCCAGTGCACACCAGGTGATCCTAAAGCTTTCTTTAGATGTGCCCAGTCTCCTGCGGAGCCGCTATTCCCCATGGTCCTTACGGAGTTCCCAGCATCCACTACGGACTACGAGAAATAGAATTATCGGTAAGTAAATTCTTATTTTTTTTTAGCACTTTTTTACGAGTTGTAATTTTTCACGGCAGTGTTTTTTTTTTTTTTTGCTTTGCACTTCTTAGTAAATTACCGAGATTCATAGTTAAACAGCCGCGTTTTGACCGATGGTGTATTCATTCGTAATTTTTTTCTTGGACTTCCAAAAAATTACGAATGCCCTCATCACTGCCGTGATTTGAGTTTAGTAAATTACCGAGATGACACTTTGAAGAAAAAACGGCATCTCGGTCAAAATTGGGACCTTAGTAAATATACCCCAATGTGTGGGTGTATTGTTTCCTCTTATGGGATGTAGTGTTTTTGCGATGTTTAGCGCACATTCATAGCACATGGTAATAAGATGCGCAGTCATCCACAGTATATATTAGAGCTGGCATTTTAAATATTTGTTAGAAAGTAATTTGACTTCAACAGATGGGGGCTGCGTCTGGGATATCACGTTCTTAATGATTTCACTGTACAGATGCCGCTGTGGTCGACCAGCTAACGATGGACGCATCACGACATGCTGACGAATCACATCCGTGTGTTCTGTTGTGTTACCAGTAAGGCGCTGATATGAAATTCAAGAGACAATGTGTTTCTCACAATATCTAAAATGCTACAGCGTATTTTTATTGTTGCAAAACAAAGTTCAAATACTGTAAGTCATCTTGTGTTTGGTTCAGATTGGATTATTTATCTGTTAAGTAGATTTAAAGTACATTTAAAAGTTGCTGCATAGCCATAATATAGCTGTGTTAGCATGCTGAGGCAAATTCATATATTTTTAAACACAGGCCTAAAGTAACTTTTGATGCCTGTATAGAGTGTGATTTCTTTGTGACAATAGAGCCGCATGGTCTGTCCTCCATTTTGAAAAGAGAGTGGTGAAATCCTTAATGGCGCTTCTAACGAACCGATTGCTGCCTTCTAAATCCAACGTTGGACTTATCCCAGATAGTCCAAAAAATAAAACAGTAGGAGTAGTGGTGGTGTGGACTAGATGGCGCTATCGCTCAAGCAGTGATGGTGAATGTGAGAGTGCTGGAACAAATACTTAGCTGGGTTGTCTCCAGACGAAAGATCAGGTACGATTTAGGTCCAGTTTCTGATGGAGAGCTCAGCCATATTAAGAAAACAAAACAGAAAAACAATGTGTAGCGATATCGCTTGAAATAGGGAGAATATAGAACTGTTTTATCTATGATTATTTCGTCAATGAGGACTGAGGATTTTCACTAGGTGATATGAATAGTCAGAAAATAAGTAGTCTTTTAAATCCCAACATTCAGAGACAGTATCCTCATATGAACACACCTGACTTACTCAAAGACAGGTGGTGACAGGTCAATAAAGGTATCTTTTAGAGATGTGATGTGCTCTTTATCAAATAGATGGTTTAAGTGGGCGTACCTAACACTCACGTGAGGGACAGTAGATATCCTCATATAACGGTTTCTTTCTATGACATCATTCCACAGGGATTACCATGGTAGTTGAATGTTCAATGATGGAGTGCTCGATCATATATGGAATGTGAAACATAAACACACAATGTGTAGTAGGTTCAAGAAACGTAAGATGTCCTAGATGCTATATATAGGCGTACTTAGGTATCTTTCTAGGCTGGTAATTCAAACATAGAATTCTTGCAAACACACCTGACTTACATAGAGCCAAGTGCCTGGATGCTCATAACAGTATCTTTCATAAAATATGCGGTTCTCTATCAGTCAATAGTGAGTAACCAATTTTATAATGGTAGGAGAGGCGTACCTCACACTCACATGCAGAACGGTCAGTATCCTCATATAACGGTATATTTGAAAGACCTCGCTCCAGAAGTAGTAAAACGTAAAAAATGTATTCAAAGTATATAGCATAAAATAACATAAAAAACAGGCCAATCCCAGCGTACGAGTCCGGCTCTGATGGAAGTAAGAACCGTCTTGGAACCATAAGGGGCCAACTTTGGGGTTCCAAAAAAAAAAGATAATTGTAAAATTATGACAAGGTCCTACCTTCCTTCAGAGTCCAGAAAAAGAGGACAAGTCCGCCGCAGAGAAGCCCCCTCAGAGCCAACGCGTTTCGAGTCAGGAGACTCTTTTTCAAGGCATGAGGGACCAAACAAACAGGTACCCCTATTTATGGCAAAACATGATTACATCATTTCCTGTCACATGACAGGAACAGGGTGTTAAAAAATTAGAAAAATAAATAGAATATCTCCTTGCTATTTAAAATATATATATCAGCATATAAAATCCTACATAATGAACATAAAACAGTACTCTTATGAGATGAAAATTCTCACATAGGATTATGGGACATGTAGTTTTTTCATAGTCTAAAAAACCTCCGTGACCGGAAGTAGTTAGACTTACTGGGAAATGTAGTCAGAATCTATACAGGAAGTTGCGCTGTTGGCGGCCTGATAGCTTTGTTATTAACATGAAACGTGCTTATTTGGATGATCTCATTCCAAGATAGACATATGAGTTGTTAAACAAGTTTAAAAGAGAGAGAAGTTCTTCCTAAACGAAGAAATCGGCCGCGACCGGAAGTCGCTCTGCCTCATGGGTAGTGTAGTTTTCCGTGCCGGAAGCCGCGCTGTCTGTGGCTGTATTGTGCATGTCTTGATCCCGGAAATGACGTGCGCGGAGGAGATGCCGCTGTGATTCTGGGTAGTGTAGTTTGTAGTTCTTAGGTATACATAGCGGCTAAAACGAAAGTAAAAAAGCCGCTATGATGCTGGGTCTTGTAGTTCTTCATGCTGATAGCAAAATCACAGCAGGATTAAAAAGTTATTTCTTTTCCTTCCCCTTTTTTTTACCAATAAACATGATGATCAATGTTATTCACTGGTGGATTTAGAAGAAATAATGATGAACATACTTATTATTATAAGGTCGAATATAGGTTAAGAAAACATTACTCGGTTGGTAAATGTTAAGGTGCAGGTGTGACCCATATAAAACATGCATTAAAAGGCCAGTGTATGATGAAACATATAGTGCTTAAAGAAAATTAATTAAAACATGCTGTGTTATTACAAAAACGACATGCTGTTTTTGAGGGTGAACTTATATTAGAAGAAAATTAATTTTCCCTGATCTTAAGAGTGATGGGACCGCCAGTAGTTCAGGTAGTGTATATCGGTGTCCTTTTTCTCTCTGTGCCCATGATTTGTTCCCTTAAAGGAACCACTTTAATTCGAAGTCATGATTCAGCCCGCCTGATTGGAGCCCGCATGGTTGGAGAGACCCATCACCTCTCCAACCATTTCAAAATCAAACACGGATGCTCTTCTCAACACATCAAAAGATTTATTGGAATCAAACACATCAAAGCCACATGGAAGGATAAAAACACAGAGAAAAATCTTGCGATATCAGAAATGAAAACCATCTTTCAACTAAATACCCTTACTCCAGGCGGGCTGAACCATGACTTCGAATTAAAGTGGTTCCTTTAAGGAAACAAATCATGGGCTCAGAGAGAAAAAGGACACCGATATACGCTACCTGAACTACTGGCGGTCCCATCACTCTTAAGATCAGGGAAAATGAATTTTCTTCTAATATAAGTTCACCCTCAAAAACAGCATGTCGTTTTTGTAATAACACAGCATGTTTTAATTCATTTTCTTTAAGCACTATATGTTTCATCATACACTGGCCTTTTAATGCATGTTTTATATGGGTCACACCTGCACCTTAACATTTACCAACCGAGTAATGTTTTCTTAACCTATATTCGACCTTATAATAATAAGTATGTTCATCATTATTTCTTCTAAATCCACCAGTGAATAAAACAAAGACCATTGATCATCATGTTTATTGGTAAAAAAAGGGGAAGGAAAAGAAATAACTTTTTAATCCTGCTGTGATTTTAGAGATGAGCGCCAGAAATTTTTCGGGTTTTGTGTTTTGGTTTTGGGTTCGGTTCCGCGGCCGTGTTTTGGGTTCGAACGCGTTTTGGCAAAACCTCACCGAATTTTTTTTGTCGGATTCGGGTGTGTTTTGGATTCGGGTGTTTTTTTAAAAAAACACTAAAAAACAGCTTAAATCATAGAATTTGGGGGTCATTTTGATCCCAAAGTATTATTAACCTCAAAAACCATAATTTACACTCATTTTCAGTCTATTCTGAATACCTCACACCTCACAATATTATTTTTAGTCCTAAAATTTGCACCGAGGTCGCTGTGTGAGTAAGATAAGCGACCCTAGTGGCCGACACAAACACCGGGCCCATCTAGGAGTGGCACTGCAGTGTCACGCAGGATGTCCCTTACAAAAAACCCTCCCCAAACAGCACATGACGCAAAGAAAAAAAGTGGCGCAATGAGGTAGCTGTGTGAGTAAGATTAGCGACCCTAGTGGCCGACACAAACACTGGGCCCATCTAGGAGTGGCACTGCAGTGTCACGCAGGATGGCCCTTCCAAAAAACCCTCCCCAAACAGCACATGGCGCAAAGAAAAAAAGAGGCGCAATGAGGTAGCTGTGTGAGTAAGATTAGCGACCCTAGTGGCCGACACAAACACCGGGCCCATCTAGGAGTGGCACTGCAGTGTCACGCAGGATGTCCCTTCCAAAAAACCCTCCCCAAACAGCACATGACGCAAAGAAAAAAAGAGGCGCAATGAGGTAGCTGTGTGAGTAAGATTAGCGACCCTAGTGGCCGACACAAACACCGGGCCCATCTAGGAGTGGCACTGCAGTGTCACGCAGGATGTCCCTTCCAAAAAACCCTCCCCAAACAGCACATGACGCAAAGAAAAAAAGAGGCGCAATGAGGTAGCTGACTGTGTGAGTAAGATTAGCGACCCTAGTGGCCGACACAAACACCGGGCCCATTTAGGAGTGGCACTGCAGTGTCACGCAGGATGTCCCTTCCAAAAAACCCTCCCCAATCAGCACATGATGCAAAGAAAAAGAAAAGAAAAAAGAGGTGCAAGATGGAATTGTCCTTGGGCCCTCCCACCCACCCTTATGTTGTATAAACAAAACAGGACATGCACACTTTAACCAACCCATCATTTCAGTGACAGGGTCTGCCACACGACTGTGACTGATATGACGGGTTGGTTTGGACCCCCCCCAAAAAAGAAGCAATTAATCTCTCCTTGCACAAACTGGCTCTACAGAGGCAAGATGTCCACCTCATCATCACCCTCCGATATATCACCGTGTACATCCCCCTCCTCACAGATTATCAATTCGTCCCCACTGGAATCCACCATCTCAGCTCCCTGTGTACTTTGTGGAGGCAATTGCTGCTGGTCAATGTCTCCGCGGAGGAATTGATTATAATTCATTTTAATGAACATCATCTTCTCCACATTTTCTGGATGTAACCTCGTACGCCGATTGCTGACAAGGTGAGCGGCGGCACTAAACACTCTTTCGGAGTACACACTTGTGGGAGGGCAACTTAGGTAGAATAAAGCCAGTTTGTGCAAGGGCCTCCAAATTGCCTCTTTTTCCTGCCAGTATAAGTACGGACTGTGTGACGTGCCTACTTGGATGCGGTCACTCATATAATCCTCCACCATTCTATCAATGTTGAGAGAATCATATGCAGTGACAGTAGACGACATGTCCGTAATCGTTGTCAGGTCCTTCAGTCCGGACCAGATGTCAGCATCAGCAGTCGCTCCAGACTGCCCTGCATCACCGCCAGCGGGTGGGCTCGGAATTCTGAGCCTTTTCCTCGCACCCCCAGTTGCGGGAGAATGTGAAGGAGGAGATGTTGACAGGTCGCGTTCCGCTTGACTTGACAATTTTGTCACCAGCAGGTCTTTCAACCCCAGCAGACTTGTGTCTGCCGGAAAGAGAGATCCAAGGTAGGCTTTAAATCTAGGATCGAGCACGGTGGCCAAAATGTAGTGCTCTGATTTCAACAGATTGACCACCCGTGAATCCTTGTTAAGCGAATTAAGGGCTCCATCCACAAGTCCCACATGCCTAGCGGAATCGCTCCGTGTTAGCTCCTCCTTCAATGTCTCCAGCTTCTTCTGCAAAAGCCTGATGAGGGGAATGACCTGACTCAGGCTGGCAGTGTCTGAACTGACTTCACGTGTGGCAAGTTCAAAGGGCATCAGAACCTTGCACAACGTTGAAATCATTCTCCACTGCGCTTGAGACAGGTGCATTCCACCTACTATATCGTGCTCAATTGTATAGGCTTGAATGGCCTTTTGCTGCTCCTCCAACCTCTGAAGCATATAGAGGGTTGAATTCCACCTCGTTACCACTTCTTGCTTCAGATGATGGCAGGGCAGGTTCAGTAGTTTTTGGTGGTGCTCCAGTCTTCTGTACGTGGTGCCTGTACGCCGAAAGTGTCCCGCAATTCTTCTGGCCACCGACAGCATCTCTTGCACGCCCCTGTCGTTTTTTAAAAAATTCTGCACCACCAAATTCAAGGTATGTGCAAAACATGGGACGTGCTGGAATTTGCCCATATTTAATGCACACACAATATTGCTGGCGTTGTCCGATGCCACAAATCCACAGGAGAGTCCAATTGGGGTAAGCCATTCCGCGATGATCTTCCTCAGTTGCCGTAAGAGGTTTTCAGCTGTGTGCGTATTCTGGAAAGCGGTGATACAAAGCGTAGCCTGCCTAGGAAAGAGTTGGCGTTTGCGAGATGCTGCTACTGGTGCCGCCGCTGCTGTTCTTGCGGCGGGAGTCCATACATCTACCCAGTGGGCTGTCACAGTCATATAGTCCTGACCCTGCCCTGCTCCACTTGTCCACATGTCCGTGGTTAAGTGGACATTGGGTACAGCTGCATTTTTTAGGACACTGGTGACTCTTTTTCTGAGGTCTGTGTACATTTTCGGTATCGCCTGCCTAGAGAAATGGAACCTAGATGGTATTTGGTACCGGGGACACAGTACCTCCAACAAGTCTATAGTTGGCTCTGCAGTAATGATGGATACCGGAACCACGTTTCTCACCACCCAGGATGCCAAGGCCTCAGTTATCCGCTTTGCAGTAGGATGACTGCTGTGATATTTCATCTTCCTCGCAAAGGACTGTTGAACAGTCAATTGCTTACTGGAAGTAGTACAAGTGGGCTTACGACTTCCCCTCTGGGATGACCATCGACTCCCAGCGGCAACAACAGCAGCGCCAGCAGCAGTAGGCGTTACACGCAAGGATGCATCGGAGGAATCCCAGGCAGGAGAGGACTCGTCAGAATTGCCAGTGACATGGCCTGCAGGACTATTGGCATTCCTGGGGAAGGAGGAAATTGACACTGAGGGAGTTGGTGGGGTGGTTTGCGTGAGCTTGGTTACAAGAGGAAGGGATTTACTGGTCAGTGGACTGCTTCCGCTGTCACCCAAAGTTTTTGAACTTGTCACTGACTTATTATGAATGCGCTGCAGGTGACGTATAAGGGAGGATGTTCCGAGGTGGTTAACGTCCTTACCCCTACTTATTACAGCTTGACAAAGGGAACACACGGCTTGACACCTGTTGTCCGTATTTCTGGTGAAATACCTCCACACCGAAGAGCTGATTTTTTTGGTATTTTCACCTGGCATGTCAACGGCCATATTCCTCCCACGGACAACAGGTGTCTCCCCGGGTGCCTGACTTAAACAAACCACCTCACCATCAGAATCCTCCTGGTCAATTTCCTCCCCAGCGCCAGCAACACCCATATCCTCCTCATCCTGGTGTACTTCAACACTGACATCTTCAATCTGACTATCAGGAACTGGACTGCGGGTGCTCCTTCCAGCACTTGCAGGGGGCGTGCAAATGGTGGAAGGCGCATGCTCTTCACGTCCAGTGTTGGGAAGGTCAGGCATCGCAACCGACACAATTGGACTCTCCTTGTGGATTTGGGATTTCGAAGAATGCACAGTTCTTTGCTGTGCTGCTTTTGCCAGCTTGAGTCTTTTCATTTTTCTAGCGAGAGGCTGAGTGCTTCCATCCTCATGTGAAGCTGAACCACTAGCCATGAACATAGGCCAGGGCCTCAGCCGTTCCTTGCCACTCCGTGTCGTAAATGGCATATTGGCAAGTTTACGCTTCTCCTCCGACAATTTTATTTTAGGTTTTGGAGTCCTTTTTTTTCTGATATTTGGTGTTTTGGATTTGACATGCTCTGTACTATGACATTGGGCATCGGCCTTGGCAGACGACGTTGCTGGCATTTCATCGTCTCGGCCATGACTAGTGGCAGCAGCTTCAGCACGAGGTGGAAGTGGATCTTGATCTTTCCCTAATTTTGGAACCTCAACATTTTTGTTCTCCATATTTTAATAGGCACAACTAAAAGGCACCTCAGGTAAACAATGGAGATGGATACTAGTATACAATTATGGACTGCCTGCCGAGTGCAGACACAGAGGTAGCCACAGCCGTGAACTACAGTACTGTACTGTGTCTGCTGCTAATATAGACTGGTTGATAAAGAGATGTCTATGTAACTATGTATGTATAAAGAAGAAAGAAAAAAAAACCACGGTTAGGTGGTATACAATTATGGACGGACTGCCTGCCGAGTGCAGACACAGAGGTAGCCACAGCCGTGAACTACCGTACTGTACTGTGTCTGCTGCTAATAATATAGACTGGTTGATAAAGAGATGTCGTAGTAGTATGTATGTATAAAGAAGAAAGAAAAAAAAAACCACGGTTAGGTGGTATCCAATTATGGACGGACTGCCTGCCGAGTGCAGACACAGAGGTAGCCACAGCCGTGAACTACCGTACTGTACTGTGTCTGCTGCTAATATAGACTGGTTGATAAAGAGATGTCTATGTAACTATGTATGTATAAAGAAGAAAGAAAAAAAACCCACGGTTAGGTGGTATACAATTATGGACGGACGGACTGCCGAGTGCAGACACAGAGGTAGCCACAGCCGTGAACTACCGTACTGTACTGTGTCTGCTGCTAATATAGACTGGTTGATAAAGAGATGTCTATGTAACTATGTATGTATAAAGAAGAAAGAAAAAAAAACCACGGTTAGGTGGTATACAATTATGGACGGACTGCCTGCCGAGTGCAGACACAGAGGTAGCCACAGCCGTGAACTACCGTACTGTACTGTGTCTGCTGCTAATATAGACTGGTTGATAAAGAGATGTCTATGTAACTATGTATGTATAAAGAAGAAAGAAAAAAAAACCACGGTTAGGTGGTATACAATTATGGACGGACTGCCTGCCGAGTGCAGACACAGAGGTAGCCACAGCCGTGAACTACCGTACTGTACTGTGTCTGCTGCTAATATAGACTGGTTGATAAAGAGATGTCTATGTAACTATGTATGTATAAAGAAGAAAGAAAAAAAAACCACGGTTAGGTGGTATACAATTATGGACGGACTGCCTGCCGAGTGCAGACACAGAGGTAGCCACAGCCGTGAACTACCGTACTGTGTCTGCTGCGACTGGATGATAAATGATATAAAAAATATATATATATCACTACTGCAGCCGGACAGGTATATATTATATATTATATAATGACGGACCTGCTGGACACTGTCTGTCAGCAGAATGAGTTTTATTTTTATAGATTAAAAAAAACAACAACACACAAGTGAAGTCACACGACGAGTGTTTAACTTTTTCAGGCAATCACAATATAAGTATACTACTAACTATACTGGTGGTCAGTGTGGTCAGGTCACTGGTCAGTCACACTGGCAGTGGCACTCCTGCAGCAAAAGTGTGCACTGTTTAATTTTAATATAATATTATGTACTCCTGGCTCCTGCTATAACCTATAACTGGCACTGCAGTGCTCCCCAGTCTCCCCCACAATTATAAGCTGTGTGAGCTGAGCAGTCAGACAGATATATAATATATATAGATGATGCAGCACACTGGGCTGAGCCTGAGCAGTGCACACAGATATGGTATGTGACTGAGTCACTGTGTGTATCGCTTTTTTCAGGCAGAGAACGGATATATTAAATAAACTGCACTGTCTGGTGGTCACTCACTATATAATATTATGTACTCCTGGCTCCTGCTATAACCTATAACTGGCACTGCAGTGCTCCCCAGTCACCCCCACAATTATAAGCTGTGTGAGCTGAGCAGTCTGACAGATATATAATATATATAGATGATGCAGCACACTGGGCTGAGCCTGAGCAGTGCACACAGATATGGTATGTGACTGAGTCACTGTGTGTATCGCTTTTTTCAGGCAGAGAACGGATATATTAAATAAACTGCACTGTCTGGTGGTCACTCACTAGTAAACTCTCTGCACTCTCTACACTTCTACAGTACTCCTCCTAGTCCTAAGCTCCAGTAAATCTCTCTCTCTTATAATCTAAATGGAGAGGACGCCAGCCACGTCCTCTCCCTATCAATCTCAATGCACGTGTGAAAATGGCGGCGACGCGCGGCTCCTTATATAGAATCCGAGTCTCGCGATAGAATCCGAGCCTCGCGAGAATCCGACAGCGTCATGATGACGTTCGGGCGCGCTCGGGTTAACCGAGCAAGGCGGGAAGATCCGAGTCGCTCGGATCCGTGTAAAAAAAGCTGAAGTTCGGGCGGGTTCGGATTCCGAGGAACCGAACCCGCTCATCTCTATGTGATTTTGCTATCAGCATGAAGAACTACAAGACCCAGCATCATAGCGGCTTTTTTACTTTCGTTTTAGCCGCTATGTATACCTAAGAACTACAAACTACACTACCCAGAATCACAGCGGCATCTCCTCCGCGCACGTCATTTCCGGGATTAAGACATGCACAATACAGCCACAGACAGCGCGGCTTCCGGCACGGAAAACTACACTACCCATGAGGCCGAGCAACTTCCGGTCGCGGACGATTTCTTCATTTAGGAAGAACTTCTCTCTCTTTTAAACTTGTTTAACAACTCATATGTCTATCTTGGAATGAGATCATCCAAATAAGCACGTTTCATGTTAATAACAAAGCTATCAGGCCGCCAACAGCGCGACTTCCTGTATAGATTCTGACTACATTTCCCAGTAAGTCTAACTACTTCCGGTCACGGAGGTTTTTTAGACTATGAAAAAACTACATGTCCCATAATCCTATGTGAGAATTTTCATCTCATAAGAGTACTGTTTATGTTCATTATGTAGGATTTTATATGCTGATATATATTTTAAATAGCAAGGAGACATTCTATTTATTTTTCTAATTTTTTAACACCCTGTTCCTGTCATGTGACAGGAAATGATGTAATCATGTTTTGCCATAAATAGGGGAACCTGTTTGTTTGGTCCCTCATGCCTTGAAAAAGAGTCTCCTGACTCAAAACGCGTTGGCTCTGAGGGGGCTTCTCTGCGGCGGACTTGTCCTCTTTTTCTGGACTCTGAAGGAAGGTAGGACCTTGTCATAATTTTACAATTATCTTTTTTTTTGGAACCCCAAAGTTGGCCCCTTATGGTTCCAAGACGGTTCTTACTTCCATCAGAGCCGGACTCGTACGCTGGGATTGGCCTGTTTTTTATGTTATTTTATGCTATATACTTTGAATAAATTTTTTACGTTTTACTACTTCTGGAGCGAGGTCTATCAAAGATACCGTTATATGAGGATACCGACCGTTCTGCATGTGAGTGTGAGGTACGCCTCTCCTACCATTATAAAATTGGTTACTCACTATTGACTGACAGAGAACCGCATATTTTATGAAAGATACTGTTATGGGCATCCAGGCACTTGGCTCTATGTAAGTCAGGTGTGTTTGCAAGAATTCTATGTTTGAATTACCAGCCTAGAAAGATACCTAAGTACACCTATATATAGCATCTAGGACATCTTACGTTTCTTGAACCTACTACACATTGTGTGTTTATGTTTCACATTCCATATATGATCGAGCACTCCATCATTGAACATTCAACTACCATGGTAATCCCTGTGGAATGATGTCATAGAAAGAAACCGTTATATGAGGATATCTACTGTCCCTCACGTGAGTGTTAGGTACGCCCACTTAAACCATCTATTTGATAAAGAGCACATCACATCTCTAAAAGATACCTTTATGGACCTGTCACCACCTGTCTTTGAGTAAGTCAGGTGTGTTCATATGAGGATACTGTCTCTGAATGTTGGGATTTAAAAGACTACTTATTTTCTGACTATTCATATCACCTAGTGAAAATCCTCAGTCCTCACTGACGAAATAATCATAGATAAAACAGTTCTATATTCTCCCTATTTCAAGCGATATCGCTACACATTGTTTTTCTGTTTTGTTTTCTTAATATGGCTGAGCTCTCCATCAGAAACTGGACCTAAATCGTACCTGATCTTTCGTCTGGAGACAACCCAGCTAAGTATTTGTTCCAGCACTCTCACATTCACCATCAATGCTTGAGCGATAGCGCCATCTAGTCCACACCACCACTACTCCTACTGTCCTCCATTTTGGGCTAGCCACATGGCCTGTCCACCATCTTGTTCAAGATATATGGATGTGGAAGGGGGAGGAGCAGTGGCCATTTTAGGAAGGTCACTTTCTAAATAGCTGTTTTTCAGTCTGGTTAAAACAATCAGTTTCCTTTGTCACAAAGAAACAACAACATATCTACAAGTCCAGCACCATTTATAAGTTACCAATGCATTTATTTGACCCATGGCTTAGTCAATTACAAATAGTTTCAATTGGACCTAGTGAGTAAATGGTGAGATAAGTGAATACCTGATGTAAGGGAATTACACACAGATATAAAAAAAAAGTTTTTTTTTCTTCTTTCCCAGGATTTGTTAACCCTCTACCAGGGAAGGATAGGCATTGAAATGCAAATTAACCTGTGTAACTACTTTCTTGTACAGGCAAGGCAAATATCTTTGATATGCAAATTATAGAGGCCCTGAGAGAAACTAGTCATTCAGTGTGCCTACGAATGGGTGAGGGGTTTCATAGAAGTGCAGTATATAGTGTGTGTGTGTGTGTGTGTGTGTGTGTGTGTGTGTGTGTGTATGTATATATGTATGTATATATATATTATATTATTATAATTATGTGTATATTTTTATCAGTGTATGTTCTGCAAGATAGCTATCCAATCTGAATCATATCATTTAAATTATAGATTTTTACAGTCATTATAGATCTGTGTGAAATCGGATACATTTGTTTGCTCTCTCTCTCTCTCTCTCTCTCTCTCTATATATATATATATATATATATATATATATATATATAAAAGTGGGGGAATAAGGGTACCGGCGACTGGTGTTGTTTAAAAGGTAGTAGGTAAAAAGATAGATTTAAAAGCCAAAAACTATATAATAATACAAACAAGCTCCCTGTGGTGACTCCCTTGCCTATTTTAAAAGATAAGTTAGAAGTCCTTACTTTTTACTAAGACCTTTAATGCTCATAAGATTTTATCAGTGTTTTCATGTTTTGATCCGCTTTTATGTGATATTAGAGCTTGTTTGTATTATTATATAGTTTTTGGCTTTTAAATCTATCTTTTTACCTACTGCCTTTTAAACAACACCAGTCGCCGGTACCCTTATTCCCCCACTTTTAGATTTTTCCCAGCAGTACTGTACCAGCATTGCGCTCTTAAGGGTTGGCGGACACCTTTTAACAAGGTTGCGTGTGTTTTTTAGCAATTTTATTATTTCATTTTTTACTGAGAACCCACCTCACAAGTGGCGCTGTGTCATTTCCTTTCTATATATATATATATATATATATATTTATATTTGAATTAGTGTGTTAAGGGAGTAATTCTAAAAACATAAAATGCAGTTCTGGCCTAGTCGCTTAGGTTTATACGGAAACAACTGTGTGTTGTTTTTGTGAGCGATAGTAGTTTTATTGCTCACATTTATAAAGATTGTGTGGTTTATTGAGTTGCGAACGCACGTTTGTACACGTACAGACAAAGTACAGGAGCAGGGTCGCACACGTGGCGTAAAGGCACGCACGTTTGCGTGTTTACACAAGGTTGCATAGGATTCCGGGCGCTAAGTAAAACCACACGATGGTTGTTCAATTAAAGGCGGGATAGTATACATTTAATACTATAGCACATAACTATCCGATTTCAAAAGCAGATTAGTGTAAGACTTTGTTTAAACAGTACTGCCTCTTGGTTAAAACCATCAATCAATGGGAGTGATATTTTCTGTACAGAAAAGAAAAACTCTGTGTATTTGAGTGAGTGAAAGCAGGAGTGGTTGTATTGAACCCCGAGGAGAATTCGGGATCCCGTAGTGAACACTGGGTTAGTAGAGGCCCGGTGGCGTAGGGTTCGCAACCTTATGTGAAAAAAGAACTAGGTGTTCAATGTGAACTGTGTGTTCCAAGTGAACTAGGTGTTCCAGGTGAACTAGGTGTTCCAAGTGAACTAAGTGTTCCAGGTGACAGCGAGCGTAGGGCGGATAGATAACAAGTATCTATACGCTGTGCGATTGAACCACACGTCCGTGTGTTCCACACAGCACAAAGTGATATTATTGTGTCATAAGCGCTGTGGAAAGCATACGCAGACGTGATTGTGTAAACAAGTGTTTTTTTCTATGATTTCGTCAGGAAAACTCCCTGGTGGAAGTCCACTGGAAAGGGTGAGCAATAGTTATTGAAGTTTTCTATTTTTCACCCTACAAAAATTCCAGTGGAAAGATACCGAAAAGGAATTTTTCGCTGCCTCTCTCAGGAAAATATTCCAACAGAGCCTCCACCAAAAAGAAACTGCGATGCTGTAAGGTCTTATAGGAGCCCTAGGTTGGGTACATTGCCTTCCACTATCAACAGTGTATTGTAGTACTGGCCAACGTGGGCGAGAGCGGGGGAAAAGCGCTTGGAGAACTTTCACCATCTGCTTGCATTGTGTATTTTGGTGGTGTTTGTGGGAAAGGACCCACAATGGGAGCCAGTTGCTCAATCAAGAGACTTCAGTAGCCAGAGTTCAGGCTGGAGAGTCGCAGCCCAGGGGGTCAGCGAGCTTTATAATGGCCCTCATTCCGAGTTGTTCGCTCGCAAGCAGATTTTAGCAGATTTGCTCATGCTAAGCCGCCGCCTACTGGGAGTGAATCTTAGCATCTTAAAAATGCGAACGATGTATTCGCAATATTGCGATTACACACCTCGTAGCAGTTTCTGAGTAGCTCCAGACTTACTCGGCATCTGCGATCAGTTCAGTGCTTGTCGTTCCTGGTTTGACGTCACAAACACACCCAGCGTTCGCTCAGACACTCATCCGTTTCTCCGGCCACTCCTGCGTTTTTTCCGGAAACGGTAGCGTTTTTTCCCACACGCCCATAAAACGGCCTGTTTCCGCCCAGTAACACCCATTTCCTGTCAATCACATTACGATCGCCAGAACGATGAAAAAGCCGTGAGTAAAAATCCTAACTGCATAGCAAATTTACTTGGCGCAGTCGCAGTGCGGACATTGCGCATGCGCATTAAGCGGAAAATCGCTGCGATGCGAAGATTTTTACCAAGCGAACAACTCGGAATGACCTCCCATGTGTGGGAAATATGGTTCACACGCGGAGGCTTATTGCAATGAATGGATATGTATGCCTGCTGATGATAGGGCATCATTCCCTGGGGTTGGTAAGTTTGATCCTAAGGTGTTGCAGGTAGTATGTCTAACCAAAGTCATATAAGACAAGAACGGAAATATAAGAACTATTTGAACTAATAGCAACAATGAACAAGTAAAAAAAAAAAGAGAAAGCAAGTACACCGCCATATGTAGATGTGGAAGCAGTTACGGCCAGCGTACAAACTATAGAAAATAATAAAAATATGAAAAATATGAATGCAACCTATATATGTACTAATGAATGTTGAAGTTTTATTTAGGAGGAAAAGGAGACCAGTGGAACAGCTAAGTATGGAGACATCCGTGTACATATATAGTAAAACCCAAAAATAAAATAAAAATCAAGAAAATAACGTCAGAAATGGAGAAAATCCTTTCCGCGCATTAGTATTTGCCAGTAGGAAAGCGGACAGAGATAGGATAACCCCCGGGTATTACTTTTAGTTACCATATAAGAAGTATTCATTCCTAGTAATGCCCCTAGTCAAGATGAGCTCGGAAATGTTTGTTGGACCATGTACAGACCCTTAATACGGGATGAGAAGGATTGAATGACCTAGAAGCTTGTTAATTTTTTTTTTGTCTTTTGCAGTAATAGAAAATTCTCCATCTGGATAAGATCACTGGTAAACACTAATTCGGCAAATGGGAGGAACGAAAGAAGTGCAACATTACCCTTTGACAAAAAAACCTGCTGAAGTTATGATTGGGCCCCTATGATGCTAAACCCTTTCCTTTCCTTCTTTTTCCTAACAGAAATGGCCCCTGACTAACGTAATAGAAACTTTGTTAAATATGAAATACATATATTGTACTCCCGCTCAGGAAGTACAAGGTATGTTAGATACCCTCAAAGACTAATGTTGCATTACACTGTTCTAGATTCATGTCCATCACAAGTAGAGGAAATTATCTCACAGATACCGGGTTCCCTATGAACTTAGGATGGACAGGACACTGGATTGATGGCTGAAGTAGTCCCAGTAGTGACACAGCATGCACAAGCTTAAAAAGGGGGGGGTAGACTAAGTAGTTAATCAATTCCCCATAGTGCCCAATCCAGTTGTCTTTTTAATAAAATCCTCTCCACCTCTAAAAACTTATCTATCACCAACCTCTATTCTGTTTCTCCACAGTTTCCTCTTCATCTTTGCGTTCACACTGGGTGGTACAGTACATGGACCAGATTACAGTTCAAACACTACATGCCTAATGGTCCTTCAGAGTTCTGCCCGAACCCAGTATATCTCATCAGCACGATGACACCAGTATTACCGCAGTGTGCCTTGTCATGCACAAAGGGTGGAGGAAGGATGAGAATACTGGTGTAGGGAAATTTTTGTATAGACACTGATATGCCCGTTGAGGATGTCTCGTCCGCCTCCCTCGTCCGCCTCCCTGTCTTCCCCAAATATAGTCAAATGTCTGATTTGTGAAATGAATACATACATGTGTCTAGGTCACTGATTATTGTCTGAAATATTTTTCTTGTGTTAATAATTTATGGCAGTTATTGTTTACTGCCAAAGGGTGGACTGTCGAAGTCAAAAATATTACATAGAGAGAACATACAGACTCCACACATTATCAGTCACTATGCTTACAAATATGCACAGCGCGCACCGCAATATATGGTAACATACGCATTTACACAGACATGCCACAAAGATAGATTCAACACATATTACATACAGCACATAAATTTATTCATATCAAGCACCAGACATCATAAAGTTTCCAATTATATAATGGAGTAACGTCATGTATGTGTATTATTGGAGCGTAGCAAGATGGACATGTCGTACTTGGTGTCAAAGTAACCAGATTAATGTGTAGATTCATTTGATGCCTGTTATTAGGTTGTAGCACATTGCCATGAGAAGATATGATTAAATGTAGGAATATAAAGCCACAATTCTGAAGAGAACAATGGGCATTCCATTTAAAACATGTGATGGACAGGAAACCAGTCGACCAGCAACCTTGAACAAAAGCCCTCACACTGACCAATGACTCATCTGTATGAGAAAGTTCCCTCCCCTAGACTAATAACAAGAGACCTGTGCACGCCCCCAACTCTCAGGGGTATAGCTGATCACACACACAGAGCCGGCTGCCCTTTTTGTCCCAGATGATGGTGGAGGTGCTCTCTGGGCAGTGGCTGCATGATTTTACTGAGAGAGAGAGAGTGATATGGAGTGAAGACTGTATTTGGGCAAAATATAGTAATTGTATTGCCGGCTGTGTCTGTATATGAATTTGTTTATAATAACTGCTTACTGTATAAATTGTAACCATGTAACTATATATATATTGTACATTGTGATATATTGAATACATATCCTTTCAATAACAAATATATACATCAATGAGCTTTGGAACTCAGATAATGTGTGGGTGTATTGTTTCCTCTTATGGGATGTAGTGTTTTTGCGATGTAGCGCACATTCATAGCACATGGTAATAAGATGCGCAGGCGTCCACAGTATATATTAGAGCTGGCATTTTAAATATTTGTTAGAAAGTAATTTGACTTCAACAGGGGTCATTCCGAGTTGATCGTAGCTGTGCTAAATTTAGCACAGCTACGATCGTTAACTCAGACATGCGGGGGGATGCCCAGCACAGGGCTAGTCCGCCCCGCATGTCAGTGCCGGCCCCCCCGCACAAATACAAAAGCATCGCACAGAGGCGATGCCTTTGTATTTGGTTGTCACTCCCGCTGGCCGCAGCGGCCCACCGCGGCCCGCCCCCCTAATGGTCCAGTCACGCCTGCGTTGGCCAGACTGCTCCCCCTAAACGGCGGCTTAACGCTGCCGTTCAGCCCCCTCCCGCCTAGCGACCGCCTCTGTCTCAGAGGCGATCGCTAGGTAACGAAAGCTGCCATGCACCGGCGCACTGCGGCTCCGGCGCATGCGCAGTTCCGACCCGATCGCTGCACTGCGACAAACTGCAGCGAATGATCGGGTCGGAATGAACCCCATAGTTCCTAGAATGCATTGGAGGGGTTCTGTCAGCATGGTTGCCATTGACAAGGCATGGAAGAAGGTTTATTTCGCAGTGTCGAAATTTGTTAGTGCTAGCGGTGGTTTTGCGGTGCGGCATCTGTAGCTGTTGATAGAGAATCCTCTGTATTTTAGGCCGGACGGAGTTCATTTGTCTGAGTCAGGTTTAGAGGTTTATCTGAGAGCTATTTTTGCCTGTTGGGCTAGTTCTAGTTTGAAGTTTTTCTCGGTGCTGGATGGCGGGCTGCGGTTCTGTTAGGCCATTTAATAATGGTGTTAGAACCTGGCAGTGTCAGGAAGGCACTTTTGACCAGTGGCCACATGGGACATAAGTGGTCTTTGAGGGGCACCTACCCTTTCCAAGGATGGCTAGTGAGTTCTGCCCGCACAGTGGGACAATGGGCATTTTCTATAGGAAATGGTCATGCTATGCCACAGTGAGGGGTTGTGTTGCATTCTCAATGCAGGTTATGCCCTTGGTTGGATGAGACGTTTTAGTCGCTTCATTTATAGAGTTGGGGCATGTGCAGTTGCCACCATTTTAAGTTGGGGCGTTTAAGTCACCGCCATTATTATAACATTAATTGGCAAGAGCTGGTCATCAAGCGTTTTCCTTGCCATCCCTTACTAGAAGGGTCATTCCACTTAATAAATACTTAATGACCTTTTAAACTTACACAGTGGTTGTCCGTGTCTTATTTTGTCTGTGTCTTTATTGTAATGTTAAGCTAGCTTAATTTGGTTATTGTAAAGGTTAATCACAATAAATCAATAGATGCCTTATACGGATCCCTTGTAGGAATGGGTGCACAGAGGCCAAGACAACATTCTAGCCACATTGCAGGGGTATCCGGATGATAGGACGACACCAAATGGTCGACATGGACAAAAGGTCGATGTGACAATGGTCGACACATGAAAAGGTCAACATACCTTTTTTGGATATTTTTTCATTTTCTGTACTTTTCATACTTTACTCTCAACGTGGACTACAATGGGAAATAGTAACCTGCACGATGCATGCAAGGGGATGTGGTGCACTAATTGGGTGTCCATGTGCTGAAAGGAACATTTTGACACAAAAGACCCTGTTGAGCTTTTCAGCATGTCGACTTTGTGCATATCGACCATTCCACTACATTTGCTAATGATAAATGGCCACCCACAAACATAATTGTATAAGTTAAAATAGGATTTTTGTAAGCTTACTTTGTTGAGAAGGTCCAGCTTCTTGGGTTTCTTCCCCCTCGCTGCTGGAGATAGTGTTCTCCTGGCCTGGGGATGTGGATGGGGGATGGAGTGGGAAGGTGGATGAAGGGGAAAGAAGTGTTGGAGGGGGAAGGGTGGTTGGAGTCTTGGGGTGTCCTTTGATGTTGGGGCCACCTTCTACTTTGGTGCATACATTGTCTTTTTGCATTGCCTAAAAACAGCATAAAATATAGATTTTATTTATTTTAAAATGTAAATGGTGAATGCAGACCTGATATTTTCTTCTTCTTTCTCTCCTCTAGAGATGTTGTTTTTTTTTTGAGTTATGCTCATGATACTCTACATTGCAAACACACAACAGTTAAATTAAGATACAAATTTGTGTTCCCTACAGGAAAAGGAGGTCTGGAAGTCGAAGGGGTATGGTTAGGAGTCCCCAGGACTCTGGAGAGATGGACAAGGTAAGCCAGTGGCCCCCAGGATGTATCTCTCAAGCCTAGATGAGGCGGCATATGGTCTGACTCACCTAGGGTAAGGAAGGTATGTGCAAATTGGTAAGAGCTTACTGGCATGTACCAGGGTTCTCTTCTCAGGCAAGCAGGAAAGCAATGACCTGTCTTACTTGCATGAGGAAGAACATTTGGTAAGGTAGTACTGACAGAGCCATCCCATATCCCTCCTGCAGACGGACCTTTTCAGGTAATACAAATCGACTTCGTACAGTTAACACCCTTTAGGAATTATTGTTATGTATTAGTGTGCACTGATGTTTTCTCAAACTGGGTAGAGGCATTTCCTGCCACCACGGATGCTGCTGTATTTACCGCAAAGAAAATTGTGCAGAAATTTGTATGTAGAGATGGTACCGCTAGAAGTAGGAGCAAAGTGATACCGGACTATTGTGGTCATAGACACTGCCACTAGTATTATGTAGCATCGGAACCACTCCCAGATCTTCACTTAACGAATCACCCTCTTCAAAATTTTAGTTTTTGTTTTGGCTTTGGTTTTTGTTGTTGTTGGAAGACAACCTCATGTCATGATTGATCCGCACAATGATCAGAAATACACCAATGAGGTGACAGTACAGTACCTTACCGAGATGAGCCAGCATTTGAGAACTTGACAAAAGAACTTGAAACTGTTGATTCCTGGTATGCCAAATACTCACTGTCTTGATTGTGAACCAAGTGACTGTGTGATTGTTCTTGCGCTCAGGTTGCCTAATAGACAGGTGGAAAGGACCATACCAAGTTTTGTTGACAGCACTATCCCAGTGAAAGTAGCCGAGAGAGAGACTTGGGTCCACGATTCCCATTGCAGGAAAGTCGGTAGTCCGGAAGGAACTCGTAAATGGAGTGAGATCGCAAAAGTATAACCAGAGAGTCTGTTCCGTGAAGACTGAGAGGCGGCACTGTTGAACACTACCTGAGCGTGCTAAAGGATTACAGAAAGACCAGTCGTTGTAATTGATTTGCTAAGGACAAGATTTGTTTTGTTCTATTTTCTCTTTTCTCTTTTTCCCGCTGACAAACATTTTTGTCAGGATATTCTATTTTTGCGAGGTGTTTCATGAGGAGCCGAGTATGGGACTGGAACTGGTTCTGGAGGAAGGAGTGATTTCCTTATAGGATCCCAGGATTAGCCTGTCAGTTTGTTAAAGCCAGAGAAAATCAAAGGTCTAGTAGTTACGGAGTTCGGAGGTAACGTGATAGGCTATTGTCTGAGGAATACTGTATTTTGTAGTTATTGTGACCCCATATTTGAAGATGAGTGCATCCAGAGATGTCAGTCTAGCAATAAGGTGACAGACATCCATTGAGTGATTACCACTCACTAGTGGGTAAGGTCTTAAACCAAACGGAATGTTGGATGTGCTCACAGGTACCTCTAAGACGAAATGATGCAGGATTAGTGCCATTTTTTTGTAGAGTTAGCTGAGGTATTTGAATTACACGGAAGGGGGAGGGGACCGGTGGACAAAGAGTATAATATAACTATACCCCTAGTCTTAAGATCCACCAGTACCATAGATAAATCCTTGGTATGTTTAAATCTCACCAATTTCAGGAAATCAGGAAATTGGGAGGTAATCATGAACAATCAGATAATGGCTATTCACATATAGCAGATAAAGAGCTCATTAATATATGTGGAAGAAAGGTTTTTGAGTGGCTCTCCCTGAACTCAGAAGATTTATGTTATCTAGGAAGGACACTACTTATAACCCTTGTGCAATGATGAAACAGACCTAGCATACGTTCCAGAAATGGAAACAATGTTCATGGAATGATAGGAATGTAAATCATGAAAATTTTATATGTAACTTTCACGATTTTGTTTGTGTTTTCTCTCGCTACCCAGCAGAACCTCAATCGAATCCGAACATCAGTGTACAAAGACATAGGTACATGTATGTGTGAAATGTTTGTTCAAATCAGACATTATAGGCCATAACACTGTGCCAGCATACTAGATAGGTTGAATGTTGTCCCACACCCAACCAGTGGTCCCGTGACCGCCGAGTGCATATAGAGGATGTCTCGTCCGCCTCCCTGTCTTCCCCAAATATAGTCAAATGTCTGATTTGTGAAATGAATACATACATGTGTCTAGGTCACTGATTATTGTCTGAAATATTTTTCTTGTGTTAATAATTTATGGCAGTTATTGTTTACTGCCAAAGGGTGGACTGTCGAAGTCAAAAATATTACATAGAGAGAACATACAGACTCCACACATTATCAGTCACTATGCTTACAAATATGCACAGCGCGCACCGCAATATATGGTAACATACGCATTTACACAGACATGCCACAAAGATAGATTCAACACATATTACATACAGCACATAAATTTATACATATCAAGCACCAGACATCATAAAGTTTCCAATTATATAATGGAGTAACGTCATGTATGTGTATTATTGGAGCGTAGCAAGATGGACATGTCGTACTTGGTGTCAAAGTAACCAGATTAATGTGTAGATTCATTTGATGCCTGTTATTAGGTTGTAGCACATTGCCATGAGAAGATATGATTAAATGTAGGAATATAAAGCCACAATTCTGAAGAGAACAATGGACATTCCATTTAAAACATGTGATGGACAGGAAACCAGTCGACCAGCAACCTTGAACAAAAGCCCTCACACTGACCAATGACTCATCTGTATGAGAAAGTTCCCTCCCCTAGACTAATAACAAGAGACCTGTGCACGCCCCCAACTCTCAGGGGTATAGCTGATCACACACACAGAGCCGGCTGCCCTTTTTGTCCCAGATGATGGTGGAGGTGCTCTCTGGGCAGTGGCTGCATGATTTTACTGAGAGAGAGAGAGTGATATGGAGTGAAGACTGTATTTGGGCAAAATATAGTAATTGTATTGCCGGCTGTGTCTGTATATGAATTTGTTTATAATAGCTGCTTACTGTATAAATTGTAACCATGTAACTATATATATATTGTACATTGTGATATATTGAATACATATCCTTTCAATAACAAATATATACATCAATGAGCTTTGGAACTCAGATAATGTGTGGGTGTATTGTTTCCTCTTATGGGATGTAGTGTTTTTGCGATGTAGCGCACATTCATAGCACATGGTAATAAGATGCGCAGGCGTCCACAGTATATATTAGAGCTGGCATTTTAAATATTTGTTAGAAAGTAATTTGACTTCAACAGGGGTCATTCCGAGTTGATCGTAGCTGTGCTAAATTTAGCACAGCTACGATCGTTAACTCAGACATGCGGGGGGATGCCCAGCACAGGGCTAGTCCGCCCCGCATGTCAGTGCCGGCCCCCCCGCACAAATACAAAAGCATCGCACAGAGGCGATGCCTTTGTATTTGGTTGTCACTCCCGCTGGCCGCAGCGGCCCACCGCGGCCCGCCCCCCTAATGGTCCAGTCACGCCTGCGTTGGCCAGACTGCTCCCCCTAAACGGCGGCTTAACGCTGCCGTTCAGCCCCCTCCCGCCTAGCGACCGCCTCTGTCTCAGAGGCGATCGCTAGGTAACGAAAGCTGCCATGCACCGGCACACTGCGGCTCCGGCGCATGCGCAGTTCCGACCCGATCGCTGCACTGCGACAAACTGCAGCGAATGATCGGGTCGGAATGAACCCCATAGTTCCTAGAATGCATTGGAGGGGTTCTGTCAGCATGGTTGCCGTTGACAAGGCATGGAAGAAGGTTTATTTCGCAGTGTCGAAATTTGTTAGTGCTAGCGGTGGTTTTGCGGTGCGGCATCTGTAGCTGTTGATAGAGAATCCTCTGTATTTTAGGCCGGACGGAGTTCATTTGTCTGAGTCAGGTTTAGAGGTTTATCTGAGAGCTATTTTTGCCTGTTTGGGCTAGTTCTAGTCTGAAGTTTTTCTCGGTGCTGGATGGCGGGCTGCGGTTCTGTTAGGCCATTTAATAATGGTGTTAGAACCTGGCAGTGTCAGGAAGGCACTTTTGACCAGTGGCCACATGGGACATAAGTGGTCTTTGAGGGGCACCTACCCTTTCCAAGGATGGCTAGTGAGTTCTGCCCGCACAGTGGGACAATGGGCATTTTCTATAGGAAATGGTCATGCTATGCCATAGTGAGGGGTTGTGTTGCATTCTCAATGCAGGTTATGCCCTTGGTTGGATGAGACGTTTTAGTCGCTTCATTTATAGAGTTGGGGCATGTGCAGTTGCCACCATTTTAAGTTGGGGCGTTTAAGTCACCGCCATTATTATAACATTAATTGGCAAGAGCTGGTCATCAAGCGTTTTCCTTGCCATCCCTTACTAGAAGGGTCATTCCACTTAATAAATACTTAATGACCTTTTAAACTTACACAGTGGTTGTCCGTGTCTTATTTTGTCTGTGTCTTTATTGTAATGTTAAGCTAGCTTAATTTGGTTATTGTAAAGGTTAATCACAATAAATCAATAGATGCCTTATACGGATCCCTTGTAGGAATGGGTGCACAGAGGCCAAGACAACATTCTAGCCACATTGCAGGGGTATCCGGATGATAGGACGACACCAAATGGTCGACATGGACAAAAGGTCGATGTGACAATGGTCGACACATGAAAAGGTCAACATACCTTTTTTGGATATTTTTTCATTTTCTGTACTTTTCATACTTTACTCTCAACGTGGACTACAATGGGAAATAGTAACCTGCACGATGCATGCAAGGGGATGTGGTGCACTAATTGGGGGTCCATGTGCTGAAAGGAACATTTTGACACAAAAGACCCTGTTGAGCTTTTCAGCATGTCGACTTTGTGCATATCGACCATTCCACTACATTTGCTAATGATAAATGGCCACCCACAAACATAATTGTATAAGTTAAAATAGGATTTTTGTAAGCTTACTTTGTTGAGAAGGTCCAGCTTCTTGGGTTTCTTCCCCCTCGCTGCTGGAGATAGTGTTCTCCTAGCCTGGGGATGTGGATGGGGGATGGAGTGGGAAGGTGGATGAAGGGGAAAGAAGTGTTGGAGGGGGAAGGGTGGTTGGAGTCTTGGGGTGTCCTTTGATGTTGGGGCCACCTTCTACTTTGGTGCATACATTGTCTTTTTGCATTGCCTAAAAACAGCATAAAATATAGATTTTATTTATTTTAAAATGTAAAATTTATTTAGATTTATCACAAAACAATATGCATATTGGGGGTCATTCCGAGTTGATCACTAGCTGAATTTGTGCGCAGCGATCAGGCAAAAAAATGGCAGTTCTGCGCATACGCGACATACGGGCACAACAAACGATGCAGATTTGCACAGGGTCTAGCGATGCATTTCATTTGCACTGCTTGCCGCTGAGTGATTGACATGAAGTGGGCGTTTCTGGGTGGCAACTGACCGTTTTCAGGGAGTGTGCGGAAAAACGCAGGCATGCCAGGAAAAACGCAGGCGTGGCTGGGCGGGTTTGTGACGTCAAATCCGGAACTGAATAGTCTGAAGTGATCGCAAGCGCTGAGTAGGTTTTGAGCTACTCTGAAACTACACAAACATTTTTTGCAGGCGCTCTGCGATACAATCGTTCACACTTAGGTTTTGCAAGTTACAGGGCAATGCTGAAGGAGCATCACAATACCCTAGCTAAAATACACAGGGGTGATAGGGATAAGCGAGCGAGCTCTATGCACATTACAATACACCAGACTCGATCGCATAACAAGTTGACAAAATGGCTGCCGCCTGTGACCCCTTGCCTCGTGAAAGCCCTCAGCAATGGAGCCAGTGTAGGCATAGGTTTTGCAAGTTAGCTACAGGGCAATGTTGAAGGAGCGTCTGAATCCCCTAGCTAAAATACACAGGGGCAATGAGGTCCCGTAGAATGATCAATTAATAAATATAGTGTATACAGACTCAAAACAAGGAGTTTAAGCTACAGTATGGTCCATTGAAGTTAGGGATACAGTACAGTACAGTATGTGAGCGGCCAAGTCCCGCAGCCATTAGGGCATAATCTAAAACCAATGGCAAGGGATCACTACTTACATTTAGACATGAGCTTGTGTATCTGTCATGAGGTGTGCGCATGCCTTTTTTTTCCCCTGACACTTTATTATTTTTTTCTATTGTAATATACTGTACTGTACTGTAACTTTACATTCAATAGAAATACTGTATGCACACAGGTTTTACATGAATCATGGCAATGATGCAGGAGCGTCTCATTACGCTATCTAAAATGCACAGCGACTATGGGTGGGGATAAGGGAGTCCTGTCACCATAAGCTGTCTGCTGTACTGTACAGTACAGCAGATTTGCGTCTGGGATGCATTTGTGTGTTTGTACTAAAAAGAATCATTTACTGTACAGTTAGTGTATACAGTATACCTCTAATACACATTTCCTGTGGAAAAGACTGTACAGTCCTGTACATTGAGCATTTTCTTTACTGATCCATTTATTTAATTTTTTTACTTCACACTGTACCTTTCCATTGTTTTTTGTGTATGCCGTAATGGGACCTGGATGCTCATATTGCAGAACACGGTATTTAACCACCACCTCCCCCCATTCCACTTCCCCTTCTCCCCCGGGAGCCTGCTCATTTCATAGACAGGGAAGGAGGGAGGTCAGGTTACAATAAATCTACAACACAGTATACTGTATGTAAATGAAGATCAGATAGAGAACTTCAGTTGCTTTGATAGAGACACGAGCTCATGATCCCTTCTCATTGCCTTTGCTTATGCTGTGCTATGGGATTTGGATGCTCACATACAGTACAATACAGCACAGACTCTCTAACGTCAATGAGCTACAGTCAATGGGAACTCATTGCCGCTGTGTATGTTAGAAAGCGGAATGAGATGCTCTTGCAGACATACCCTGATTTATGTAAAACCTGTGTGCACACTTCTATTGAATGTGAAGGTATATTACTATAGATTAATAATAATAAAGTGTCAGAAAAGAATAAACATGTATTCACACTTTGGGAATCGAACCCAGCTCATGTGTAAAATGTACTGTAAGCAGTGATCCCTTCCCATTGGTGTTTGTTTACTGGTGTATGTTAATGTCGTTATGGGACTTGGATGCTCATATTGCACAAAACATACAGTATACTGTACATACTTCAACGTCAATGAACTAAATTATTGCCTTGCATCTGTATACACTATTTAAATCTATTGCTTTGTCTACGGGACTTAGATGCTCACATGCAGTAACACAGTAATGGACAAGTGTTTTAACACATTCGTTTGCGTCTGTATAAAAAAAAAATTTTATTGACTCTCCATCTGACCATTGGTCTGTATGTACAGCATACAGTACTGTACATTAACATTACAGTCTTCACTGACCATTTGCCAGCTTGTAGATCATTCTGCCACTATTCGCTCTAAAGTACATATATATATATATATATATATATATATATGTACTTTATATGTATATATATATATATATATAAATATATATATATATATATATCTATCTATCACCAAACAGTGAATCAGGAGGCGCTAATATCACTTTCCAATTATTACCAGCAATACCATTGACCACATATGATCATTAATAGCAATTTATTAAAAATACATTTATACAAACAGAGATAACCCTTTCATGTACAGAGGATAATTTTTGCCATAGGTGAAATGAATGGTAGTATTAGTCTCCTCAACCCTGACGCGTTTCGTCCACATAGGACTTCTTCAGAGGGATGGTCAAAGGAGCTGGTAAAAAAACATACATTTTAAATAAATATATAAAAATACATAAGTGATTTTCTCAATCAACTTAAAAATTATGATAAACAATCTAAATTGATTCTTTATACAAAAAGGAAGGAGAGATGAGGACATCGAATTACATAACAATATATCAGGAGATGAACATTTGTGAGCACTAACAAGATAGTGTCTTAGAAATTCCAGTGGTACAGTGATAGTGCAGAACCAAAAATTTAAGGCAGTACATACCTATACAATCAATTCAGATACTGACAATCTGAGGAATGGTCAAGCCCACCATACCATTTAGAATTCAGATTATTCGCACAGTTCTAAAATACAATTTCATGTGATCAATTTACAAACTAGATATAGAGAAAAAAATACCTGTATGAACTATTCATATAACTTACTTAAAGATCCACCAGACCCCTATTCTCAATACCAATAGGTCCATAAAAGGTGTGAGTCCTAATTGTAAAATAATCCTAAATGGAAATAATATCCATTACTTTATTTATGAGCAATCAAAAATTTATAAAAATTAATGATAAAAGAATAAATGTATATGAATATATACATACCTACTAAAAATATTAAATTTCCAACCACCAATGGGAGAATCCACAAAAGACAGTGGCCTATAATGAATTAAATTGAATCAAACCCAACATTAATATATGATGCCCATATCTTATTATTAATGTTACATTCCCTACCTAAAGTGGGCCTTTACTTACAAAATCCTGTGTGTTCAATCGTTATCTCCCAATGTGATAATGACTGGTGAGTGAGAATGTGGGACTATAAATACCCTGGACTACCATTACCTCACTTCCTGTATTAATCTACCAATGAAAATTGTGATGTGGAATTAAGGCTAATTAACCCCCTAAATGTACTCTCAAACAACCTATAAATTATATAATGTTTAGAAAATTGTATATAAGGTCTTATGCAAGTGCTATCTTCATGGAAGTGAGTATAATATGAACAAAATAAGAGCATTAATAAAACCGGATGTGACATCACCTCCAAATTGCATTGGACTTAGGACGTGTTGTAAATCACTAAAAGCCTATGTAATGGGGGTGATTAAATTTATATTACTGCACTGCGCCGGCTGGGGCACCCATCATATGCCCCATCCAACTGTCTTGGCCGCGAAAACCGACCGCCGTCGGAATCGCGGACCACCCCCGTGCGTTCCAACCACGGCAGCGGTGGAACGCACTTCCTGGTAACTGAACAGGAAGTGACGCATGCGTTCCACCCGCAGCCGCGGCTGAACCTCATGCGTTCCACCTACAATCGCGATGGAATGCAAACGTCACCCTCGCCTAGTGAGAAGCCGCTACATTGAGGCAGCTCTCCTGGACCACGGAAATTAACCTAGATACAGTGCCCCACAACTAATTATTTTCCATAAAAATAGCATATGTGCCCTTACATAATTATTCCCTTAAGGGACCATGATGATTAATGGAATTAGTGGCAACATACATCCTAATAAGTATGTGAAAAACTAATACCAGTGATATAATTATTTTCTAATGTAAATCCATAAAATGGATCATACCTTACTAAAAGTCTACAAAGTGATAAACCCCATAAAATATTTAATATTTTTAACAGTTCATACCGGTATCTTTCCCTTACAAAGTGCCAATGACATAATGCACAAATTCAGTATAAGTCCAAATATATACACATATGTACCAATTCAAAGTTATAGGAAAGAGACAATGTCAAGTCCTTCATTTAGTCCCCTAGGTGATAACGTATTAAGGGTATATATCCAAAATGTTTCTCGCCGTGATAATGCCAAATCCCTATTACCACCTCTGACATGCGGTTTAATGAGCTCCAATATAGTAAATTTCAAGCTCTTTATGTCTGAATTGTGCATCTCAGAAAAATGCCTAGAAAGATTGTGAGTGGTCACTTTATTTTTAATACTTCTCAAATGTTCCTGTATTCTTAATTTAGCCTGTCTTTTCGTTCTTCCTATATAAGACAGGCCACACCCACAGTCTATCTTATAGATCACATACTCTGTGGTGCAGGTGACCCTATCTTTAAGTCTATACAGGTACCCATTATCCATTTTAACTCGAAACTGGGATCTGGCCATATGTTTACAACATATACAATGCTGACACGGGTAGCATCCCCCCTGACTTAGTGATTTTGTACAGGTATCACTGATCGGCTTTAGCTGACTAGGCGCCAATATATTTTTAAAATTATTGGCTTTCCTATAAACCATATTAGGTTTCTTAGGTAGACTCGACCCCAAAATGGGATCTTTGAGAAGTAGACCCCAATGTTTTTCCATCATTTTTCTAATTGTTCCTACATCACGACAATATTGCGTGATGAAAGGTCTAGTGAATTGCTGGGGACGATCTTCAGCTTTCACTTTCTCTAGAATAAGTTCGTCCCTATTCCGACATGCAGCCCGTTCTCTAGCCTCATCTATCAGGCCCGGACTATAACCACGTTCAATGAATCTTTTCCTTAAGACATTTGTTTGTTTCCAGTAATCAGCTGTTCTACTACAATTTCTCCTTATTCTTAGAAATTGAGAGAACGGCACTCCCTCTTTCCATGCGGGATGGTGACAACTAGACATGGGAATAAAACTATTCACATCTACTTCCTTGAAAAAAGTGCTACTGATAACCTTCCTTGATTCAGATCCTTTCAACTCAAGGTCCAGATATTCTATGGAGGACCTACTAAACTTGTGTGTAAATTTTAGATTAACATCATTGGTATTTATATGTGAGATGAAATCAATTAAACTGGAATCATCCCCCTGCCAGATGAATAAAAGATCATCTATGTATCTTCGGTAATATTTGATATGTGCTTTCTCAAAGGCCGTCCCATAGATGAACTTATCCTCCCATTCACTCATGAAAATATTGGCGTAGGAGGGTGCAAATTTGGTACCCATGGCTATACCTTGTTGTTGTAAATAAAAGGAGCCCTCAAATTCAAAAAAGTTATGTTCCAAAATAAATTTGATGCAATCAAGAATAACGGAGACTTCTTCGGGAGGCTTAAGGGGATCTTTTCTTAGCACATTAAGAACAGCTTCCATCCCCTTCTTATGGGGGATGGAGGAGTACAGTGCCTGTACATCTACTGTAATCCAACAATCACCTTCTGTCCATACATAGTTATTAAGTGTTCTAAGGACATTAGCAGAATCTTTCAAATACGACTTAGAGTTTTTCACATAAGGTTGTAGTTTGATGTCTATATAATGAGACACATTAGCCGTAAAGGAATCAACCCCCCCAATGATTGGATGCCCCGGGGGATGATCCTTATTCTTATGAACTTTAGGAAGTTGATAAAAAACAGGAATTACAGGCTGTTTATTATTTAAATATTCGAGTTCTTCCTTACAAATCTCAAATCTCCTCAAATATAATTTCCTGTTCATCATCAATAATAAGACTGACGAGGAAATCTCTAGAATAGAGTCAGTCATGGAGAAGTTTGTAACAAGTGAGGAATTTAAAAGGGATGCCAATGACTTACAACACAAACTTGATACATTAGAATATGATATCATTAATAGTAAACATAAAAAATTTCTTAGGGATAAGAGTGATTATGCTAATGGCAAGGTACGAGATTGGTCGAACTTTGAGAGGAAAGTAGACACAACCTACAGGGGTAATGATCCTAAGAAATCTGAGTGGCAAGTAGTGAGAAGTAGACAGCGAAATAGATTTAATGGTGATTCCCCCTATGAAGGAAGGTGGGTGAATCGTCCTATTGGTAACCTAAGGAAGGGCTTTGTTTCTGAGAGAAGGGAAAGATTTCCCTCATATGGAGAGGGTCGTGATGAAAGGACATATAGACACAATCGTTATGCACCTTTAAGATCACCCTCCCCATTTAGGAAACAGGGTTGTTTTTTAGAGGAACGAAGGGAGGTACATCAGCCTGGAAGGCACCACATGGAGGAACAATATGTGAGGACAAATACCCCCCAAGCTATCAAAAGAGGATATCAAGAGGGAGAAGAGGAAGGGAAGGCAGAAGATCAAACCCCAAGGAAAAGGAAAGTACTCCTAGGTCAGGACAAAATACAACAGGGATCATTAACCTTTCAAAGAAGGAACTTTCTACAGCCGAGGTCTCGGTTTTAGAAAAAGGCCTTAAGTTCGCCCCTGAAGAAACTGTGAACAAATTTAATTTGTTCATAGATTTGAACAAATTTGTCCGAAAATTAACTGTCCAGAGACATTTCCTCAAGAATCCAGTTCCAAAATTGTCCTATACACCCAAAGAAAAACCCACTGTTTCCCTTCCTTCAAAATTCTACCCTGTCGAATCCAAAGGTAATTACCTTGAAATATTCTATGAATCAGTAAGAGATGATTTTAGAGCCATGAAAGTTTATGATAAAAGATACAATCATAATCTTAGCTCTCATGAAATTAAGGCTATTAAGGATATTAAAAAGAGCCAGAATAGAATCATCAAGGCAGCGGATAAGGGGGGCTCTGTCATTCTACAAGATCGTCAAGCCTATACCGATGAAGCCTATAGAATATTGAATGATACTGATACCTATGTAAAGTTAGATCATAGCCCTTTGGTAGAATTTCAGGAGTTTTTGCAGATGCTATTATTTAAGGCTAATAGTTCTCATTTGATTTGTAAGGAAGAACTCGAATATTTAAATAATAAACAGCCTGTAATTCCTGTTTTTTATCAACTTCCTAAAGTTCATAAGAATAAGGATCATACCCCGGGATTACAGTAGATGTACAGGCACTGTAATCCTCCATCCCCGATAAGAAGGGGATGGAAGCTGTTCTTAATGTGCTAAGAAAAGATCCCCTTAAGTATCCTGAAGAAGTCTCCTTTATTCTTGATTGCATCAAATTTATTTTGGAACATAACTTTTTTGAATTTGAGGGCTCCTTTTATTTACAACAAGGTATGGCCATGGGTACCAAATGTGCACCCTCCTACGCCAATATTTTCATGAGTGAATGGGAGGATAAGTTCATCTATGGGACGGCCTTTGAGAAAGCACATATCAAATATTACCGAAGATACATAGATGATCTTTTATTCATCTGGCAGGGGGATGATTCCAGTTTAATTGATTTCATCTCACATATAAATACCAATGATGTTAATCTAAAATTTACACACAAGTTTAGTAGGTCCTCCATAGAATATCTGGACCTTGAGTTGAAAGGATCTGAATCAGTGAAGGTTATCAGTAGCACTTTTTTCAAGGAAGTAGATGTGAATAGTTTTATTCCCATGTCTAGTTGTCACCATCCCGCATGGAAAGAGGGAGTGCCGTTCTCTCAATTTCTAAGAATAAGGAGAAATTGTAGTAGAACAGCTGATTACTGGAAACAAACAAATGTCTTAAGGAAAAGATTCATTGAACGTGGTTATAGTCCGGGCCTGATAGATGAGGCTAGAGAATGGGCTGCATGTCGGAATAGGGACGAACTTATTCTAGAGAAAGTGAAAGCTGAAGATCGTCCCCAGCAATTCACTAGACCTTTCATCACGCAATATTGTCGTGATGTAGGAACAATTAGAAAAATGATGGAAAAACATTGGGGTCTACTTCTCAAAGATCACATTTTGGGGTCGAGTCTACCTAAGAAACCTAATATGGTTTATAGGAAAGCCAATAATTTAAAAAATATATTGGCGCCTAGTCAGCTAAAGCCGGTCAGTGATACCTGTACAAAATCACTAAGTCAGGGGGGATGCTTCCCGTGTCAGCATTGTATATGTTGTAAACATATGGCCAGATCCCAGTTTCGAGTTAAAATGGATAATGGGTACCTGTATAGACTTAAAGATAGGGTCACCTGCACCACAGAGTATGTGATCTATAAGATAGACTGTGGGTGTGTCCTGTATTATATAGGAAGAATGAAAAGACAGGCTAAATTAAGAATACAGGAACATTTGAGAAGTATTAAGAATAAAGTGACCACTCACAATCTTCCTAGGCATTTTTCTGAGATGCACAATTCAGACATAAAGAGCTTAACATTTACTATATTGGAGCTCATTAAACCGCATGTCAGAGGTGGTAATAGGGATTTGGCATTATCACGGCGAGAAACATTTTGGATATATACCCTTAATACGTTATCACCTAGGGGACTAAATGAAGGACTTGACATTGTCTCTTTCCTATAACTTTGAATTGGTACATATGTGTATATATTTGGACTTATACTGAATTTGTGCATTACGTCATTGGCACTTTGTAAGGGAAAGATACCGGTATGAACTGTTTAAAATATTAAATATTTTATGGGGTTTATTACTTTGTAGACTTTTAGTAAGGTATGATCCATTTTATGGATTTACATTAGAAAATAATTATATCACTGGTATTAGTTTTTCACATACTTATTAGGATGTATGTTACCACTAATTCCATTAATCATCATGGTCACTTAAGGGAATAATTATGTAAGGGCACATATGCTATTTTTATGGAAAATAATTAGTTGTGGGGCACTGTATCTAGGTTAATTTCCGTGGTCCAGGAGAGATGCCTTAATGTAGCGGCTTCTCACTGGGCAAGGGTGACGTTTGCGTTCCATCGCGATTGTAGGTGGAACGCATGAGGCTCCGCCGCGGTTTGAACGCATGCGTCGCTTCCTGTTCAGTTACCAGGAAGTGCATTCCACCGCTGCCATGGTTGGAACGCACGGGGGTGGCCCGCGATTCCGACGGCGGTCGGTTTTCGCGGCCAAGACAGTTGGATGGGGCATATGATGGGCGCCCCAGCCGGCGTAGTGCAGTAATATAAATATAATCAGCCCCATTACATAGGCTTTTAGTGATTTACAACAGGTCCTAAGTCCAATGCAATTCGGAAGTGATGTCACATCCGGTTTTATTAATGCTCTTATTTTGTTCATATTATACTCACTTCCATGAAGATAGCACTTGCATAAGACCTTATATACAATTTTCTAAACATTATATAATTTATAGCTCGTTTGAGAGTACATTTAGGTGGTTAATTAGCCTTAATTCCACATCACAATTTTCATTGATAGATTAATACAGGAAGTGAGGTAATGATAGTCCAGGGTATTTATAGTCCCACATCCTCACTCACCAGTCATTATCACATTGGGAGATCACGATTGAACACACAGGATTTTGTAAGTATAGGTCCACTTTAGGTAGGGAACGTAACATTAATAATAAGATATGGGCATCATATATTAATGTCGGGTTTGATTCAATTTAATTCATTATAGGCCACTGTCTTTTGTGGATTCTCCCATTGGTGGTTGGAAATTTAATATTTTTAGTAGGTATGTATATATTCATATACATTTATTCTTTTACTAGGTGATTCATCGCACCCTACGGGCGCTCTTCACACCGTCGGAAGGGGCTACGCCCCCGTAACCCCTGCACGTAGTTGTGTGAGTGGGTAAATAGTGCACGCCGAAAGTGCGTTTGATGGTTAAGGGGGCGTAGGCCCTTTAGTGGGTGTGAACAGTGGCTGCAGGGCATGATGTACAGAATGTAGCGGGTGCAGGGGTGACCGCATATGGGGGAGGGTGTCTGTGGGTGGAGGAGGGGTGGATAGGAGAGGGGGGTGGGAGGTGGTGTGGGTGGGGGAGTAGCAGGGGACTGGGGGTGGTGGATGGCTTCTGGATGCGATGTGCGTGGGGTAGCGTTGAAGGGGGTGGGGGAGGGGTCGGTGCAAGGCTCTCGTGGATGAGGGAGGGGTTCTGGAAGCGTTGTGGGTGGATAAGGGGTAGGTGTGCTTGCAGATGGTGTTGGGGGTCCGGTGGTGGCAGGTGAGGGGCTGGGGTTCATTGGGTGGGGGAGGTGTAGGTGTAGGGGGTGCAGTGGATGGTCGAGGGGGTCCGTAGGTGGTGTAGGGGCAGCCGTGGGTGGGATGGAAGTAGGTATCTCCTATATATTAGGACAGATCTGTGACTTTGTTACTCATTGCTAAAGCTGGGTGGAGTTACAATGCTGGGCGGAGTCAAGTTACAGATCTGGCCAAATATATAGGAGAAGCATAGGAGAAAATAGGAGAACACACTGGCCAAATATATAGGAGAGAATAGGAGAACACACTGGCCAAATATATAGGAGAGAATAGGAGAACACACTGGCCAAATATATAGGAGAGAATAGGAGTACACACTGGCCAAATATATAGGAGAGTATAGGAGAACACATAACAGTACATTGTAATAACAGTACATACATAGTGAGCGCAGGAAAGGCAGCAGCAGCATGTTAACGCGACATACAAGCACCGCCTCCAGGCGCCAGCCATTGGACACATGCTGAAGGGTGCACTGTGATTGGCCACCCGTGGGTGTGATGGGATGTAGCTACTGCTGCTGCCCCCGTGGTACAGAGCATCCCCAACTCCCTACATATAGCGGGGAGGCGGGGTGAGGGCGGGTACGAAGCGGGGCTCACTGCCAGGGGACGGAGCGCACAGGCATCTTACTGCACTCTCCGGCGCCTGGCACTGTAGTGTCCGCCAGCATCTACCTGTGTGAGCGGGGACCCAGGTGCTAGTTGCATTGGCGGCCAATCACAGCGCACTCCTCAGCCATGTGTCCAATAGCTGGTGGCTGGGGGCGGTGCTTGTATGGAGCTTTAACATGTGTCCAATAGTTGACGGCTGGGGGTGGTGCTTATACGGAGCTTTAACCTGCTGCCTCTCTTGCGCTCACTATGTATGTACTGTTATCACCATGTACTGTTAAATGTTCTCCTATTTTCTCCTATATATTTGGCCAGTGTGTACTCCTATTCTCTCCTATATATTTGGGCAGATCTGTGACTTGACTCCGCCCAGCATTGTGACTCCGCCCAGCGTTAGCAAATGAATTACAAAGTCACAGATCTGGGCAAATATATAGTAGATCATTCATTTTTATTCATTTTTGATTGCTCATAAATAAAGTAATGGATATTATTTCCATTTAGGATTATTTTACAATTAGGACTCACACCTTTTATGGACCTATTGGTATTGAGAATAGGGGTCTGGTGGATCTTTAAGTAAGTTATATGAGTAGTTCATACGGGTATTTTTTTCTCTATATCTAGTTTGTAAATTGATCACATGAAATTGTATTTTAGAACTGTGCGAATAATCTGAATTCTAAATGGTATGGTGGGCTTGACCATTCCTCTGATTGTCAGTATCTGAATTGATTGTATAGGTATGTACTGCCTTAAATTTTTGGTTCTGCACTATCACTGTACCACTGTATATACCATTAATGTGGAATTTCTAAGACACTATCTGTTATGAACCACAGGTAGTGGTTCATTCCTATTTTATGTTTATAAAGTTGTCTTGCATGCCAGGATTTCCCGTTGCTCTGTTTTAGAATACTCTTGTCTGCTGCCGCTGGTGGGTCTGTGTAATTTCAGCTTGTTCCCATGTGTTCAGCCTCACCTGGCTGCTAATTGTATCTTGTCAGTTTGGAGTCCTGCTAGAGGGCAGCTGCACGAGATTATTAATTAGGCCTCTCTGTTATATGCTGGCTGACTGCAATTCACAGATGCTGGTGATATTTCTTGGTTTTCAGTCTGCTTGAAGTCTGTGCTGGTTCCTGCCAGTCCCTGAGCTCCTGTATAGCAGTATCTGACTAGCTGCTTCCTGTGTTGATTCCTGTGTCAGTCCCTGTGTCGATTCCTGTGTCTGAGCCCGTGTCCTGCTGTGAGGCGTTCCTGCCCTGATGTCCAGTGGCTTTGCCTATCCCTGGTCAAGTTCCTGGTTTCCTGGTGTCCACCGGTCTGTCGTTTGGGATTCTGCCTGTCCTCCAGTTCTGAGAGTGTGTGTCGGCATCATTGAGGGTTCCTGTCCGTTTGCCAGTATTCGTACCGGTTCCGTGAGTAGCGGCTCTGCCGCGTACGTTGGCCTAGGCCGCTGTATTCCATTATTGTTTCTGTCCCTGGTGTTTTGCAGAGGGTTCTACTTATGCTGTCACCGCCGGTACACAAAGGTATTGTGTCGGCGTGTGATCAGCATTTCCTTTGTTGTTCTTTTCCTTTGGCGGTTTCTCCGCACATACTTTAGGTTTTTAGTTAGCTTGTAGCCCCTGGCCTGTTTGTATAGTTAGAGGGCCTCGTTATCATCCTGTCTCGGATTTCCCTTTGTCTCTCACTAAGACCGGGGGGCATCGGAGTTGGGCAGACATAATCCGCCCTTCAAACGCGGCTGCCAAGGGCTCAAGAAACCATAGTCTCGCAAGGGATTTCTGACAGCACGGGTGAGACAACAGAGTTAGGGCGCCAGGGGCTATTCCCTTTCCATTCCCCTTTCCCAGCGTTACATCCTGGTGCTCTGGACTCACTTCATGAACATCTCCCTTGTTCTGAGCACCAGGAACCTAACACTATCTTGTTAGTGCTCACAAATGTTCATCTCCTGATATATTGTTATGTAATTCGATGTCCTCATCTCTCCTTCCTTTCTGTATAAAGAATCAATTTAGATTGTTTATCATAATATTTAAGTTGATTGAGAAAATCACTTATGTATTTTTATATATTCATTTAAAATGTATGTTTTTTAACAGCTCCTTTGAAAATCCCTCTGAAGAAGTCCTATGTGGACGAAACGCGCCAGGGTTGAGGAGACTAATACTACCCTTCATTTCACCTATGGCACAAATTATACTGTGTATATGAAAGGGTTATCTCTGTTTGTAGAAATGTATTTTTAATAAATTGCTATTAATGATCATATGTGGGCAATGGTATTGCTGGTAATAATTGGAAAGTGATATTAGCGCCTCCTGATTCACTGTTTGGTGGTGTGTAGTTTTGGTCCTGACTAACAGAGGGATCGAATTAGGAAGGCAGCAATCTATCAGCGCAGAATAAGGGTATAATTTTTGTATTATATATATATATATATATATATATATTAGTGATGAGCGGGTTCGGATCCTCGGAATCCGACCCGCCCGAACTTCACCTTTTTTTTACACGGGTCCGAGCGACTCGGATCCTCCCGCCTTGCTCGGTTAACCCGAGCGCGCCCGAACATCATCATCCCGCTGTCGGATTCTCGCGAGATTCGTATTCTATATAAGGAGCCGCGCGTCGCCGCCATTTTCACACGTGCATTGAGATTGATAGGGAGAGGACGTGGCTGGCGTCCTCTCCGAGTCCGTTGTATTATATTAGAACTTAGTTAGTTATAATTGTGGGGAGGATTAGGGACGGGGAGCAGCTGTTAGGGAGTACAGTGCAGGGTTTTGAGTTTAATCCGTTGTTTCTCTGCCTGAAAAAAAACGCTCCACCATATCTGTGCTCACTCAGTGTGCTGCACTGCTGCATGATATATCTGTGCTGAGTGCACTGCTCACACTGCCTAATTGTGGGGACTGGGGAGCAGTTATAGCAGGAGTACAGTGCACAGTTTTGCTGACAGTGACCACCAGTCCAGTATACGTTTGTCTGCCTGAAAAACACTGTGGTGTTTTTTTTTTTCTTTCTTCATGCTAGTTTGTTTAGCAGTCTGCTGACACTGCAGTGTCCACCAGGTCCGTTATACAGTATATTATATATATAATTAAGCACTAAGCAGCAGTACGGTAGGCCACGGCTGTACCTACCTCTGTGTCGACTCGTCACTCGTCGTCCATAAGTATAAGTAATACTATCCATCCATCTACATTGTATACCTGTGGTGTTTTTTTTTCTTTCTTCATACTAGTTTAACAGTCTGCTGCTGACACTGTCCACCAGGTCCGTTATACAGTATATTATATTTATATATAAGCACTAAGCAGCAGTACGGTAGGCCACGGCTGTACCTACCTCTGTGTCGTCACTCGTCCATAAGTATAAGTAATATTATACTATCCATCCATCTACATTGTATACCTGTGGTGTTTTTTTTTTTCTTTCTTCATACTAGTTTAGCAGTCTGCTGACACTGTCCACCAGGTCCGTTATACACACAGTATATTATATTTATATATAAGCACTAAGCAGCAGTACGGTAGGCCACGGCTGTACCTACCTCTGTGTCGTCAGTGCACTCGTCGTCCATAAGTATAAGTAATACTATACTATCCATCCATCTACATTGTATACCTGTGGTGGTTTTTTTTTCTTTCTTCATACTAGTTTAGCAGTCTGCTGACACTGTCCACCAGGTCCGTTATACAGTATATTATATTTATATATAAGCACTAAGCAGCAGTACGGTAGGCCACGGCTGTACCTACCTCTGTGTCGTCAGTGCACTCGTCGTCCATAAGTATAAGTAATACTATACTATCCATCCATCTACATTGTATACCTGTGGTGGTTTTTTTTTCTTTCTTCATACTAGTTTAGCAGTCTGCTGACACTGTCCACCAGGTCCGTTATACAGTATATTATATTTATATATAAGCACTAAGCAGCAGTACGGTAGGCCACGGCTGTACCTACCTCTGTGTCGTCAGTGCACTCATCGTCCATAAGTATAAGTAATACTATACTATCCATCCATCTACATTGTATACCTGTGGTGGTTTTTTTTTCTTTCTTCATACTAGTTTAGCAGTCTGCTGACACTGTCCACCAGGTCCATTATACAGTATATTATATTTATATATAAGCACTAAGCAGCAGTACGGTAGGCCACGGCTGTACCTACCTCTGTGTCGTCACTCGTCGTCCATAAGTATAAGTAATACTATACTATCCATCCATCTACATTGTATACCTGTGGTGTTTTTTTTTCTTTCTTCATACTAGTTTAGCAGTCTGCTGCTGACACTGTCCACCAGGTCCGTTATACAGTATATTATATTTATATATTATCACTAAGCAGCAGTACGGTAGGCCACGGCTGTACCTACCTCTGTGTCATCACTCGTCGTCCATAAGTATAAGTAATACTATACTATCCATCCATCTACATTGTATACCTGTGGTGTTTTTTTTTCTTTCTTCATACTAGTTTAGCAGTCTGCTGCTGACACTGTCCACCAGGTCCGTTATACAGTATATTATATTTATATATAAGCACTAAGCAGCAGTACGGTAGGCCACGGCTGTACCTACCTCTGTGTCGTCACTCGTCGTCCATAAGTATAAGTAATACTATACTATCCATCCATCTACATTGTATACCTGTGGTGTTTTTTTTTTCTTTCTTCATACTAGTTTAGCAGTCTGCTGCTGACACTGTCCACCAGGTCTGTTATACAGTATATTATATTTATATATAAGCACTAAGCAGCAGTACGGTAGGCCACAGCTGTACCTACCTCTGTGTCGTCACTCGTCGTCCATAAGTATAAGTAATACTATACTATCCATCCATCTACATTGTATACCTGTGGTGTTTTTTTTTTCTTTCTTCATACTAGTTTAGCAGTCTGCTGCTGACACTGTCCACCAGGTCCGTTATACAGTATATTATATTTATATATAAGCACTAAGCAGCAGTACGGTAGGCCACGGATGTACCTACCTCTGTGTCATCACTCGTCATCCATAAGTATAAGTAATACTATACTATCCATCCATCTACATTGTATACCTGTGGTGGCTTTTAGTTGTGCGCAAAATATGGAGAACAAAAATGTGGAGGTTAAAAAAATAGGGAAAGATCAAGATCCACTTCCACCTTGTGCTGAAGCTGCTGCCACTAGTCATGGCCGAGACGATGAAATGCCATCAACGTCGTCTGCCAAGGCCGATGCCCAATGTCATAGTACAGAGCATGTAAAATCCAAAACACAAAAGATCAGTAAAAAAATGACCCAAAAATCAAAATTAAAAGCGTCTGAGGAGAAGCGTAAACTGGCCAATATGCCATTTACGACACGGAGTGGCAAGGAACGGCTGAGGCCCTGGCCTATGTTCATGGCTAGTGGTTCAGCTTCACATGAGGATGGAAGCACTCAGCCTCTCGCTAGAAAAATGAAAAGACTCAAGCTGGCAAAAGCAGCACAGCAAAGAACTGTGCGTTCTTCGAAATCCCAAATCCACAAGGAGAGTCCAATTGTGTCGGTTGCGATGCCTGACCTTCCCAACACTGGACGTGAAGAGCATGCGCCTTCCACCATTTGCACGCCCCCTGCAAGTGCTGGAAGGAGCACCCGCAGTCCAGTTCCTGATAGTCAGATTGAAGATGTCAGTGTTGAAGTACACCAGGATGAGGAGGATATGGGTGTTGCTGGCGCTGGGGAGGAAATTGACCAGGAGGATTCTGATGGTGAGGTGGTTTGTTTAAGTCAGGCACCCGGGGAGACACCTGTTGTCCGTGGGAGGAATATGGCCATTGACATGCCTGGTGAAAATACCAAAAAAATCAGCTCTTCGGTGTGGAAGTATTTCAACAGAAATGCGGACAACAGGTGTCAAGCCGTGTGTTGCCTTTGTCAAGCTGTAATAAGTAGGGGTAAGGACGTTAACCACCTCGGAACATCCTCCCTTATACGTCACCTGCAGCGCATTCATAATAAGTCAGTGACAAGTTCAAAAACTTTGGGCGACAGCGGAAGCAGTCCACTGACCAGTAAATCCCTTCCTCTTGTAACCAAGCTCGCGCAAACCACACCACCAACTCCCTCAGTGTCAATTTCCTCCTTACCCAGGAAAGCCAATAGTCCTGCAGGCCATGTCACTGGCAAGTCTGACGAGTCCTCTCCTGCCTTGGATTCCTCCGATGCATCCTTGAGTGTAACGCCTACTGCTGCTGGCGCTGCTGTTGTTGCTGCTGGGAGTCGATCGTCATCCCAGAGAGGAAGTCGGAAGACCACTTGTACTACTTCCAGTAAGCAATTGACTGTCCAACAGTCCTTTGCGAGGAAGATGAAATATCATAGCAGTCATCCTGTTGCAAAGCGGATAACTGAGGCCTTGACAACTATGTTGGTGTTAGACGTGCGTCCGGTATCCGCCGTTAGTTCACAGGGAACTAGACAATTTCTTGAGGTAGTGTGCCCCCGTTACCAAATACCATCTAGGTTCCACTTCTCTAGGCAGGCGATACCGAGAATGTACACGGACGTCAGAAAAAGACTCACCAGTGTCCTAAAAAATGCAGTTGTACCCAATGTCCACTTAACCACAGACATGTGGACAAGTGGAGCAGGGCAGACTCAGGACTATATGACTGTGACAGCCCACTGGGTAGATGTATTGCCTGCAAGAACAGCAGCGGCGGCACCAGTAGCAGCATCTCGCAAACGCCAACTCGTTCCTAGGCAGGCTACGCTTTGTATCACCGCTTTCCAGAATAGGCACACAGCTGAAAACCTCTTACGGCAACTGAGGAAGATCATCGCAGAATGGCTTACCCCAATTGGACTCTCCTGGGGATTTGTGACATCGGACAATGCCAGCAATATTGTGAGTGCATTACATCTGGGCAAATTCCAGCACGTCCCATGTTTTGCACATACCTTGAATTTGGTGGTGCAGAATTATTTAAAAAACGACAGGGGCGTGCAAGAGATGCTGTCGGTGGCCAGAAGAATTGCGGGCCACTTTCGGCGTACAGGCACCGCGTACAGAAGACTGGAGCACCACCAAAAACACCTGAACCTGCCCTGCCATCATCTGAAGCAAGAGGTGGTAACGAGGTGGAATTCAACCCTCTATATGCTTCAGAGGATGGAGGAGCAGCAAAAGGCCATTCAAGCCTATACATCTGGCCATGATATAGGCAAAGGAGGTGGAATGCACCTGTCTCAAGCGCAGTGGAGAATGATTTCAACGTTGTGCAAGGTTCTGCAACCTTTTGAACTTGCCACACGTGAAGTCAGTTCAGACACTGCCAGCCTGAGTCAGGTCATTCCCCTCATCAGGCTTTTGCAGAAGAAGCTGGAGGCATTGAAGGAGGAGCTAAAACAGAGCGATACCGCTAGGCATGTGGGACTTGTGGATGGAGCCCTTCATTCGCTTAACCAGGATTCACATGTGGTCAATCTGTTGAAATCAGAGCACTACATTTTGGCCACCGTGCTCGATCCTAGATTTAAAACCTACCTTGGATCTCTCTTTACGGCAGACACAAGTCTGCAGAGGTTCAAAGACCTGCTGGTGACAAAATTGTCAAGTCAAGCGGAACGCGACCCGTCAACATCTCCTCCTTCACATTCTCCCGCAACTGGGGGTGCGAGGAAAAGGCTACGAATTCCGAGCCCACCCGCTGGCGGTGATGCAGGGCAGTCTGGAGCGACTGCTGATGCTGACATCTGGTCCGGACTGAAGGACCTGCCAACGATTACTGACAAGTCGTCTACTGTCACTGCATATGATTCTCTCACCATTGAAAGAATGGTGGAGGATTATATGAGTGACCGCATCCAAGTAGGCACGTCAGACAGTCCGTACGTATACTGGCAGGAAAAAGAGGCAATTTGGAGGCCCTTGCACAAACTGGCTTTATTCTACCTAAGTTGCCCTCCCTCCAGTGTGTACTCCGAAAGAGTGTTTAGTGCCGCCGCTCACCTTGTCAGCAATCGGCGTACAAGGTTACTTCCAGAAAATGTGGAGAAGATGATGTTCATTAAAATGAATTATAATCAATTCCTCCATGGAGACATTCACCAGCAGCAATTGCCTCCAGAAAGTACACGAGGACCTGAGATGGTGGATTCCAGTGGGGACGAATTAATAATCTGTGAGGAGGGGGATGTACACAGTGAAAGGGGTGATGAATCGGACGATGATGATGAGGTGGACATCTTGCCTCTGTAGAGCCAGTTTGTGCAAGGAGAGATTGATTGCTTCTTTTTTGGTGGGGGCCCAAACCAACCAGTCATTTCAGTCACAGTCGTGTGGCAGACCCTGTCGCTGAAATGATGGGTTCGTTAAAGTGTGCATGTCCTGTTTTTACAACATAAGGGTGGGTGGGAGGGCCCAAGGACAATTCCATCTTGCACCTCTTTTTTCTTTCATTTTTCTTTGCGTCATGTGCTGTTTGTGGAGTATTTTTTTGAAGGGCCATCCTGCGTGACACTGCAGTGCCACTCCTAGATGGGCCAGGTGTTTGTGTCGGCCACTAGGGTTGCTTAGCTTAGTCACACAGCTACCTCATTGCGCCTCTTTTTTTCTTTGCGTCATGTGCTGTTTGGGGAGTATTTTTTTGAAGGGCCATCCTGCGTGACACTGCAGTGACACTCCTAGATGGGCCAGGTGTTTGTGTCGGCCACTAGGGTCGCTTAGCTTAGCCATCCAGTGACCTCGGTGCAAATTTTAGGACTAAAAAAATATTGTGAGGTGTGAGGTGTTCAGAATAGACTGAAAATTAGTGGAAATTATGGTTATTGAGGTTAATAATACTATGGGATCAAAATGACCCCCAAATTCTACGATTTAAGCTGTTTTTTAGGGTCTTTTGAAAAAAACACCCGAATCCAAAACACACCCGAATCCGACAAAAAAAATTCGGTGAGGTTTTGCCAAAACGCGTCCGAACCCAAAACACGGCCACGGAACCGAACCCAAAACCAAAACACAAAACCCGAAAAATTTCAGGTGCACATCACCGATATATATACACACACACACACACACACACACACACACACACACACACACACACAATCTGTTGTCGGATAACAACTTCTTGGGCCATCTAGTCTTACCTAAAATATGTATTCCTATGGAGACTTCAACCCTATCTGTTACTTATTTCTTTGAAAGAATATTCTTTTCCCTAGCAGAAGCGTGTTTACATTGCCCCACTGTCTAAGTCACCACCACCTCTGACAGGAGGCGATTCCACTTATCCACTACCCTTTTACAAGCAACAAAAAAAGTAAGTGGCCAAAACCATGGTGTACTGCAGGTGGGGCAGATGTAATGTGCAGAAACAGCTACATCTGGATGGGGAACAGTATATTCACAATGAATTATAAATTCCAGTATTTTAAGTGGTAAAAAACAAAGAAAACCCAGCATTTGTATTTCCTCCGCTTGCAATGCTACATGGACTGTTCAATATACAAAGTTATGATTTTTGTCATCATTGCTTCCACATCTGATTCAGGGCCAAAGACAATAATTTAGAAACATAAAAATGTATGTTGTAATTTCGTAATTTGTGTATGGTCATAGGTATCTATGTTTTTTTTCCCTCTGTCTCTGGGTGGGATGGACTAACCTTGCGGTGTACATCCTGTTTTACATCGCATCCATAAACATCCTAGTGATATTTGGTGGACCCCCTTCTTTAAAATAAACCTTCATTACCTTCACAACCAGAAATAAAGACACGGAGACTTGAATTTTGGCAGAAAAATTGCTAGCTATTTATTTGTCCCTAACCAATAGCAAACCTGTAAATAGAAATTTTTATTAAGATGCCGATCCAGCCGGCATATGGTGGCAGCAAAAAGAACGGCTCTATTAACCTAAATTAACCTTAAATTACTAAAACTTTGAAACGATCCTAATTTTAATACAACCATCACACACCGGTAATAGGTGACAACTCAACCCCCACAGTGACTACCCACCGCTCCTGGGTGCCCTGCCGCTGCCTTCCCGGACGGGTGGTCAAGCGGCCAATAAGTCGATGGAGGTGAGTGCACCTAAACCATACTAAACTGTAAAACACTACAGTTTACCATACAAATAGAAAACTGCCGTTCTTTTCCGCCAATAAATAGCCAACGATAAAACCAGCCAACAACTTAACGCCAAGGCACCACGTGCCAGAATCTCTGACCACAAGGGCGGGAGGGTGGGAAGGCAAAATCTCCACAAGAGAGATCTAAAATGGCCTCACCTTTCTTATATATCACAAACCCTCCCCTTCAAAAAGGGCTGTACTTTCTTCACAGCTAGGTCCACCCCTCACCAGATGTTTAACTCTTTCCTTTCCTATGCAGTCAATTCTCTCTCCTAAACATCCTAGTGATATTTGGTGGACCCCCTTCTTTAAGGTAAACCTTCATTACCTTCACAACCAGAAATAAAGACACGGAGACTTGAATTTTGGCAGAAAAATTGCTAGCTATTTATTTGTCCCTAACCAATAGCAAACCTGTAAATAGAAATTTTTATTAAGATGCCGATCCAGCCGGCATATGGTGGCAGCAAAAAGAACGGCTCTATTAACCTAAATTAACCTTAAATTACTAAAACTTCGAAACGATCCTAATTTTAATACAACCATCACACACCGGTAATAGGTGACAACTCAACCCCCACAGTGACTACCCACCGCTCCTGGGTGCCCTGCCGCTGCCTTCCCGGACGGGTGGTCAAGCGGCCAATAAGTCGATGGAGGTGAGTGCATCTAAACCATACTAAACTGTAAAACACTACAGTTTACCATACAAATAGAAAACTGCCGTTCTTTTCCGCCAACAGCGAAAGACTCATCCCCAAAGTCTTCGCACCGCCACCATAACCTACCCTAACTCCTGCAAAACGAAACCAAGATCCTCCAGGAACAACATCATCCCCTCATTGGATAGATGTACCCCATCAGGCCGGAAAAGGTGGCTGTCTCTGAACCGAATCCTAGGGTGGCGAACCACCCTCCCTCCGTGGGACAGCACCCACTTCGCCACCGCCCCGTTCACCTTTTTCCGGGCCTCATCAATCTGGCGACCATCCGCCACACCCCTCCAACTCAACCTCGGCACCATCAATGAAAAAAACCAACACACAATTGGTCCATGCCGCAGCCACACTTGCCAGATCTTGTATCATGGCCCACCGCAGATCCAGGGATGTCCTCTTCCCCAGGTCGTTGCCACCTAGATGGACAACCAAGACCCTAGGGACTCCATGCTTGCTGGCCTGGCTAACTAGCCTACTCTTCAGCTCGCCCCACATCATCCCTCGCCAGCCAAGCCATCTAACACCCTGTCCTCCAGGCAACGCCTGAGCCCCCACCGATGCCACAAACTTGGCCGCCCAGTACACATAGGAGTGGCCGACCACCCAAATAGCCAAATTGTCTTCAACCCAACCTGAAGGGGAAAAGAGGGGTAAAATTGATTACTAAAGCTTCATTAATTGCTTTCACCTGAAGGATCTGCCAAAAAGAAAAAACGTATAGATCTCGCTATTGCAGCAGTCACGGCCTAGCCGATCTGCACCATGCTTCCTTGCCAATCTGAAGCGAACATAGACACACAAAGGGGAAGTTCAAAATAAATTCAAACGAAATTAAAAGGGGGGGGGGGTATAAAATGGGAAACACATGTAATAACTAGAGATGAGCGGGTTCGGTTTCTTTGAATCCGAACCCGCACGAACTTCACTTTTTTTTTCACGGGTCCGAGCGACTCGGATCTTCCCGCCTTGCTCGGTTAACCCGAGCGCGCCCCGAACGTCATCATGACGCTGTCGGATTCTCGCGAGACTCGGATTCTATATAAGGAGCCGCGCGTCGCCGCCATTTTCACACGTGCATTGAGATTGATAGGGAGAGGTCGTGGCTGGCGTCCTCTCCATTAGAATAGATTAGAAGAGAGAGAGAGAGAGAGAGATTGTGCAGACAGAGTTTACCACAGTGACCAGTGCAGTTGTTGTTAAGTTAACTTTTATTTAATATATCCGTTCTCTGCTATATCCGTTCTCTGCCTGAAAAAAACGATACACAGCAGTCACACAGTGTGACGCAGTCTGTGTGCACTCAGCTCAGCCCAGTGTGCTGCACATCAATGTATAAAAGCTTATAATAATTGTGGGGGAGACTGGGGAGCACTGCAGGTTGTTATAGCAGGAGCCAGGAGTACATAATATTATATTAATTTAAAATTAAACAGTGCACACTTTTGCTGCAGGAGTGCCACTGCCAGTGTGACTAGTGGTGACCAGTGCCTGACCACCAGTATAGTAGTATATTGTTGTATACTATCTCTTTATCAACCAGTCTATATTAGCAGCAGACACAGTACAGTGCGGTAGTTCACGGCTGTGGCTACCTCTGTGTCGGCAGTCGGCACTCGGCAGGCAGTCCGTCCATCCATAATTGTATAATTATATACCACCTAACCGTGGTATTTTTTTTTCTTTCTTTATACCGTCGTCATAGTCATACTAGTTGTTACGAGTATACTACTATCTCTTTATCAACCAGTGTACAGTGCGGTAGTTCACGGCTGTGGCTACCTCTGTGTCGGCAGTCGGCAGGCAGTCCGTCCATCCATAATTGTATTATTATAATATATACCACCTAACCGTGGTTTTTTTTTCATTCTTTATACCGTCATAGTGTCATACTAGTTGTTACGAGTATACTACTATCTCTTTATCAACCAGTGTACAGTGCGGTAGTTCACGGCTGTGGCTACCTCTGTGTCGGCAGTCGGCAGGCAGTCCGTCCATCCATAATTGTATTATAATATATACCACCTAACCGTGGTTTTTTTTTCATTCTTTATACCGTCATAGTGTCATACTAGTTGTTACGAGTATACTACTATCTCTTTATCAACCAGTGTACAGTGCGGTAGTTCACGGCTGTGGCTACCTCTGTGTCGGCAGTCGGCAGGCAGTCCGTCCATCCATAATTGTAATATAATATATACCACCTAACCGTGGTTTTTTTTTCATTCTTTATACCGTCATAGTCAGTCATACTAGTTGTTACGAGTATACTACTATCTCTTTATCAACCAGTGTACAGTGCGGTAGTTCACGGCTGTGGCTACCTCTGTGTCGGCACTCGGCAGGCAGTCCGTCCATCCATAATTGTATTATAATATATACCACCTAACCGTGGTTTTTTTTTCATTCTTTATACCGTCATAGTCAGTCATACTAGTTGTTACGAGTATACTACTATCTCTTTATCAACCAGTGTACAGTGCGGTAGTTCACGGCTGTGGCTACCTCTGTGTCGGCACTCGGCAGCCCGTCCATAATTGTATATACCAGTGACCTAACCGTGGGTTTTTTTTCTTTCTTTATACATACATACTAGTTACGAGTATACTATCTCTTTATCAACCAGTCTATATATTAGCAGCAGACACAGTACAGTGCGGTAGTTCACGGCTGTGGCTACCTCTGTGTCGGCACTCGGCAGCCCGTCCATAATTGTATATACCACCTAACCGTGGTTTTTTTTTCTTTCTTTATACATACATACTAGTTACGAGTATACTATCTCTTTATCAACCAGTCTATATATTAGCAGCAGACACAGTACAGTGCGGTAGTTCACGGCTGTGGCTACCTCTGTGTCGGCACTCGGCAGCCCGTCCATAATTGTATATACCAGTGACCTAACCGTGTTTTTTTTTTTCTTTCTTTATACATACATACTAGTTACGAGTATACTATCTCTTTATCAACCAGTCTATATATTAGCAGCAGACACAGTACAGTGCGGTAGTTCACGGCTGTGGCTACCTCTGTGTCGGCACTCGGCAGCCCGTCCATAATTGTATATACCAGTGACCTAACCGTGGTTTTTTTTTCTTTCTTTATACATACATACTAGTTACGAGTATACTATCTCTTTATCAACCAGTCTATATATTAGCAGCAGACACAGTACAGTGCGGTAGTTCACGGCTGTGGCTACCTCTGTGTCGGCACTCGGCAGCCCGTCCATAATTGTATATACCACCTAACCGTGGTTTTTTTTTCTTTCTTTATACATACATACTAGTTACGAGTATACTATCTCTTTATCAACCAGTCTATATATTAGCAGCAGACACAGTACAGTGCGGTAGTTCACGGCTGTGGCTACCTCTGTGTCGGCACTCGGCAGCCCGTCCATAATTGTATACTAGTATCCAATCCATCTCCATTGTTTACCTGAGGTGCCTTTTAGTTGTGCCTATTAAAATATGGAGAACAAAAATGCCACTCCTAGATGGGCCCGGTGTTTGTGTCGGCCACTAGGGTCGCTAATCTTACTCACACAGCTACCTCATTGCGCCTCTTTTTTTCTTTGCGTCATGTGCTGTTTGGGGAGGGTTTTTTGGAAGGGACATCCTGCGTGACACTGCAGTGCCACTCCTAGATGGGCCCGGTGTTTGTGTCGGCCACTAGGGTCGCTTATCTTACTCACACAGCGACCTCGGTGCAAATTTTAGGACTAAAAATAATATTGTGAGGTGTGAGGTATTCAGAATAGACTGAAAATGAGTGTAAATTATGGTTTTTGAGGTTAATAATACTTTGGGATCAAAATGACCCCCAAATTCTATGATTTAAGCTGTTTTTTAGTGTTTTTGGAAAAAAACACCCGAATCCAAAACACACCCGAATCCGACAAAAATAATTCGGTGAGGTTTTGCCAAAACGCGTTCGAACCCAAAACACGGCCGCGGAACCGAACCCAAAACCAAAACACAAAACCCGAAAAATTTCAGGCGCTCATCTCTAGTAATAACTCAGCTGGAGGTGAAAGCGTAAAGACCTGCTGAGGGACTCTGATTAGAACAGATTAGCCGAATGGTATATTAGAATTCAGTCCGTCAAGTCAGGCAAAAAAATCGCAAAATAACTCCAGACCCCCGCTGCCGACTCATGCCAGCAACGACGAGTAGCTAATCCCTGAGTAGGATAAAAAGGGGGAAACCAACAGACGCACAATACCATAACTTACAGAACTGTAACAACATAATACAAACGCAAATAAACAGAGCGCCATGCGCAATCCGCCTTCTCATGCCACGGGGCGAATATATCGTCTGTAACTTGACGACTTCCATCGCCCCACCGCCTGGATTTCAGTTCTGGACAAACCCGCTGCCGCAGCCGACGTCGCAGCGCCTATTCGAAAGGAATGGGTACCGAACGCAGCGGGTGGGAGGCCCAAGCCTGTCAAACAACGCCTCAGCATCCAACGAAACTGGTATTTCGTCACCGGCAGCCCGTCATAATGCAATAGCCATGACCCCCTCCTAGCGGGCCGCACCGCCACATATTGCACAGCCAGACCTACTGGGCAAACGCTCTCCTCCTGTGCCGGAACCAAAGTGACCCAGCGACCTCTCCCCACTTGGTCCGTCTTAGAGCGCCGCAATCTACACAGCAAGGACCTCTCACCCACTACCACGTCTCCGACCAGCATGCGCGAATCTGCTCTCTTGGAAGGCGCTACCAACTCCGATACCCTAAAGGCCCCGTGGTAAGCCATTGAGAACGCCAAACTGAACAAAAGCGTCTCAAACCTGGACGACGCGACTCGCCCCACCGCCGCGATGACGGCCGGCAACAAAGCCGCATCGATGGGCCGCCTCCCATCTGGAGGCGTCGGCGCTACTCGCGCCCACCCTTTCATAGCCTTCCGCAGAACATCGCTTTTTGTCACATCGGGGACGCCCCGCAGCTTGCAGAAAAACGAGACTCCAGCCAAGTACCGGGATACCACCGCACGGGACCTACCGGAAACATACAGCTGCCAAATAAAAGAAAGCATCAGCCGATGCCTGCTCTTACCTTTCTGCTGACGACCTTGGACAAACTCCTCCCATTCGTTCCAAGCTTGTCCGTAAGCCTTGAGCGTGGCTGGCGCGACTGACCGCAACGCTAGACCCTCCAGTCCGGCCCGATCACCTGCCAAACATAACCGGGACAATGAAAACCTTGCTCGTCGGCCTCGGGTGCCAACAACCAAAACCTCTCCCACTGTCCTCGCGACAAAGCGTCGGCAATTCCATTCTCCAAACCGGGCACATGTTGCGCGCGGAACCACAGGTTCCTGCGCAAGCATGTCAAAAGCAATTGCCCTAGCACCCGCAGAACCACCAACGACTTTGCCCTCTGGTTATTAATGGCATGCACCACGCCCAGATTATCGCATCTAAACATTATGCTGCGATTAGCCAGCCGATCGCCCCAGACCTCCAACGCTACCATAATGGGAAAAAGCTCCAGAAGCACCAGATCTTTTGTTAGACCTTCGCTATGCCATTTTGCCGGCCAGGATGCCGCGCACCAAGATCCCTCCAGAAAACAACCGAATCCAGAGGCACCCGCTGCGTCGGTGAACAGCTGCAACCACTCGCTGTCCACCGCTGGCGCTTGCCATATGCACACCCCGTTGAACTCCTCCAGGAACGAGGCCCATATGGCCAAATCCCTTTTTATTTCGGAGGACAAACGCACAAAGTGATGTGGCCTGGCACACCCCGCCGTCGCCCTTTCCAGCTTCCGGCAGAAAACCCTGCCCATCGGTATTACCCGACAAGCAAAGTTCAACATGCCCAGCAAGGACTGCGCCTGCCGCAGCGTGACTTTACGCGACCCTTCGAACCGGCAAATGGAGTCGCAGAGCTTCGAAACCTTGTCCCGGGGCAGCCGACACTCTCCCGCCACCGTGTCAATCTCAATCCCCAAAAATGACAAGCATGAGGCCGGCCCCTCTGTTTTTTCCACGGCCACGGGCACACCGAAGTGGTAAAATAGAGCTCGGATGCTAAAAAGCAAGTCCCCGCACCGCGTAGCATTAGCCGGACCCGCACACAGAAAGTCATCGAGGTAATGTGCAACCCCGTGACCCCCTGACGAAGACTCCACGCACCAATGAAGAAACGTGCTAAAACGTTCGAAAAATGAGCATGAAACGGAACATCCCATCGGCAAACATTTGTCGATGAAATACTCCGCTCCAATCCGGAAACCCATAAAACGGAATGAGTCCGGATGCAACAGCAATAACCTAAAAGCTGATTCAACATCAATCTTAGCCATAAGGGCCCCGGTCCCGTAGCTGCGGACCATCTCTAGCGCCTCGTCGAATGACTGATACACCACCGAGCAATGAGCCGGCGGTATTGCGTCATTGACCGACGCCCCTAACGGGTAAGAAAGATGCTGGATGAGCCGGAAAGCGCCTGGAGTCTTCTTAGGAACCACCCCGACCGGAGAGATGACCAAATCATCCACCGGGGGTGACATAAACGGTCCCTCCATCCTGCCCAACCTGACCTCCTTATCTACTTTCTCCCGAAGCACTCCCGGCAAGGCTCGGGCAGATTGGAGGTTCCTTTGTGCCCGCACGGACACCTCACTCGCAACAGGTAAGCGAAAACCAAACTTAAAACCGTCAAACAAAAATTTTGCATCCTCTCTATTCGGATACAATTCCAACCACCAGCCCATAGTCCCCAACTTAATTGGTGTTAGAGCTCTGCGGAGCGGACCCGCTCGCGGCCTGCTTGGGGTACGCTTGCTTACCCCGCGCTCCCTGTCTACCGCCTTTGAAACAAGAGGAGGCTGGGTGGGATCCACCACACTGCAAGCAGGAGTGACGAAAACGACACTGCTTGCCAAAGGAACATGTTCCGCTGTTAAAAGCGAAACACTTTCCTCTCGTGGCGGAACGCCCTCCTGCCCGGCCGGCCGATCCACCTGCCTTGGCAAATCCGCCGTCCACGCCGGACGCCTGGGCTGATGGCCCCGCGCGTCGCCCATCCGTCCCCTGTTTCCGGGGTTCCTCCTCCTGTTGCGAGGCCCGGGTTACTTTGAGCCAGACCTCCACATCCTTAAATCCGAAGTCCATGACCCGCAAGCCATCCTGCTTCTCCCGAAACTCCTGATCATACCGACGCCACTCCGAGCCCGAGGATGTGCGCTGCATGTCGTGTACGAGATGCAGATACCGGATTACATTCATGTGCTCCTCCGGCCTATCCTCCAAGTAGCATGCCGCAAATACGCAGAACCCGGCCAGCCAATTATCAAAGGACCGGAAAGCCTCAGCCCCCATGCCCTTCTTTGCGGCCGCTGCCTTATAATCCTTCTTCATGGCCCTTGTTAAAACGAAAATGTCCACGAAGTCACCCCTACGAATCTTCTTGCGGCAGCTATCCCGCAGCCCCCGCATTACTGCGGTGTAGTCGCAGCGAACGACCCCGGGCAAATCGCGGCGCTTCTTGGCCCTACGAGCTTTCTCGCTATCCCGCTTGCGCCGCTTACGCCTCTTCTGCTGCTTTGCCGCCCGCTTGGCGAATTTCGTCGCCCTCTTCCTCGCCCTAGTAGTGCTACTTACTTCGGACGCCTGCGACGACAAGGAAGATGAAGAGGAGGAAGAAGAAGAGCTGCGCGAACTAGAGCTTGCGGAGGACCCCGATACTGACTGCACCACCTCACCTGATGCTGTCGACTGTTCCGACATGGAATCCTCTGGCGCGTCAACCTCGACGTCTTCATCCATGAAGCCTGCCATCCCTTCGTCCTCGTGTTCTACAAAAGACAAAGAAGAGGGGGACCCGGCTCGCACTCGCGGCGCATGCCGAGCCCCACGAGCGGGGGGCCCTGCGCCCACGCGCCCCTGCCCATCCCGTCCTTGCCCTAGCTCCAATTCCGCAGCGGCTGCTCCAAGCTCCCGGCAGGCGCGGGCCACCCGCTGCGCTGCTGAGGCTCCCCGCCTGCCGAACCCGCCTGCCTCCGCAGACGCGCCGGAACTTGCTGCCGCCCTCGGGGAGGCCACCGCGGCAAGCGGCCCCAACGCCTCCACCACTGTGGCCAGGGCCGACGCCAGTGCCCCGGGAGGGTTCCAACCGCCGCGAAAACCGGTAACGGACCCCGAAGGACCCCCGGCCAGCGCCCGGGCGCGATCCCGCGCCCGCCGCCCGACGGTCGTGCTCCCGGCACCCGACGTCCGCCGCCCAGGCGGGAAAGCGGGGGCACCCCTGTCGGAACCCCCACTCTCCCCATCAGAAAACGCCTCCTCCCCATGGAACTCAGAGTTATCCCCCGAACCTGGGGAGGAGCCGCCATCCTGCCACGCAGCGCGTGCTGCGGCCCTCCGGCCGCTGACCCGTTCCCTGTCGCCCCTCCTCCCCCGGAAGCCACTGTATTCTGGCTCCGGTGAAGTATTTTGGGTAGACAGGGAGGGCCGCGGTGCTGCTGCGCGCGGTCCCGCGCGTACAGCACCGCCCGCGGTGGGCACGCGTGCACGCCGTGTACGCGCCCCAGCACCGCTCACTGAAAGGACCTCTTGCCCCTGCCTTGGTCTCTCCTGCCCAGCGCTGCCTTCAACTGACATGCGCTGCACCCCCCTGTCCGTCCCCCTCCCCCGGCCCCTGCCAGCCCCCGGCTGCCGGGGAGCTATGAGAGGGGACAGAAGCGCTGGTGATGTCCCTGCGCGCCCCCGTGCGCGGTTGCGGCCACTTGCGGTGAGCGCGGGCGCGCGCGCACCTCGTGCGCGCGTTCCACTGCCGCCCGCCGTGAATGTCCCAGCCGCCGCATACACTGCTGCCGCCGCGCGAGGCTCAGATACAGGCCCCGCGCGGCGAACAGGCGACATCTGTCCGGCCCTCTCCCCCTGCCCGGCACTTCCACACGGCCGCGGCAAGGGGGGGGAGATAGAGGCCGGGTCTGCCCGCATCATCTGGCGCCCGCCGCGGCGCGCGTGCGCCCGACGCCGACACTGCCTCCGCTGCACCCGGAGGCGAAGGCCGAAGCCCGTCAACCCCCGGGCGGCCTGGACGGACCTCCGGCGCCCCCCGCCGCCCGTAACTAGCCGGCAACGCCTGCCCGGCCCCAAGCGGCGAGGCCGATCCGGCCCGCCGAGTCGCTCTCCTGCCCGCGCCCGTGGAGGCTCTGGGGGACGGAGCCCCGTCCCCCAGGCCAACCACCCCTTCCCCTGGCTCAGCTCCACCGCTAGAACCGCGGTATCGAGCTGGAGGCCCAGCGGAACGGTGAGGGCGGGCAGACATGCTGACACTGAAGGATGGCACTGGCAGGGGGGGGACACAGCAGAATTGCACCCAAAATTACCACAAAATATGTGTGGACAATATTAATGTCTGCACAGCAGTATGCTGACACTGAAGGATGGCACTGGCAGGGGGAACACAGCAGAATTGCACCCAAAATTACCACAAAATATGTGTGGACAATATTAATGTCTGCACAGCAGTACTCACCAAGGCAAAATCTCCACAAGAGAGATCTAAAATGGCCTCACCTTTCTTATATATCACAAACCCTCTGTTATGCACACCAGTGCCTGCAGGAAAGTACTGGTGTCAGAACTGTTATGCACTCCAGTGTCTGCAGGAATGTACTGGTGTTTGAACTGTTATGCAAAACAAATGGACTCACAGACAAACTGGGGAATATGACATAACGTACACAGAAGGTGATAGGGTAACAAAATACACACAAAGTGAACAGAGAAGCCCAGAGGCTAAGGAACTGGGTATCTCCCTTGTATTAGAACTGCTCAGATGGAAATAGCAAGATGTTGTGTTTTAATACGTAGAGAACCCGAAATGCTGTTGCTAAGGGCAACAGCAAAACCCTAAAGGGTTACCAACGGGTGTGGCAGTAAACTCCTTGGTCAGAGATGGAATGATAGACACAAGGAGAGACTCCACAATCCTGATTCTCACTTGCAGTGCACAGGTTTTAGCTTACTGCCACTAAACTGACCCCTGACACCTAGCACAGTGAGACAGGATTAGACAGGCAAGTCTTAGAATACAGCCGCAAACTTGCTAAGTTCACAGAGTAGTAACAGAACCCCAGCAAGCTAAACGACTGACTCCAGTCTTACTGCTAGGTCTGGATTGGCAGAGTGTAATACCAAATCCCCAGGCCTATTTGCAGTAAGCAACAAACAAATACAAAGCTACACAGTACTGGCTAACTTTCATGAACTGACTAACCAACAAAGATTCAGCAGCATCTGCTTACCCTGAAAAGAGGCCTTATAAAGCAGGTGCTGTCCACGCCCCACTCAGACCTCACAGACTGTGAGCACAAAAACCAGCACCGGATCCCCTGCCGTGCACAGAGCCTATAACCACTGCACAGCAAAAGACCCGAACCGGAGTATCAGCTGCGCTCAGGTTACTCCACTAGCACTTGTCTCCCGGTTGCCATGACGACGTGGCAGCACAGGGCAGGAGACCCTAACAGTACCCCCCCTCTGACGAGGGGTCAAAGAACCCCTACCACCGGGTTTATCGGGGAACTGCGAGAAGAAAGAGCGTATCAGTCTGGGGGCATGAAGATCACAACTGCGCACCCACGACCGCTCCTCCGGGCCATACCCCTTCCAGTGCACCAAAAATGACAGCCGACCCCGAACCACCTTGGAGTCAAGAATCCTATCAACAACAAACTCCCTCTGGCCACGTATCAGAAGAGGGGAAGGTCTTCCACTGGAAGAAGGATTACTAATCGCCCGTTTTAAAAGGGAACAATGAAATGTTTTATTGATACCCAAAGAACGGGGCAGATCTAACTGAAATGCCACCGGATTGATAACCCTGGTGATCTTATAAGGGCCGATGAACCGGGGGCCTAACTTATGAGATGGCTGTCTCAACTTCAAATTCTTGGTTGACAACCAGACGAAGTCTCCTAATTTGAAGCTGCAGGGTCTTTTCCGCTTATCAAAAACCCTTTTGGTCACTAATGACACAGACACAAGGGCTTTCTTCACTTTCCGCCAAATACCTCTAAGGACCGAAACCACAGAGGAACCACCAGGCGTGGAGTCCAGGGGGTCAAAATAATTGGCCTTAGGATGATGCCCATACACACAAAGGAAGGGAGAGATCCCTGTAGCAGAGTGAGCCGCGTTGTTATAGGCAAACTCCGCCATGGACAGATGAGCAACCCAGTCAGTCTGACACTTGGAGACATAACACCTGAGGAACTGCTCCAAGGACTGGTTCACCCTTTCAGTCTGCCCATTAGACTGCGGATGGTAGCCTGACGACAAGCTGACAGAAATCTGGAGATCGGAACAAAATGCCCTCCAGAATTTGGCCACAAACTGGGATCCGCGGTCAGAGACCACATCAAGTGGCAACCCGTGGAGACGCACAACATGCAGCATAAATAATTCAGACAGGCGTCTGGCTGATGGCAGCCCAACCAGTGGAACGAAGTGCGCCATCTTCGAAAACCTGTCAACGACAACCCAGATGGCTGTCATCCCCGAGGATTTGGGCAAGTCCACCACAAAATCCATTGAAATGTGGGTCCATGGCTTAGATGGGATAGAGAGTGGATGTAATGGGCCAACAGGAACCCCTCTAGGAGTCTTATTTCGGGCACAGATGTCACATGCCCGAACCCACTGATCCACATCCTTAGCCACCGAGGGCCACCACACCGCCCTAGATAGCAACTCCCGAGTTCTGGCAATACCCGGGTGACCTGCCGACTTCTTGGCATGGAATTCCAGGAACACTCGCTGTCTTAACCTAGGAGGCACAAACAAAAGACCTACCGGAAGGTCTGGAGGAGCCTGCTCCTGTGCTCTAAGGACTAATGATAAGAGGTCCTGGGTAATGCCCACTTTAATACATGATGGGGAAACAATGGGCAACGGCTCCTCGGTGGTCTCCTGGATTGGAGCAAAACTCAGCGAGAGCGCATCAGCCTTGATGTTTTTTGACCCAGGGCGATATGTTATCAAAAAATTAAAGCGAGCAAAAAACAAAGCCCATCGTGCCTGCCTGGCATTGAGACGCTTCGCTGACTCTAAATATGCCAGATTCTTATGGTCAGTGAGAATTGAGACCACAAACTTAGCCCCCTCAAGCCAGTGTCTCCACTCCTCGAGTGCATCCTTAATAGCCAACAATTCCCGGTTACCCACGTCATAATTCATCTCGGCAGGCGAAAATTTACGGGAAAAGTAAGCACAGGGATGAAGGCGATTATCAGACACTCCCATCTGAGAAAGCACTGCCCCAGTACCCATCTCAGAGGCATCCACCTCCACCACAAAAGGACACTCTGGATCTGGGTGTCGCAGCACCTTGGCCGAAACAAATGCCCTTTTGAGACGGGCAAAAGCCGCTTTAGCCTCACAAGACCAGTGAGCAACATCCGCCCCTTTCTTAGTGAGTGCCACCAAGGGCGCCACTATAGACGAAAATCCAGCGATAAATCGTCTATAAAAATTCGCAAAGCCCAGGAAACGCTGAAGCGCCTTCAAACTAGTGGGCTGCACCCAATCCAGGACTACCTGTACCTTGGAACCCTCCATTTGGAAACCTTCTGGGGAGATAATATATCCTAGAAATGCGATTTGCTGAACTTCAAATTCGCACTTCTCCAGCTTCGCCCCAAGCCGGTGGTCTCTGAGTTTCTGGAGGACTAAGCGTACATGCTTCCGATGTTCCTCCAGGGAATGGGAGAAGATTAGGATGTCATCTAAGTATACAACTAAGAATCTATCCAAATATTCCCTGAGCACATCATTCATGAAATCCTGGAAGACTGCCGGGGCATTACAGAGCCCAAAAGGCATCACCAAATATTCATAATGCCCTGAGTGGGTATTAAAGGCAGTCTTCCATTCATCCCCCTCTCTTATTCGGATTAGATTGTACGCACCGCGTAGGTCAATCTTAGAAAAAATGGTGGCAGTACGAAGCTGGTCAAACAAGACCGAAATGAGAGGCAGTGGGTATGAGTTTTTAATCGTGATACGGTTCAATTCCCTGAAGTCGATGCAGGGTCGCAACGAACCGTCCTTTTTACCCACGAAGAAGAACCCCGACCCAACTGGAGACTGTGAAGGTCTGATAAATCCCTTAGCCAAGTTCTCCTGAATGTACTCTGCCATAGCCTGAGTCTCAGGACGTGACAGGGAGTACAACCTGCTCTTGGGAAGCTTAGCATTTGGCAACAAATCAATGGCACAGTCATAGGGGCGATGGGGAGGTAGTACCTCTGCAACTTTTTTGGAGAACACGTCCGCAAAATCTGCATAACACCCTGGCAATCCTGGCAAACTTAGCTGCGAGAGCCTGACTGGAAGGCTCAAGCAACTCCTGAAACAATCAGTACCCCAACTAAGAATCTCCCCAGAGACCCAGTCAAATTGAGGATTGTGGGCCCTTAACCAGGGTAACCCCAACACCAATGGGGCAAAAGTACAGACAGTCACATAAAAGGACAATTTTTCAGAGTGTGTGGCTCCAATAAACAAAGAAATCTGGCTAGTGCAAGAGGTAATTTTACCTTGGGATAATGGTTCCCCGTTTAACCCACAAATCTCAATTTCCGATGCCAAGGGTACTAAGGGAACAGAGTGTTTCAGGGCGAATTGGCGGTCCATAAAAACCCCGTCGGCCCCACTGTCCACAAAGGCCTCAGTCTTGACAGTTTGACCGAGGATCTTCAAGGTCACCGGAATGATAAAAGTCTTCTTGGGAAATTCTGACTTCTGGCCTGACAGGATATTTCCCATCACCCTCAGGCCCTGAAGTTTTCCGGCTTTTCTGGGCATGATACTACCACATGACCTTTATTCCCACAGTACAAACACAAGCCCTGCTGTCTCCTCCGCGTCTTCTCACGCGAGGAGAGGCGGGTAGCCCCAATCTGCATAGGTTCCTCAGAAAATTCCTCAGAGTCTGAGGTTCCCTTGGAAAGGAAGGAAATCTCAGTCTCCCTTTCAAGCCTACGCTCTCTCAGCCGTCTATCCACCCGGATGGATAACTGCATGAGCTGATCCAAGCTATCAGGCAAGGGATATTGTACCAGTTGGTCCTTTATCTGGTTAGAAAGACCTCTTCGGTACTGGTGTCTCAGGGCTGGGTCATTCCACTGGGTATCATGGGCCAACCTCCGAAACTCCGTACAGTAAACCTCAACTGGCCTTCGCCCTTGCTTAAGGATCGAAATCTGAGCCTCGGCTGAGGCCGTCTTGTCAGGGTCATCATACAACATGCCCAGTGCCGTAAAAAAAAGCATCAACACTTTTAAGCGACGGACAGTCAGGCTGCAACCCATATGCCCAGACCTGTGGGTCTCCTTGTAGCAAGGAAATCACTATGCCCACCCGCTGAATCTCCGACCCAGAAGACTGAGGCCTAAGCCGGAAGTATAGCTTGCAGCTCTCCTTGAAACAAAAGAACTGCGAGCGATCTCCAGAAAAACGATCCGGGAGATTTACTTTCGGCTCCTTAACCCCTGCAGGTGCTGCTGCTGCGGGAGCTCCGCCAGCAGCCTGGGAGGTGTGCATTTTAATGGACAAATCATTAAATTGTCGAGTCAGGACCTGCACCTGATCGACCACCTGTTGCAACGTATTTTGAGGGGTATGCTCCATATTCCCACAAAATTTCAACAGGAGTATTAGGCTGCTGAATATGTTATGCACACCAGTGCCTGCAGGAAAGTACTGGTGTCAGAACTGTTATGCACTCCAGTGTCTGCAGGAATGTACTGGTGTTTGAACTGTTATGCAAAACAAATGGACTCACAGACAAACTGGGGAATATGACATAACGTACACAGAAGGTGATAGGGTAACAAAATACACACAAAGTGAACAGAGAAGCCCAGAGGCTAAGGAACTGGGTATCTCCCTTGTATTAGAACTGCTCAGATGGAAATAGCAAGATGTTGTGTTTTAATACGTAGAGAACCCGAAATGCTGTTGCTAAGGGCAACAGCAAAACCCTAAAGGGTTACCAACGAGTGTGGCAGTAAACTCCTTGGTCAGAGATGGAATGATAGACACAAGGAGAGACTCCACAATCCTGATTCTCACTTGCAGTGCACAGGTTTTAGCTTACTGCCACTAAACTGACCCCTGACACCTAGCACAGTGAGACAGGATTAGACAGGCAAGTCTTAGAATACAGCCGCAAACTTGCTAAGTTCACAGAGTAGTAACAGAACCCCAGCAAGCTAAACGACTGACTCCAGTCTTACTGCTAGGTCTGGATTGGCAGAGTGTAATACCAAATCCCCAGGCCTATTTGCAGTAAGCAACAAACAAATACAAAGCTACACAGTACTGGCTAACTTTCATGAACTGACTAACCAACAAAGATTCAGCAGCATCTGCTTACCCTGAAAAGAGGCCTTATAAAGCAGGTGCTGTCCACGCCCCACTCAGACCTCACAGACTGTGAGCACAAAAACCAGCACCGGATCCCCTGCCGTGCACAGAGCCTATAACCACTGCACAGCAAAAGACCCGAACCGGAGTATCAGCTGCGCTCAGGTTACTCCACTAGCACTTGTCTCCCGGTTGCCATGACGACGTGGCAGCACAGGGCAGGAGACCCTAACACCCTCCCCTTCAAAAAGGGCTGTACTTTCTTCACAGCTAGGTCCACCCCTCACCAGATGTTTAACTCTTTCCTTTCCTATGCAGTCAATTCTCTCTCCTACTAATCGCAGATGTATTAACATATGCGATTAGTATTGCGAAGATATTGTGATAAGAGCTGTCCTTTGCGATGTGCACCAGCCACTGGACTTCTGGGTATTGCCCCCAGAGTCTGTCTGTGCATGAACAGAAGGATGTGGCGGGCACGGGGGAATGCCAGGAGAGATCCGATCGGATCCCACACACAGTGTGACGTCAGCTATAGCTGCAGAGCCGGTCCTAACCAATATGATGCCTTAGGCAAGATTTTGTCTGTTGCCCCCTAGCACCGCTGCTAGTTCCGCCTCTTACCCTGCACCCAGGGGTGTATCTACCTATTGGCCAGGATGGCACTCGCCAGGGGCGCCAGGCAAGGAGGGGGCGCCATCCGGCTGTGCCATCCATGGCCAGGGGGTAGAACCAAGTGGTACTGTTAGACTTGGTGACTGTCTGTTAGTGTCGGCGCCAGTGTCCGGCAGCAGCACACTGCACATAGCTTGTAATCAGAGTATCAGACACAACATAAACTACAACAAGGGCTGCTGGGAGCACCCAGCACCAATGGCTGCTAGGAGCTGTAGTTTACTTTGAGTCTGATTGATCACAAGTGTGGAGCTGTGCCGCTGGACCCTGGCATCGGCAGTGACAGACAGTCACCAGGTACAGTCAGAGCCGGATTATAGGGAGGTGGGGGGGTCAAGGCACAGGACTACACTGCCCTGCATTGGGCTAGGGCCATGGACGGAGTGGAAGCACGGGGGTGGGACAACACTACACTCACTGCCAGACAGCCCAGCAGCATGGAGGAGAGGGAGAGAGGACAATGAGCTACTAAAGTACATGCCGTCAGCATACCCTGTCTGTAATGTGGGGGGTGAGGGGGATACTATATAGTCTGTCTGTACGTGTGTCTGTGATTGAATTTATGTATGTGTGTGACTATGTATGAATGTATGTTTGTGTGTGTATAAGTATCTACTGTATTTGTGTGTTTTAGTGTGTGACTATGTATGTGAATAAGTGTGTAACTATGTACAGTATGTATGTGACTGTATTTGTATATACTGCACAGTGGTGCAAGTAGAAAAATTCTCTTACGGGTACTGAGGTGCGCGCGCCGTAGGCAAAAAGGGGCGTGGTCACGTGTCATGTGGGGGCGTGGTCACATGCTAGGGGGAGTGGCTACATGACACTGGGGGCATAGTCACACAACACAGACCCTTTTCTTTGCACTTTGGAGGCAAAGTGTTGAGAACTGTGACTTGCTCTGTAGTGCAGTTTATGGTGGCACTGTGGCAGTAATTGTAAGCTGTACCACCTTACTTTCACTATTGATTTTAACAGCTTTTTGCCAACTTGGTTTCTATGAGAAAAGTCATCTCACTTCAGGGCTACTGAACATCTAGGTCAATATTAGGTTGGATTAAAAATTAAAAGAGTGCAGCATTGACTGAGCCAAAAAAAAACTTTTATTTTATTAACCAGCATTGTGAATAATGTACGCTAGAATTGTACAAATATATAAAACAATCACATTTTAATATAACATAAGTTATATAACAGAAGTCTAAATTAATGTAATATCAGTGTACCTTACTCCCTCCATCCATCTCCGCTGCACCTTGCTTCCACTTACATCTCCCACACCTGTACTTCACTTCCACCTTCTATCTCCCACACCTGTACTTCACTTCCACCTACCATCTCCCACATCTGCTTTCCACCTTCCATCTCCTCTACACCTCGCTCCCACATTCCATCTCCCACACCTGTACTTCACTTCCACCTCCCACACCTGCCTTCCACCTTCCATCTCCCACACCTGTACTTTACTAGCACCTACCATCTCCCACACCCGTACTTTACTTCCACCTTCCATCTCCCACACCTGCCTTCTACCTTCCATCTCCTCTGCACCTCGCTCTCACCTTCCATCTCCCACATCTGTACTTCACTTCCACCTTCCATCTCCCACACCTGCCTTCCACCTTCCATCTCCTCTGCACCTCACTCCCACATTCCATCTCCCACACCTGTATTTCACTTCCACCTTCCATCTCCCACATCTGCCTTCTACCTTCCATCTCCTCTGCACCTCACTCCCACAATCCATCTCCCACACCTGTATTTCACTTCCACCTTCCATCTCCCGCACCTGCCTTCCACCTTCCATCTCCCACACCTGTACTTCACTTCTACCTTCCATCTCCCACACCTGCCTTCCACCTTCCATCTCTTCTGCACCTCACTCCCACCTTCCATCTCTTCTGCACCTCACTCCCACCTTCCATCTCCCACACCTGTACTTCACTTCCATCTCCCACACCTGCCTTCCACCTTCCATCTCCCACACCTGCCTTCCACCTTCCATCTCCCACACCTGTACTTCACTTCCATCTCCCACACCTGTACTTCACTTCCATCTCCCACACCTGCCTTCCACCTTCCATCTCCCACACCTGTACTTCACTTCCACCTTCCATCTCCCACACCTGCCTTCCACTTCCATCTCCTCTGCACCTCGCTCCCACCTTCCACCCCCCACATCTGTACTTCACTTCCACCTTCCATCTCCCACACCTGTACTTCACTTCCACCTTCCATCTCCCACACCTGCCTTCCACCTTCCATCTCCTCTGCACCTCGCTCTCACCTTCCATCTCCCACATCTGTACTTCACTTCCACCTTCCATCTCCCACACCTGCCTTCCATCTCCCACAACTGCACTTCCCTTCCACCTTCCATCTCCTTTGCACCTTGCTCCCCCTAGGCATTCCAGATGCCCTAGCCATTTTCCTATAATGCCTAAGTCTGGCTCTGCCCATAGAATCTACCTGATATATTATCTTACAACACTTCAATATATTGTAGTCGATACATATTCTAGGTCATTGGGACCCAATAAACAGACTGTTACTGCACATTACAACATATAGGTATAACGGTGAGCACTCATGCAACATCCCACTAACTATTTAAGAGAAAGAAGGCCAACTCCAGCAAGAACAGCTCCTGGAACCCCCATCATCCTCTCACCAACTATAACTCCCTCCCATTTCCTGGAGCAGATTATCAAGCTAGCACAGAACTTAAAATTTAAAGGCACTTCCACAGCTGCTTATAGTAGGCCTGATCCTGTTGCCTTGCTTGCTCCTGTCTTGCCATGCCTTTACAGGATTGGGCTGCCCGACGTCCCTTGCCCAGCCACGATTTTACATATGCGTCCGGATTCCACTCAGTGAAGGGAGGACCAACAATTGAAATAAAAAGTAAGTCCGACACATGTCGAGTGGTCAGTGCAGTCCGCTTATCTGTAATTATGTTGTTCATAACACTAAAGCCTCGCTCACAGTCAGCATTGCTTGCTGCAAGAGTATCTACTGCAAGAATTAATTTCTTTAATTTTTCGGGAACAATCCGTCCTGCGCAGCATTTATATTCCACAAATCCCAGGTGTGTTTCATGGTAACTGACATTCAGCATTTCACATAGTGTACGAATCTCTTGGTCTCCAAAAAGTGGATTATTAGAATCAGTTTGCCAAGATTTAGGATTCAGAACAGATATGCTGTCAATCAGGGTGTGGTAAGCAGTTTACCTACCTTTTGCTACGCTTTCTGTTGCTTTATTAGCAGTGGTGGTAAATAATTTGCACCTCATGTTGTCAACAACAGCCTGAATGAATTGAGAGGATTTGATCTTGGGACTTTTCCCAATGCCTGTCAACTTTGTATTTTTGAACATAATTCCCTCTTCTGCATTCTGTGTCTGTTCACTGTGAAATCCTGGTATTCTCTTTAGGCTTTCAATTCTCCGCACATACATTTTTATGTGGTTGTCAGCCTTTGGAATGGTCATTTTTCTGTCTTGTAAGAGTTCTGATAAATTTTTGAGCTCAGTCAGAACATCTAACATAATTGACATATTTTTTACAAAGTTGACTGAGCACAGTTTTGAATGTAGACCTTGGAATTTCACTTGCTCCCTTCTATCCCTTGATTGGTCTTGTGAGGCTTTTTGAAAATGTGCAGCTAATGCAGGATACGTCTGCCAGACTGCATTCACTGCTCTCCACGATGAAGCTACCCATCTTACGTTGAAAACTCTGCCAATTTTTTTAAGCAAGACATGCAGCTCATTAGCCTGTGCACTAAGCTCACGTACATTTTTTGGTGACTGACTGTAAAGTGTGTATAAGGTGTCTAAAAATGACCTGAAGTCATTTGTACCTCCAGTAACATCTAGTGCTTGATCCACAGCCAGTTCAAGCCTGTGATTCATGCAATGCCAGAGAATTAGTTTGGGAAAGTCTCCTTGTAAGAGTTTTCCAACGCCAGCTTTTACGCCAAGCATGACATTTGCGCCATCACTACAAAAACTGACAAAGATCTCTGTCAATACTTCGAAAGTAAAACCATGATGGAATAAACATTTCATTATTTCCTGTTTTATGCTCTCAGCTGAGGCATTTTCTAACTCTATCAAATCCAAAGGAAATGCTACTGGATTCATGCCACCATCAACACTGGATTTTAAAAAAATAACAAGAGTTGATTTTCTAGAAAGTGTAGTAGCTTCATCAACTAATATAGTGATCTTAGTTTTTTTTGTTATAATTTGTGAGACAATCTTTTTCCTCATTTCAGCCGAAATGTGTTCTATAATATCTCCGCAGACCATTCTACTATGAAGCAAACGCCCAATCTAAACTCCATTCACTTTTTGCAGGTCAATCAAGCTCTCATGGTCAGTAAATGGCCTATTCATTTTAGCAATGTAGTAAGCTGTTCTGAATACACGGCTAGTGATTTCAAAAGCAGCTTCTTGACTTCTTCCATTTATGTTTAGCAGAATATCTTTTCTAGCAGTTTCTAGAATTTTTTCTGCTTCTGCATGAGCAGCGCTATTTTTGTGTATATAAATTTTTTTGCGAAGAGATGTGAGCTCTGTTTCCTTAGTTTTACCAAAAGGTAAAATGTTACATTCTGCCCACAGAGAAGCAATATTTATGCCTCGAGCAGCGTGAATTTTTAAGTTAGAAACTTCTGCACAGATTGTACAGCCGAGTTTTCCCCTAGACGCAAATAGCCACTCATGTTTCTTTTTGAATTCGTCAAATTGTTCTTTTGACCACACAGCTGGATATTGCTTTTCATCTGTAGAGTTATCGTGTGATTCAGCTGATGTCTCAGCAACAACTTTTTCACTGTCAATAGTTACTATTTCATTGTCCAGTGCTAAGTTCCTACAAAAAAAGAGAGCAGTAGCTCATTTTTCTACAATATTTTTAAAAAATTATACATTTTTTATTCATATTTAAGCTAATTACTCCCTCACGGAAATTTAAAATATCTAGTTGCTTATTTATTAAGCTTTTTTCCCCCCATAAAATTATATCTGAAAATTTATAATTTTATGGATTGTTGTTATGAGATATTGATTTCACAGAAATCAAATGCAGAAAATGAATGTTTATTAGCACTGCAGATCGCAGTCCTTATTATCAATGGGAACTACAATCTGATCCCTGCTATATGTACCAAACTCTGAAAAGCATTGTTTATAGAATTTGGTCATGTTAGTTTATACCATTTTCAGATGATCTAAACTTCTTAAAGCCAATGGAGGCATGGTAGCAAGAGAGAGATCTTTCTATCCCTCTCCTGCAGCCTCCATCTGGTGCCAGCTCCAATACTGGAAACTGTCACTGTGCGCATGCGCAGTGTCAGATTCCCCATGACTTTTACACAAATGTAAAAATCTTTTAAAAATGCAAAGGAACTCAAAGGGACATCGGTTATCACTACTACTTAACTTTCGGGGGGTTTACTTAGTACATAGCAGGAATATTTTTTATAAAAACTGAAAAATTCACAATGGATAAGAATGTTAATAATTACGACAGTGCCGCAATTATTAATGCATAGGCATCTTAACAAGAACAGTGCAGCCAAGTAAAAAACTAGATGTTTAGGGCTAACATTTTGGAAGGCTAGTCTACTGGTCTTTAAGAGTCCCCTCCCCATTTTACATTAATACACAATAGTGAGTATATACATTCATTGCACTTTCAAAATAAATTAGCAAAAAAGATTTAAAAAATATGCTGGTACCCACATATAAATCACCTTGCTCCGGTGCAAAAAACGATATATCAAAGAAGATCCAAAGAAGTGGAGGCACTGAGACTACAAAATGCAGAAAGCACAAGTATATTGGGCAAACGTTTTCAAGGCTGATGCCCAGTCATCAAGACCACACAAAGAAAGGAGTAACTCCTGTCTTTGTGTGGTCCTGATGACGGGGCATCAGCCTTGAAAATGTTTGCCCAATACACTTATGCTTTCTGCATTTTGTGGTCTGAGTGCATTCACTTCTTTGGATCTTCTTTGATTATTTATATATATATATATATATATATACACGCACACACACACAAACACGTTTGAAGATCTGACTTACTGTGTTTGAAGTGGAATGTCAGTTTTTCCTTTCTTTGGTTGGTGGTGAAAGTAGAACATTATTCCTGGCTTTGAACTATTTGTTCACTTTTTATTAGACATGATGCCAGCCTGGTAATAACAAAAATTGTTATTAACATATTATAGAGATTCGAATTAAAAAAAAAATTGGATCTAATTAAAAAAATTAAAATACCGGTTTAACATTTACAATTGTAAATATTTTGCATGGTTAATATTTTGACCATATTATCTCCTCCTCATATAACATTAATGTACTGTAGTATACTATTTACACATCAGACATGTATGTCAAGGACCACCAGATAGTGAGTACCATCCCACCACCGTGAGGAATTTAATCTTCCACAGGAGGTGACATATGTGTAACCTGTTACTAAATTAAGAATATACAAAACAGGTAACAGAATACACACACACACACACACACACACACACACACACACACACACACACACACACACACACACACACACTAGTGTATGTTCTATAAAGTTTGACTTTGGTGTAACCCAGGTGCATATACTGCTGATCTACCCTCGTGTCAATCTTGAGGTCCCACCAGCTTCACAAACTGCGCAGAATGCATCTTTGAGAACTTATCTCTCCCCCCCACCAGCTTTTTGGCACAAAATGCATCCATTTTTACATCAACCCCAACTGTATGTATTTTTAAGAGGTAGATTTTTTATGACACATCTAATATGGATTTTTAATGTGAAATCTTAGTGTAACCTGGTACAGATTTAATTACCTGGTATAGATGTCTTCAATGTTTTAAAAGTCTACTTTTCAATAATCAATGTGAAAATCTCTGTCAGAGGACAGCTGCAGAAGATGTAGACCTGTTAGGGAAAAAAAAAATTTTGTTAATACAACAGCGATTTATTTTTGCGACGTTCAATTTGTACAAAGTCAGTATGTAAAGAGAAGAAAACTCAAGAATAAATCCAAGAGGTTACATACTGGTAAGAGAGAGAGAGGACTTTAGTGAAAACTGAAAATCCGTTACTTACCTAATGAAGTATTCCCAAGTCTAGTCCAAAGGATCGTATAACACCATAAGCTTGGGTGAAAATGTAGGGCTGTTCTGAAGTCCACTCCGAAGGGTGAAGAACACTGTTGGTTTTAGTGGTGATCAAGGACTGTTTGTAAGTACACTCCAAAAAAATCAAAGTACACTGCAGGATTTGGGTGAAGGCACTGTAAGGGAAACAGAGTCATAATCATAACTCTAGCCTAGCAAAGCAAAACAAATACCGAAACCAATATATCCTCTGGCACAAAACAAGCAGCGGCACTCGGAGGCTGATTTCAAAACATGTATTTCACAACGTAATCCCAACGTTCCGGGGCTGATATATAGATCTATCTATCTATCTATCTGTCTATCTATCTATCTATCTATCTATCTATCTATCTATCTATCTATCTATCTATCTATCTATCTATCTATCTCTACATATATAATACAAGTGCCCAGCACTCCAGATTTATAGGCTATTTGTATACTTGCCCGGA